>NW_017731381.1:713479-768139 GCF_001890085.2 Hipposideros armiger
GAGGCTCAGATGGGCTGCTCCGAAAGCGTGGTTGCACAGAGGGAAGCAAGCGTGGTGATCAGTTCTCTGTGACACTGGCAGATGCGAGATGGGAAGAAAGCAATGAGCACACCAGACACATGTGAGAGCCAGGTGTTATTATCCCCATTTTACAGGTGAAGAAACTGAGACTCAGGAAGTTGAAGTCACTTGCCCAGGGCAGTTCCAGCTCCCTGGACACTGACTGAGATGTATTTGAAAGAGAGCCTCTGGGTAGGCAGGTAGCTGAGCTCACCGACACCTCCCCCCCACCTCTCCACCCTGGCCCCCACCCCATAAGGTACTGGACGGCATCTGCAAACCCAGAGGGCGCAGTGTCATCTGGCTTAGTCTGGTGACATCACACGCTGGCTCGAGCAACTCAGGCAGCCCTCCACCTTTAAACGGAGTCCCCTTCATTCCGGAGGCCCCGTATCGTGCAGCTCAGTGAAGGTGGGTGACGGAAGCACAGGAGCCCATCGTAACCCTTATCCCAGAAGGAAATGTGAGGACTCAGGCCCCCTGGTAGCCCTCAAGTTGAAAATCCCACCATTGCGGCAGTGGGCTGGTTTTCAACTGCGGTGATAGAGACGGAGGTGGGGGTCTGGGTGTGTCCTGGGGAATCCACATGGGGACCAGACAGAGGCCAAACACACTCCCACAACTGGATCACGGCCTTCGCTGCCTCTCAAGCTCTCTTGACTGTTCCCAACTACCTCTCCCTCCACATCTCCTTTCTGTTTCTTTCCCTCCCCCCAGTTCTCTCCTTCTGTCATCCCAGGGGAAGCAACACTAGATTTGAAAGTATATATATATATATTATTTAGTGTTTATATCCATCACAAAGTATCAACCTGGCTGCCATATCTAGACCATAGGCATATCTTATTTATGACACATAAACTGAAGAAAATCTGAATGTTTTGCCAACATGAAAATTTATAGGGTTTCATGTAAAAATCTAGATTTCTGCTGTTTTTGAATAATTGGAAAGCTAGCAGTTCTGAGCTCAACTTCTCACATAGCAGCAGTTGGCTGAAGTTTAATACATCTGACCTTTTAGGTCAGACTATCTTTCCTACAGCATTGTTTTTCCCCCTAAAATTAGTCTGTTTCACTTATTTAGTTACCTGGCGTGGGTATATGTTTGTGTTTAATACTCGCTGTTCTTGTCTTAGCTCAAAAATTCCCATTATATAGAAGAGAAAACTGAGGCACCAAAAGCTGAACAACTGGCCAAGGTCACTAGCAGATGGCATCCCTAGGGTCTTCCCAGATAATTGCCCTTCAGCAATTCCCCGGGGAGTGAAAAGAAGCCCCCTCCATCTGCCCTGTTCTCTACCTTCCAGGATCCTCTCCTGCCTAGCCTAGAGGTTAGGAGGAGTTACAGAAGACTCAGGATGACTCAGGTGGAAGATGGACTCAGATGCGTGGGTACGAGGCCCTCCTCACAACGAGGACTCCTCCCCGGCAGGTGGTTTGTGGGGGCGGAGTTGCCACCAGGGCAGGCGGGGACATCTCTGAGCACTACGATGTCCTTACATGCACTCTCAGTGCCAGGCCCCCTAGGCAGTGGGTCCCCTGAACTGGTAGCACAGACTCCTCTACCCAAGATTTGGGTATTCTCAGTCCTGCTCCTCAAGAATGAGAGTCTCCTGTGCTGGAGGTGCACATGCGTGCTCACACATACACACACACAGTACCCACACAAACACACACAATACATACCTGTACATATATGCATACACACATACATCCATACACATACACACACGTACACATGTGTGCATATACGTGCAAGCACATACACACATGATGCATACACACATGTGTGCATGCATGCGGAAAACAGACATATACACATGCACATACACACACATACACACAAACAGGGAGACTGAGGCGATGAGCAGTAAGGATGGAGGAAAGGGAAGGAGGGAGAGTGAATGGGAGGGAAAAACTTTTTAAATTACTGTATCGTGAGTATTTGCTCTGTGCCAGGCAGTGCGCTGTGTTTTTCATGCTTCACGTTATTCAGTCCTCTCAACATCCCTTTGAAGTGGTATATTTTTATTTCCTCTTTTCAGATGGGGAAACAGAAGCTTGGAGAGATTGGACAACAAGTCCCAGATCTCACAGCCAAGATGGTTCGCAGCAGAGCTGAGGTTTGAACTATTGCCCCTGATAGTGCATTCACAGTCCCCAAATCCTCCTTAAGTGCCAGACTCTGTGCTGGGCCTCGAGAATACAGAAGTGGGAACGTATTCCTGGTACCTACCCTCACAGGGCTCCCAGTCGGGGGAGGGGACAGGCAAACATCATGCAAACAATCACACAAGTAACCATGCAAATGTGATAGGTGTAATAAAAGCAAAGCACAGGATACCATGCATGGTTGTAACAGAGGGGGCCCTAACTTAAACTTAGGGGTGAAGAGAGGCCTCTGCGTGCGAGTAACTAGACTCCAGCCTGGTCTCCTCATATGGTTAAACGTCTTCCCATCATCACCCTCCCAGAATAGAAGAGGGGACGGAGCTACTAAAACCTCAAATCAGGAAGACTATTTCAATAACAGTTTTAGAGACAATCTACTTTATCCTACGAAAAGGCTTGGGAATCCAACTGCTGAGGTCCTGCCGTAATGACAGCCCGCATGCCCGGGGCCCATTCTGAGACTCCTCACGCCCGAACCCCACCTACTGTGAGCTGCACAGGAATGTAAGACGGCAAGGACATCATGTCCTCAGTGTACCAGGGCTTACTGGGCTGGGCAGGACCGGTGTTCAATAGCGACCCAACGTGAACAGAAGCAAACTGACAGTGAACTGGTCAGGATGTCTAGTTCTCTCACCTGACATCTGGGAACAGAACGGGTTCCCTTCTGACTGTGCAGGACCCCAATCGGTCGCTGGAAAAGAACTAAACCTAAATGACTCAGGAGACCTGGGTTCTCCCTCTTACATTTTTTTCACCCCTTGAAAGCTGGCAAACCTCTTAACTTCTCAAAGCCTCAGGATACTCAGCTGTCATTCTGAAGTAATGCGTGTTGCTAGACATGTTTAGCAATGTCATGTTTTAACTCTCACAACAACCCTCGTCATACACAGGCAGTCAATTCCATTTCACAGAGGAGGAGAGCTGAGGTCCAGAGGGGTTTAAGAAACTTTCTCCACTTTACAACAGCTGTGAGCAGCAGAGTTGGGATTCAGACCCAGGCCCTGACACCCACAGGCTTTATTTATTCATGTCTTGCTTCATTCAAAATATTTATTGAGCACCTACTATATTCTAGGTACTTGGGCTACAGCAGTGACAACAGGCAAACATCTCCGTGTTCACGGCACTTAACCTTTCTGCTCAGTCATGTTGGCCCTCTAAAACTGGTGACACAAAGAAAGGGTTGACAGGACTGTGGTGACCCCAGTCAGCCCCAGGAAGCACACCAGCTTCAGGAAAAGGGCAGCGACATTTAATGACCAACGCTAGCCCCTCCCACAGGCAGCGATGGAGCCTGATGAGAACCACTTCCTGCCTTTTGGGGAGGGAGGGCAGGGTCAAGTTCTTCAGCACCTGTGGCTGGGCTGGGCCCGGGAGAGACACCCTGGAAATGGCAGGTCACCAATCTGCTTTCCTGCCACCTAGAGCCCCCTCCCCGACCTGTCCTCAGCCAAGCTGAGACGCAATCGCTCAAGTTTACAATGTGCTGTGTGCGGGTTGCAGACCTACCATCATTCGTAATGGGTTGTTGTTTTTATTTTCCATTTATAGAGCAGCCTGAGTTACTACCTGTGGTCAGCGGGGCCATTAAACTGCTCCAGGGACTTAGATTTACATATTGGCCACGTGACCTGCAGCAAGCACACGGGGGGGGGGGGGGAAGGATGTTTACAGTCTAATTAGAGCTGGTGATTGATACACAGGGACCACAGAGAGCAGCCTCATCAAGCCCCCTCTCCCCAAAACCAGAATTCCCTCACCCACGATGTACACCCCAGTGAGAACCACGGTGGCGCTCAGGCTGGAATGAAGGACCAGGATATAAGGAAAAGACTCAGAACAATGTGGATCCGTTTCCCCCTGGACTGGCCAGAGAGAGCCGGGAAGTGGATGGGGAGGAAGCCGGGCTGGGAGGCCCTTCACTCCTCCCCACCACTGTACACAATTAATGTAATAATTAAGTCTATTACCTGAACAAAGGTTGCTGACGACCAGTTAATAACATGCTGCAGCTTCCACAGCTTTCATCCCAAGATCTCAAAACACGTTATAAATAATTAAATGCTATTATTTAGTGATTTGTATAATCAAAGGACTTTACAGCCATCACTTTTTTTTTCCTTTTGCTGCACACAGCTCAGCGCCATGATCTCAAATGAGGAAACGGAGGCACAGAGACAGGCCCGGTGAACTGGCTGAGATCACTGGACACCTCACCGGGGCTCTCGGTACCCACCTGCCCTCCTTCCTTCCCCGCGGACTCAAGGAGCAGCCCTTCGCCTGACCCCACACCCAGGCACCATTATGTGAATGCCCCCTGCTGGAACTATCCTCATCCCCCCTGAAGCAGGTGGAGGGGTCCCTCAGGACACACCTGGCACCTGCTATCCTGTCCTTTGCCTTGACCCCCTTTTACCATTTGACCTTCCACCTTGAACAGGGCTGTAAAGTCTGCCACTTTTTCATGTGGTTTAGCAGAGGAACAGGTTTTGATCATTACAAAGTACACGTTTCCACCAAGTGTACATAATAAGCCAGTGCCCTCTGCATCCATTTAGAGGCTGCCTTCTGAAAGCTATCATTTTCTATTTCCTGTAACTAACATGCATTAGGAGCTAGATTCACATGTGTGTCCGGGACCTTACATCCAAAGAGATGTTTCATCATCGTCTGCTGACAAAGCTGTAGAACCCAAGCCAGGAGCCACTCAAGCCAAGGACTGTGGGAAGCCGAGAGCCTCGCGCTGACACATGCATGGACATAAACCATCTCTGTCCTGCATTGTCCGAGGCACAGGGTGGGCACAAGTAATTAAGGCTCCCACGGTTGGCCTTGGACTGACTTCTGCCATGATACAGATATTGTAAATCAAACTTTTGATTACTTATCTGTCTCCTCCATCAGCCTAAGCTCCTTATCTCAGGATCTTTCTTATAGTTCCTTAATGCTGTGAACAATGCTATGGTAGATATGATTATACCCATTTTACAGATGCAGAAACTGAGGTTCAGGATTTACCTTAAACCACATTGATCGTCATTGCCTTAATCTCGAAGAGACATAAGTTTCTTTGGCCCTAAGTTTCATGTTCTTTTCACAATCCCCCAATTAATACATCATCCAGTCCATCTCACTAATGATCAGAGTAACCATCTGATTAATTCAAACTCCCAAACTCACTTCTGCATAAGTTCTCTGGAAGAGCAAGGCCATATCCACCAAGCACAGAGGAGAATTGGCAAATACCCGTCTTAGGGATCCAAACCAGAATCTTTGGGGGTAAAGGAGAATTTTTATTATCATCATAATTGCCAACACAAATAAAATTAAACAGATGGTGCCAGATTTCTTCATTGCCTTTAGGACATTTAGCTATATCTGCACATAAGTGAAATTACAACAGGTCTTAGCCAATCGTCTTGTCTATAAGGATTAAGCAACTGTGTCTTCTCCATAATCTGTGCCTCATTTTTATTCAACAGATATTCATTGGGTACCAGTGATGTGCCAAGCCCTATATGGAATGTCAGGATGACATGGATGACTGAGACAGTCCCCACCCTTGGGAAGTTTCCAGTCCATAGGTGCCATGGCATGCAGCTCCCAGGCACTGGGATATGCGAAGGGAAGCAGGAAAATCATGCAAACCCAGTCACAGCTGCAATGGGATTGAAGCTAGTTACAAACTCTGAGGCCACCAAGCAGAATAAAGGGGACTGCACAGGTTTAGATTTCCCTTTTCCCTCAGGGTCTGGGGTGACCACCATTAAATTCTTCCTATAATAGCTATGAGTCTTCATGGGTGGGAGGCTAACCATGACAGTGACCTTAACGTATCTGCCATTTTGGCCTCACACGTTGCTCCCTGCTAGAGTAGGGTCATTAGGCTCTTCTCTTCATCCCCATAATGATGTTCTCCCTGGGTTGGGAAGGGCCCCATTCCCACCAAGGGGACACATTGTTGGGTACCCCATCAAAAAAGGGGGTATTTAGGGGCCAGCCGAGTGGCTCAGTTGGTGAAGAGCTCGCTCAAGGGTTTGAGCTCTGAGCAACAGCAGTTCGAGTCCAGCCCAAGCTGAGCTGCCGCTGAGCTGCCAATAGGTGGCAGGATGGCTCAGCTAAAAAAAAAAGGGGGGGGGGCATTCCTTACTTAGGGCAAAGTCTAACAGCATCCTCTCTGGGGTCTTGGGGACTTGGACACAGGTCATTCTGAGACTATATTGTCTGACAACCAAGTGTCACCTCTTATTAGCACTCATCCTGAGCAACTGGAAGCTCACCTACCTCAGAGTGACTCCATTCTTTCTTTTTTTTTTTAATCTACAAAAATATGAATCTAAAAGGTTGGCAAAGCATTTGACGCTGATATGAAAGAGCCTTAGTCCTGGTGCACTGGAAGCTCTGCTTGCCCATTGGTCCTAGAAGGCACCTCAGGGTCTCATGCAAATGAGGAGCCTTGCCACCATCTCAGAGATGTCGCAAAGCCTCAGCTCAGCACACCCATGAGCACCATGCCCTCTGATGCCTGCACCATCACCACCTCCCAGCCAGATAATTCCCTGAATTTTGAGCCATTGAGACCCTGGAGAAATAGAGCTGAGATGAAGTGGACAATGGAGGCAGTTACCAAGCTCCTTCCAGTAGGAAAAGCACTTTACTGCTGGACCCATGTTAACCCGTCAGGCCCTAGGGTTGGCAATGCATTATTGGCCACCATCACTCCACTGCAGTGGCAATTGAGAGGATTAGAATTCAACATCTAATTTTATTGCAGGAATGCAATTGGGGTAGACAGAAGAGCAGAGTAATTGAGGGCTGTCAGCCCTGTTGGCCAAAAGCTGGGCCTTGAAAGAGACCATAAGTCCCCACATTAAGTCAATTCTTGACAGCAATCATAGGCGTCAATAATGGGCCAGACACTGTGCTGAGTGTTGCGAAGTTGACAAAGCCAACAGGCTCCCTCAGCTTGGAGGAAGGAGGGTGCATTGGGTGGGAGGAGAATGCAGCCACGTTGGTGGGTCATCATAGCAAAGGGGCACGAAAAAATGCAGCGAGCCAAGAACTATGGAGGCTCCAAATTCTATCTTTAAAATCTGAAAGGCTTCAATGAGGAGGTGACTTCTGAGATGGGCTTTGAAGGATAAGTAGAAGATTATTGGACAAAGGAAAAGAGAACCTTCAGAAAGGCAGCATGATGTAATGCTCAGTGTCATGGACTGTGGAATCCGACTTTGTGGGATTGTGGGTTAGGTCAGTTACTACCTTGGTGACCTAGAGATTAATCTCTCCATGTCTCAATTTCCTCATCTGAAAAATACAATTGTTCTGGTTATTAAATTCGACGATCTATGGCAAAGCACTTGACACAGTGCTTGGGCACTGGCTGGTGTGCAAAAAATGTCAGCTATTATCATTCCATGCAGAAGGAAAAGTGTGAATGAGACTGGCAAATTGATGTGGCTCGGGGCTTTGGTGCAAAATGAGGGGTGCTAACTGCCCAGCTTAGGATCTTGGTATTTATTCCTTAGTCAGCGGGAAGAACCGAGAGGCTTCTGACCTGGATTGGATTAGAGACCACGGGCCTGGAAGCAAGGACACAGCAGAAAACCATTGACCTTAAGGTTTGTAAATGAGGATGGAGAGAAGGGGAGGGATTCTGAATATATTAGGAGGTGGCACCAATGGGCTTGGGTGACTGTGACAGTCCTATGTATCCCTTTGGCTACGTTACAGACCCTGGTTATTTAATCAAACACTAATCTAGGAGCTGCTTTGAAGGTATTTTGTCTATGTGACTTAAGTCCATAATCAGTTGACTTTAAGTACAGGAGATTGTTTTGTATCCTTTGAGTGGCCCTGATTCAATCAGGTGAAAGACCTAAGGTTTCACTATAGAGGAAATTCTGCTTATGGACAGAAGGTGCAACCCATGCCCAAGAGTCCCAGCCTGCCCTACAGATTTTGGATTCACCCAGCCAGCCCCCACCATCCCATGAGCCAATTCCTCTCCATCAATCTTAATACATATCCCCTACTCGTTCTGTTTGTCTAGTTGAACCCTGACTTACATAGGAACTGATTAAAAATAGGGGTAAAAGAAACCACATCAGTTCGAGAGAGTCCTCACAAAGCCTTGGACATCGGTTCCTGCCTCACCCTTGTGCCAAAGTCCATAAAAATCTCCCTTTGATGCGGCTGCCTTGTCTGGACGAGGCCACATTCCTGCCTCACTTGGCTGGCAGCTCTGCAGAGCAGATCTCGGAAGTTTGGACTTATCACCTCTGGCATGTGGATCACGCTCCGGGGTTGGTTTTCGTTTTGTGTTGTTTTGTTCCTAATATACATAGTTTTATACGATTTCTTTTATGTTAGGCTGGCTCTTTGATCTCCCCAGGAAAAGCTCCCCCCTCACCCCCACACTCCCACCCCAGGGTTCCTTTTAATCTACTAAATCACTGACCACAGCTGCCGACCAGGAAGGGTTCTGCAAAGAGACAGGCTAAGCAGAGGGAGCGAGCACGGACACAGAGCAATAACTGGGGGCAACAATGCGTTTCTCTGGGGCCTCTGCAATGTGTGTTGAGAGCTCTCCGCAGGCCTCCCGAGCCCTCTGTTCCAAAATGTGTGGCTAACAAGTGGACAGGGGAGGTACAGTCTCTGATCACTGTGCCAGGCTTGCCTTTAATCCTTGTGACAGCCTGGCTGGGTAAAGACCCTGATCTCTATTTGGCAATTGAGGAAACCAAGGCTCAGAGGATGTCCGAGGTTGGGTTACCTGGAAGCGACCCTGAGACAAAGGTTCCTTTTATTCTGATACAAGTTAGAACTTAAAGCCGAATAAGAAGCTCCTACATATCCTCTGTCCAGATTGGACCATTGTTTGATCTATTCTCTCTCTATCATCATCATCATCATCATCATCATCATCATCATCATCATAACATTCAAAAGTTGGAGACATTATGCACCTTTACCACTATATATTTCCGTGTTTATGTCCTAAAAACAAGGACATTCATGGGACAATCACAAAAAAAAATCACAAAATTTAACACTGTCACTATTTTATTACCTGCACAGTCCTCATTCAACTTTTATCAATTGTCTCAACAATGCCTTTTATCCCAGTTCAAGATCTCATCCAGGATGGTGCATTGCATTTAATTATCATGTCTCTGTCAACTCCTTTAAGTGGAAACATCTTTCCAGTCTTTCTCTCTCCCTCTTGACCTTGACAGTTGTGAAGAGTATTGGCCAGGCCTTTTGTAGACTACCCCTCAATTTTGGTTTGTCTGAGACAAAGATGGTTGAAAGGGTTTCCAGGGAGAAGTGGTGGGTAATGAGAAGCAGGCCGGAAAGAACGGGAGGTTGGCAATAGCGTGCTATGAAGCAAAGACCCACAGAGGGCAAGTCTTGCTTGGACCCGGGGGAAGCTCTGAAAACAGCGTGGGGCACACCTCAGAGTTGTCCCCATTGGGGAACAAACTGCATAATATACACCCTGCATCCAGCAGTCACTTTCAGCTCCAGCTCTCCCTGCACATAAGCTAAGGGAGGGGATTCCTGCAGCCAGAGGGCACACATGCTGCCTGTGAACAAAAACCGCAAAGGGACCTGGGGGCATTAAGTTGGTGCCCTGACAGTGTATGCTCCAAAGAGCTTGACTTCCCCAGAATCACACAGCTGAGAAGGGACAGAGTTAGAATTCTGGCAAGCTCCATGCCATTGACCTATGCCCCATGAACTCCCTGGAGAATTAAAATCAACCAGAAACCTTGTATAACCCATGCCCCAGAGATACAATGGGTCAGGCATCGCTATTTTGCTGGAGAAATGGGGTCTTATTTTTTTTTAATTTTAAAGCAGTTACGTTGTCTCTGCAGTTTGAATTGTTTGGGGTTGTTTGTTCCTTTCTTATCTTTCCATGATTTTTAAGTGTTGTACAATGAGTTTATATTTGTGTGATAATTAATAAAAGAAGTGATCAAAGTGCTGAACACTCGTGTGTCCACAGGGAACTCAGGCGGCCGGACAGCACAGCGTCTGAGAGCTTGGGCTCGGGTGCCAGACTACCTGGATCTAAGCCCTGGCTATGCCAGTCACTAGCTGTGTCACCTCTCAAAATATCTGCTCAGGATCTGTAAGGGATAATCACAGTGCCAACCCACAAGGTTGGTTCAATTAGATGAGACAAGGTTTCTAAAGCTCTTACCATAGTGCCCGATGCACGGTGAATCTTCTATAAATGTTTTGTTAGCACCCTTGATTGGCCCACAGAGGTGGCAGTAGATCTGCCCTGCTTTCATCTGATTCACCTTTGTCCCCACACCCTCTCAATGGTTGTTCAGCAGGGACCTGCCTGACACACAGCGGTTGCCTACGAAACGTTCCATAGAGGGTTGGCAGGAATGGTGAGACTATCTAACCATGAGTCAGTTGAGACAAAATTGGGGTCAGAGGTATATCACCCCCAAGATAAAGCTCTAAGGACATGGAGAAGTGGGCTGTCCTGCCTGAGATGCCACCTCTGGCTCAGTCTTCCTTCTCTTGATGAGAAGTCCACATGGACATGCAAAGCCACGTAGAACCTCATGTAGATTCTTCTCTCACATGTCACTCCCCGCTTGATGCCTCTCAGTGGCTTACCATTATCCTAAGACTAAAGAGGGAATTCCATACAGCGTCTTCAAGGCTCTTCATGTGTGAGCCCTCAACTTCCTGTCCAATGCCATTTACTGTCACCTCCACCTACAGTCACCCCCCACCATGTCCTCCTATGGACTGTTCCTCCTGAGCCTCTTGCCTTCTCCCAAACACAGGTTCTTCCCTCTGGGCCTTTGCACAACGTTTCCTCTTTCCATCAGAAACTTCCCTACAGTGGTAGGCGGATTCTAAGATGGCTCGCAATGATCCTGCCTTATGATCTCCTTGCCCTTGAGAAACTCTTTCCTTTGAGCGTGACCTGGACCTGGTGACTTGCTTCTTCTTGGAAAAGTTATAAGATGTCACATCTGAGACTAAGTTACAAAAAGACTCTGGCTTCTCTCTTGTTCATCCTTTCTTGCTTAATGGTTCTGATGGAAGCCAGAGTCCATGTAATGAAGCATCCCATGTGGCAAGGAACAAGGGAGGCCCCTGGCTAACAGCCAGTGAGGAACTGAGGTCCCCAGTCCAACAGCCTATGAGGAATTGAACCCTGTTAACACCCACGTGAGTGAACTTGGAAGGGCGTCCTCCCCATTTGAGTCTTCAGATGAAACCTAAGAACCAGCCAACACCCTGGTTGTAGAGACCTTGAACCAGAGAACTCAGTTAATCAAGGTCCTTATTCCTGACCCACAGAAACTGTGAGGTAATCAATGTTTGGGTTTTAAGGCTTTAAGTTTGGGGGTAATTTGTTGCCCAGCAATAGGTAACTCACATACATATACCTTTCAACCTGGTAAAGTCATATTCATTTGCTCAGTTATTATCTGTCCTAGGAGGTTTCCTGTCCCTGACCTTGGCTGGACTTAAGGAGCCCTACGAGTGGTGCCACAAGGGGCTGTGTATCCTCCCATTACTGCTCCAAACACACTGCACTATAATTTCCTAACAATCTGTTGGTCTCACCCTCTGAAAGGTGAGTCCTTTGGAGCCACAGACTGTGTCTCATTCATATCTGTAACCCCCACAACAAGCCCAGTGCCTGATACCCAATTATAATACCTATCATTTACTGAGCACTTACTCTATGCCAAGCTTTTCAAACTTGCTCTCACTGAAGCCTCCAACTAAGCATCATTAAGCCCATTTTACTGGTGAAAAAAAACTGATGTACAGAAAGGTTGCCCATGGAGCTAAGACGCAGAGCTGGAACTTGAACCCAGGCTGTGCGGCTTCCGAGTTCCAGTTCTGTGTCGTAAGCGCTTGTTGACTGACAGGCCAACTGAAGATCTGCTATGCGGCCATACGATTGACAATGACCACAGACCCAAAATGAATGGTCATTCATGTGTCCGCCACACAGAGGAGCGAGAGCCCCACAGAGTTTCAGAAATCAGTTAGGAGCAGCAGAGTCAAGACTGAGAACAGCTGGAATTGGATTTCCTGGAAAGCCTGTGCCAGAGGCCAAGACGCAATCCAGGGAGCAAAGTTGAGTGACCAGATTAGGGGCCAACAAGCCCACGTGAGCTGCCTAAGGGGTCAGTGTCCCTGAGCCAGGCAAGGCCACAGAAGGGGCCTGGGTATGGGAGAACCGGATCTCTGAAAGCTCACAAGTATTTATTCATCCGATCAATTCCACTGATATTTATTGAGCACCTACTGTGTGTCAGATGTCTAAGGCAGGGGATATAGCAATAAATGCATCAGACAAAAATCTTTGTCCTTGTAGAGTTTACATCCTAATGAAGGTGGAGAAACGGGCAGACCACTAAAACATACATACACTATAAAGTAGAATTTTTAAGTGCTATGCAAAAATAAAGCCAAAAGAAAAAAAGGTGGGGGTAGAGGGATGTGGATACATTTAGTAGGAGGATTATCTCATGTGGAAAATGGAAAGAGCTTGGGCAATAAATGTTAGTGTTATGACTCCCACTGTGAGAAGGGGAAGAAGCCTTAATGTGTCCTAATGTTAGCTCAGCGAGCTTTAGGGGAGGTCCCCTATCTTTAGTATCAGGATTCAATGAATCAAGCTCATGGGTATTCACCTGGGTTAGTTCCAATAGAAAACAGATTTCCAAGCAATCCAAGGGACTCTGGTGAGATCTGGGCAGACATAAAAATCCAAGGAGGTCTTCTCTGTGCGTACGAAGACCAGGGAACAGGTAGATAGAAAGTTTAGAGTTCTACCTAAGACAGAAGACACAAGCCAACAGCTGAGACTCTGTGTGATGGCAGATCCAGACCCCAGGCACTCATCTCATCAGGCGGGAGGTGTGCCGGTCAGGGGAGCAGAGGCAGAAGCTGAGACATGAAAATGGACAAACAGGCTGAGGTGAGGAATGTCAAGGGCTCCCCATGGCCTCGCTAGGTGCCCACCAGCAACACAAGTGACTCCAGCCCCCCATACAGGCTCCTTTAAGACCTCTGACAGCTGCTGCCCCAGGCAGGACAGATAGAAGGGGAAGTAGGACTGAGCCTGCAGCTGGAGTTGCCGTCCAGCTCCTGAATTCCCCTAACCACATTCTGCGACAAGCGTTATCAGGTGCTCTTAGACTGATACTATGCACCAAGGCCAAGTCTAGAATCTCGCCTCATCCTTCTCCGGCCTGCATCCCTTCAACAACCTGGGCCAACCCCACTGAACTCCACTTTAACCTTCCTAGATACGGTCCCCATAGGGTGCCAGGCTTGTCTCAGAGGCACACGGTGGTCTTTCCCTGTTTCCCGTTCTTATCCCCAGTAGTCTCTTGGGTTGACGTCTCAATGAGCACTTACTAAGTGCTCGTACAGTCCTCAGCACACCTCTACAAAGGAACGACATTATGCATTTTGTATGGTCCATTACAGACGAGGCCAGGGGAGCTCCAAGACAATAAGCATGCCAGTGAAGGAAGCATGCTCCCAGGATTCCAACCCAGGTCCATGGGACTCCAACCTGTGCTCCCTCCAGGAGGCCTTGCAGCCTCCAGCCGACGTTCCTCATCTGTAAAATGGGTTCAGTCAGGCAGACCTCATATAGTTGCCATGAGATTTCAATGAGAATCTATTAAGCCCTCAACACAGGACCTGGAACAGCGAATCACTACTAGCTGGAAGTAGTAACAGAAATGGCATCATTCTTTCTTCCTCCTGAGAAATGTTCCTCATTGCCTTGAGGAGGGAAAAAAAAAACAAAACAAAACAAAAAACAACAAAAAAACAGGGCAGGAAGGAAATGGATATGCTTGGGAATCCTCAGGTCCTCCCCAAGAAGGCAGCTGCTCCCCAGCTCCTGAGGCCTCCTCATTCTAACCAGGCAGACGTTCACTGGTGAGAATCAGGGCCACACACAAACCAGGAGCATTTGTTCAAGAATTAAAAGTCGGCCTGTATGGCCCTGCTATTAAACTTCCTGTGGGTGAGCTGGGTTAACGGTGGGGCCTCGTGTGATAAGCCATTAATCTCCACATGTAATGCAAGAGCCGTACAACTTACTTCAACCCTAATCTCCCGTGAGTTACAGCCTCTTCTGTGATTCATAAAACAAATCAATCACACCTCCCAGGCTCTCATCTATTTATTACTGCTTTTTAAATGCTCGGAGTGGGAGAACCTGCAGGATGTTTTTCATCCCTTCCCCGGCTCTGCCGACCTCCACATCCTGCAAAAAAAAAAGGACTGGATGCCCCTCCTCGGGTCACAGACCAAGGTTAGTTGAATTCTGAGGCTTACAAGGAGCTAATGATGTTGCATCCATAGCATCTGAGAGGAGGCTTGTTATTACTCACCACAGGGGCTGGGAGCACAGGCCTCGTCATCACCGACTTAAGTCTGGAAGTCTTATTGGTGTGGCAGATTTAAAGCACAGTCACAAAAAATTCTTTGTACGCCTCCCATGGAAGGTGTGTTCCCTCTTCCGGAACCTGGGTGGGCTCGTGACTGTTTCACACAATAGACTAAGACTGACATCATGCTATGTGGCTTCCAAGGCTTGTCGTAAAGGACCAGGCAGTTTCCATCTCATTCTCTGGAACACGGTGCCGCCACATAAGGAAGCGTGCCAGAGTGGAAACGCGCAGGCCCAGCGGAGCGCAGCTCCCAGCCATCCCTGCCAAGGCGCCTGAGCGTGACCAGAGCCAGTCATGAAATCTCCAGTCCCCTGCCTTTCAAGTTACCTCCAGCTCTTCAAGCATTCCCAGCTGAGGGCTCAGAAACCAGGATGTAGAGTTAAGCCATCTTCACTGAGTCCTCTCAATTTCCAACCCACAGACTCCCTGAGCTTAATAAAATAGCTGTTTGCTATAGCACTAATTTGGGGGGTGGTTTGTTACACAGCAAGCATGTACTGCAGCAGTCAGCGAGGACGCACAGCAGTAGCTGCCCAGAAGAGAAGGCACTCACTGCGTGCCCGCCCTCCACCCATTGCTTTGCGTATTTTACGATTTCCATCAGTTCTTACCCAAACCCTACAAGGTGGGGGTTAGTGTGCCCCTTTTACAGAGGAGGAAATAATGGCTCTGAAAGGCAAGGCCACGCAGCCAAGCCAGTCTCTACCCAGGAAGTTGATGCCAAACCTCACGCTTTTTCCTCTGCTCACATGGACTACTAAACAGCTTCACCTGAGTTCTCTGAGGATTTCAACAATTTTGCCTGAGTTTCTTGGTGTGTAAGCAATTTTCACCTGAATAACCTGTTGAAGTTTGCTCATTGGTGGTGCGCGTTAAGGGCTGTAGCTTCTTGACACTCCACAGGAGGCTCCTTAGGGCTGGGCTTGCAGTGGGAATGGCCAGGGTTGTAAAACCCCCTCCACCAGCCATGCCCACTGGAGACTGTCCACAGGAGCAACCAGAGGGCACACGGGACTTCCCACGTAGCCCCACGAGAACACAGCTCCCACCTTCTCCCTTCCAACAACGTTGGTTCCTAGACCCAAGCGATGGTCTGGTGGGTTCCATTGCCTGGTCTTCCCCCGGGGAAGTCACTCAGACACAGGCCTTTGCAAAACCCGGGCCCAGCCTCTTGGCACACAACCCCTGCCAGCAGAGGCCCTAGGAACGGGCATTGGGTAGGCAGCCACATGGCTGCTCGATGTTCATTTTCCAAGTGGGAGGGAAGACGGCAAGGCATGAGTGTGGAGAGGCAAGATGAAGACGGCAATACCATCAGCCCCGTTTAGGCTGCCGCTCCAGGCTCTCACAACCCATCCCCCACTCCCAGCCGGAGGATTCTGTTAAAATAAATGAATCAGATCACACCTCGCTCTCACAACCCCCTCCCTGCTTAAATCCCTCTAATAGTGTTCTCCCACCCTGGGGGGGAGGGGGAACTCCAAACTCTATTTACACTAGCAGAAAGTCCCAAACTTGAGCACACATAGAATCACCAGCAGGACCCCACCCCTGGAGTTTCTGATTCAGTAGATCCGGAGTGGGGCTCAAGACTGTACATTTGTAACACATACCCAGGTGAGGCTGGTGCTGCCGGTCCAGGGCCACACTTAGAGAACCACCGACCTACAGGAGCCAGTATATTTTGTCTTACACTCACCTTTTCCTAGTCTAACCCTCGCTTGCCATACCCAAGCCACAAAGACCCCCGCTGGGATCTGTAAACCCACTAAACTGTTTCTTGTTTTCAGAGCCTTATCCCTCTACCTGGCCCCCTCATCCCCAGTCCTGGACCCTTTTGCATCCTCCAGGGTCCAGGTGAGTGTCATTTTCTAAAATAAAATAGCCCTTCCCTTGCCACCCCTAAGGCTGCTCGCATCTTGCTGGCTTCTATCACTGCTTCCCATCTCTTTGCTTCTTAGCACATCCAACATGAAGTGGGAATTTATGGCTCTGTTTTTTGTTGGGGTAGCGCTGTGTAGTGTGTGAGAGTTTTCTATCTCCATCTCTAGATTACAGGCTCCCTAACCACCAGACTGTCTTAATCACCACCGTAACCCCAGCACACAGCTCAGTGTCTGTCCCATAGAGACATGTGTGTTAAATAGGTATAGCGCCTTATTTCACTCTCCTGACAACCCTGAAAGAAAGAGGTTATGAAGCTCATTTTATAGTTGAGAAAACAGAGGTCCAAAGAGGTGAAGTCACGTGTCCAAGGTCAAACAGCCAGGTATTGAACCTGAGTCTGTGGACTCCAAAAGCCTTAACCGACACTCTGTGCAGATCTTGGGGGGAGAATAGAGGAGCAGGGCTATTGAAGGGACGTGGTCAGGATGGGAGGTGCTGCAGCAGGAGGCAGGTGACGGAGGCAGGCAGGAAGGTCCCCTGGCAGAGACCTCACCTCCCCATGGACTTCAGGAAGCCGCTGCCCCAGGGCACTGTGGGTGTGAAGGTATTCCTGCCCCCACCCGATCAGACTCTCCTCCTCTGGCCTCTCATTGGTCTGGACAGTAGGTGGAGCAGACCAGGGACACCGAGAAGGGGCAAGGTTCAGGGCAAAGGCTGATCCAGGGCATGAAGCAGGCAGAGGCGGAGCTGAGGCAGCCTGGGAACAGAGACAAAGAACAGAACAATCACCACTCGCCAAATCTGTTTCCAACAGCCAAGGTTCCATGATCAAAGGTCTTAAACTCCGTGGCATGGATTTCACTGCCCAGTTGTGCAATGTCCACCCTGGAGTTTCTCTAGAGGGCTGTGGTCCAGGGGTCAGGTCCCTCTGGAACTGCAACCCAGCCCCATGCCCACAGCTGTGTGCTGTCTGGGAAGCAATCATGAAATTCCAGGCATCTCCCGGAAAGTCTAGAAAGAGGGACCTCCTGCCAGAGATTCCTATAAGATGGAAGGGGGAAGGGAAGAAGGTGTGGCCTCAGCCTCTGGCTCCTGGGTCTGAGCACCAGCCCATGTGGGAGCAGGAAAGGTAGGCATGGAGTACCAGGTTGTGAATTTCAGGAAAAAGGGGGCCATCTGCAGGGGGCTCAGAGACAGAGGTGATGGACAGATGCACAGATAATCCTTCGGCATCCAGGGAGAGTAGATGCTCCGGAAGGCAATACATCTCTAATAAGCAGCATGGAGACCCCTTTCCCCTTCCATAGACCAGTTCAGAAGCTGGGTCTGATAATGGGCCAAGGGGCTCTGACCTAAAGGCAAAGAGGAGATATGAATACATGTGGCTCATCCTCTGTGTGCGTATGTGTGCGCGCACACGTGTGCAGGTGTACCTGTATGCAAGTGCACATTCACAAAACGGGAGGAGGAGGAAGTGGAGGGTGGAGAATGGGACAAAAATTACACCCAGTTAAGGTCTGAGTAGCAATAATGGCAAAACCGAAGCTATTTTCAGGCACATCGTAAGTAAGGCAGGGTTCTTTGGAAAAGACAGCAACCCTAGGAAAAATAGAAGGCAGCAGGAAAAGAGGAAGACCAAATATGAGATGGATAGATTCCATAATAGGAGCCACAGGCATGAGTCCACAGGAGCTGGGCAGGGCTGTTGAGGACAGGACATTGCGGACGTCACTCATTCATAGGAGTTGGAGCCCACTCAATAGCACGTAACACACACAGACCCCAACAGCAGTCAGTAAGGAGCAAAGACCAGTCCAAATCTATCATGAATCAATCCATTGATATTCATTGAAGATTACCATGTGCCAAGCATTGTGGGAAATGGCATAGACACGAGGCCCTGGCTTCATGAAGTTTCTGGTGCAGGGAAATATACGAGGTGATAAATGTATATGTTGATGAATGTAATAAGGTGGATAAAGAGCATGGGGGAGGAAGGATGTACCCCAGAGGATTTCTCCCGTCTGGACCATTGGGCAGCCTCCCTGAGGAAGTGAGATTTAAGAGGACAACTGAAGGATGGGTAGAAATTAACTAGGAGAATTAATTGCAGTGCTTGGCACATAGGCAGAGATGCAGGACAGGGGGGCTCAAGTTTTCCTGAAGGAGAACAGAGAGTAAGAGAGACTAGAAGATGGCTTGAGATGGACCCACGACGAATTTAGAAAGACTCTCAAAAAAATAAAAGTAATAAATATTACTCAAAGGCACACCCTCAACTAGTTTAACAAAATGTTGCCTTAATTATATCTACCTTAATGAACAGATAAAAACAGTTTGTAATTAGTTCTGTAATTGCTTATGTGAAAAGAGATGCTTCTTTGAGGTGTAAAGCATGGTGTCCCATCAACAATTGATGAGAAAGGAGATGCTTCTTCAAATGCTGAAACATGATGTCCTAAAGAGCTGTCACCTTCTCGTGTCTTGTGTGCATCTTCACGGGTTCTGCATAGGGAGACTTTATCTTAGTCATCCCTGAATGGGAGACAAAATGTTAAAGGGAGCTTTGACCCTAGATGTGAGTAACTGTACATAAAGCAGAGAGACACAGAAAGGGGTTCAAACCCCACTAGTATCCCTCATAAGCTCTGCCACCTTGGGCAATTTCTTTACCCTCTCTAAGACTCGGTTGTTAAAATGGGGATGACAATAGTGCCCACTTCGTGGAGTTGTTACAAACATTACGCCAGCTCACACACACACACACACACACACACACACACACACACAGTACACACAGTACACAGCACAGTACTTGGCACATAGGAAGCATTCAATAAATGCTCATGGCTCTGTGGACCCACACATGTTATGCTGATTTGTTACTGCCAGTGTAACATATTGCTGCAGGCTTCATGGCTTAAACAATACCTGTTTATTACCTTATAGTTCTGTGGGTTGGAAGTTTGGCACAGGTCTCACAGGGATAGAGTCAAGGTGTCTGCAAAGCTGTGTTCCTTTCTAGGGGCTCAAGGAACAATCCGTGTTCTTGCTTGTTCCAGCTGCTAGAGGCTGCCCACGTTCTTTAACTCATGGCCCTTTCTTCCGTCTCAAAGCCAGCAGTGTTTCCTCTCTTTGACTGGTCTTCCCATCAAACCTACCTCTGCCATAGCCAGAAAAGGTTCTCCAATTTTAAGGCTTTATGTGATTACATTGGGCCCACCTGGACAGTTCAGGCTCCTCTCCCCATCTCAAGGTCATTAACCTTAATCACACCTGCAAAGGCCCTTTTGTCATGAAAGGTAACGTATTTGCAGGTCCCAGGGTTTAGGATGTGGACATCTTTAGAGGGCTATTTTCCTGCCTACCACACACGTATATATTCCCTGCCATTTCTTGTAAAAAATTAATGAGATGTTAGTCCTCAACTATAGACATCAACTATTCTACTCTTCTGTGTCCTCTTCCACTTTCGTACATATTTTTTCAAATGAGTTTCTCACACTATCAAGTAATAAATCCACTGCACAGCTATTTTAAAACATTGGGAGACCTTAGTCCCTCTTATTCTTGGAAGCTGCCCCACCCCCAATCGTGAAAACCACATTAAAATATATCCACATCCTACACTGAATGTAATTTCTAAATATATAACCACAGAAGCTGAGTTGGATTGAAGTACTTTTCATAATGTTCTGTTTTATATACATTTAATTAAGCATTCATTCTTATATTTTGCAGTTTTCTTTACTCGTTCAGAGCTGAGCTATTTTCATCAATTCCTGAAAAGCTCATAGGTTCATAAACACTGTACCTTAAGGACTAAATGAATGGATATTCCTTTTAGGCAGGGGTGGGAGGGACAGAGGAAAGAGAAGGAGAAAATGGGAGGGAGGAAAGAGAAAAAGGAAAGGAGGAAGGGAGAGAGGAAGGAAAAAAAGAAACTTGACTCCTTCTAATATAAAAACACAATGGCCCTCTTTCTCTTCCAGTGGCAGGACCCACGGATCATTCATGAGTACAAAGCCTTCTTATTCCTATCAAGTAATTCCATCAAGACTCGTTTATTTATTCATTTATTCAAAAAAATATTTCCTTTGCACCTGTGAAATGCCCATCTCCACACGGGGCACTGGGAACATGATGAATTAAACTAGCCTCCACCTCAAAGATAGTCTTGCTTGGAATAACCATAAACATAAGTGGGAGCTCCGTACAACTTCACTTGAGAGAACAGCCAAACCCATTGTCTGGGAACCTATTTTCAGACAGTGACTAAATATTTATAAGGTCTTTACGAGCCTTGAGAAAAACTCGGTTTTTTAACTGACTCCTGTTTTGGGCATAATTTACATATAATGAAATGAAAAGATTTTAAGTAGACTAGTCTTTCAATTTTAACTGAAACCCATAGACCTTTCCCATCACCCCACCCTGGAAGGTTTTCCAGTGCCGTTTCCCAGGAAACCCACCTTCCCCTAGAAGCAACCGGTACTTCGATTTCTTTCCCTATAAGTTAGTTTTGCCTGTTCTTGAACATCACATAAATGGAATCATACAGATAAATACTTTTGTGTCTGGCCTCTTTTCCTCAGCATGACTTTTTTTTTTTTGAGATATACTCATGTTGTTGTGTGTATCACTAGTCTATTTATTTTTATTGCTGAGTTATATTCCATTGTATAAATAGATCAGAGCTTTGTATCCATTCGCCTGTTGATGAATATTTTGGGCTATTTCTGGTTTTCATTTATTATGATGAAAGTTGCTAAAAACATTTTTGTAAAAGGCTTTTGTGGGGGGTATATGTTTTCATTTTCTTGAGATAAATACCAAGGAATGGAATTACGAGGTCATAAGGTAGATACATATTTAACTCTTTAATGTCAGACCATTTTCCAAAGGGCTCTACCATTTATACTCCCACCCGTGAGGTTCAGGCTGGTCCATACTCTTACCAACATTTTGTCTGGTTTTTCCCATCCTTTTTACTCTAAACATTTAAGAAACTCAGCTCAGGACACTGTATTTTTCTTTTCATCTTACATGGAAATGTTTAATCTGGGGTACAAAGAATGCTTCAGGGAGCCTCTGTTCCACTACAATTGTATTTAAGAGTGTGAATATTTTTGGGGTGCCCATTTTTCTGAAGGAAGGAACCACACTTTCAAAAACCAAAGAAGTACCACTCTAATAAAGAGCTTGACATTTGCAAAACAATTCTTAAGAAGCATTAGGGCTCACCAGATTCTAAAATTGGAACCAGACCCAGAAGACAATGTATGAGATCAGACCACTAAGTTCGTGAATTCATCCTAGAAAAAGTGCTACATAAATCATTGCTGAATATCACTATGGTCACCTTTGAAGTACTCCCCTTGGGAAGGTATGCACCAACAGCACCGCCTAGTCCACCCTTTAACGCAATTTTGGAACTCTTTTTCGGGATTGGCCATCAGAGCTGTCGTCATATTACCCTTGATGTCCTGAACGTCATCAAAATGTCTTCCTTCCAGGGGTTAGACAGCATAAATTGGTAACTACAATATTGCCACAGGGATATGAAAGACAGTTTGGGGAATGTAATCAATAATGTTGTAAATATTTTGTAGGGTGCCAGATAGTCACATGTCTTGTTAGGGAGAACACTTCATGGACAGTGTAGAGGCTTGACAACTGCACTGTACACCTGAAGCTGAAGCTGAATAATATTGTATGTCAACGATAATTTAATATATATATATATATATATATATATATATATATATATATAGTCACAGGATGTGGAATATTGTGTGGGGAGTGGAGTCAATGGAATTGTAATAGATATGTATGATGTCAGGGAGGGTGGATTGGAGGAGGGAGGTTGTTACTTTGTGAGGGGTGAAATGTATAACTATTGCATTGTTTTGTACACCTGAAACTAAAAAAAAAACACTCTTAAAAAAATGTCTTCTTTTCAATATTTTCTTTATCTTCGGGTACAGAAAGAAGTCATTGGGGGCCAGTTCAGGTGAGTTCAGGTGGGGGCCAGGGAGGGTGTTCCAATACAGTTATTTGTTTACTGGCTAAAAACTCCCTCACAGACAGTGCCGTGTGAGCTGGTGCATTGTTGTGACGCAAGAGCCATGAATTGCTGGCGAAAAGTTCAGGTTGTCTAACTTTTTCACGCAGACTTTTCAGCACTTCCAAATAGTAAACTTGGTTAACTTTATCCAGTTGGTACAAATTCATAATGAATAATCCCTCTGATATCAGAAAAAGGGTAGCAACATCATGGCAACAAGTTGGAGGGCTTAATTGTGCAGTCCAGCCCTCCAGGGTGAAGAGTGGTGGGAAGGGAGTCACACCCTCTCAGCAGGAGCCTCTTTAGGGCCTATCTGAAGCTCCATTAGGATTCAGTCTTGCCAAGACTGCAGGCTGATGATACAAGAACGATCCCCTTCCCAGCCACACCCATGGACATTCCTCCTGGTGATCAGGCTGTGCCTCCTCTGAACCAAGTTAAAACCAGAATCCTCAAGCCACACCCACTGAGGCCACAGAAGAAAGAGGAATGGGGGGAGCCCTTTGGGTGTGCTTGGGGATCACCCTCCTCTGAGCTGTGCTGGGTGATTGATCAACGTGCTCCCCTGCACTCCTGGGGGTGTAGTCAGGGTGGGGAGTCAGCCTGGTTCACTGCCCAGGACACAGGCCTGCCTGTGCGACAGGGGACCTGTCCACCCCGTCTCCTCCAGCTGGGTCATCAGCCCCAGGCTGTGCTCCCAGGGGGCACATGGTGGGGTGGGTTTCTTTGGCTGAGACCTAGGGAGGAGCTTTCTGTCTCGAGTTCTGCTCACACTCAGACATTATTAACCTCCTAACCATCGATTTTTCACTGTCTCCTTTCAGCACGTACCAGTGTCTTCAACACTGTCACTTGGGGAAGGAAGGAAAGGGGACAGAAACTCGCATGCTTTTCTACTCCCGTGTAGATTTGGAGACTAATGAGGCTGATGTCCAGGTGAGCAGAACAAGCAGCATTTCATTCATTCATTCATTCATTCATTCAGATATCCACTATGCACCTAGTATGTGCCAGGCCCTGAGAGAGGTGCCAGAAATACAACCTGGAAAGGAAACAAATGATAAAAGAGTCCTTACAAAATAAACCTGTTTTTAAAATGTGATAAGAGTTATGAAAGGAAAAGACCTGAGTGCTATGAGAGTATTTATCCAGGATCTATCCTAGTCTGGGCAATCATGGAAGACTTCCTGGAAGAAGTGACCTTTACATCAAGACCAACAATGAGCAAAGAGTTCATTTACACTTAATTCTGTGCCCTGGACCCTCAAGGATGGGTACTCAGTGAACAGAGACCTCCAGAATGTCCCCACAGCAGAGTGCTGGGTGTGACTCACTTCTTGGCTAACACACTCAGGCTTCAGAGCCAGACCAGGCTGTTCCCAGTCAGAACTGATTCTAAGACTCGGGTGAGGAGCCCAGGGGCTCCAGGCATGGCTGAGGAGGAAGCAGCACAGAGCTTAGATTAAGTCTGGGCTCTAGAGCCCAACCCACCTGAATTTGGATTTCAGGATCACCACGCACTATTCTTACATCATGTCTCAGTCTCAGCTTCCTCCTCTGTAAAATGGGGTGAAATAACAGGTATGTCATGGAATCGTTGTGAGAATTGCAAAAGACACCTAAGGGGAGACCTTAGCGAGGTGTACGGGGGTAAGTACTAGATAAAAAGCAAGATTTTCTGCTGGAAATTAGTAGGGCTCCCGTGACCAAAATAAGATACAGAGTGCTGTGGGAACCAGTTACCTCTTATCATTTATCTTACAGGAACAATTATTTCAAAGATACTCTAAAACTGGCAAAATGCCCCTTGGTGTCTCAAGGAAGAAATATTGGAGCTGAGCCTCGAAGGGTGGATATTGGACTTGCAGAGATCAAGGAGAGGTTTCCAGGCAGAGACAGGGTATGAAGAAAGGCACGAAGACCAGAACGGGTGGGGCGCGGGAAGGAACAGCCCCGGAGCGCCAAGGGGGGAGGAGATGGCAGAGCACCAGGCTCAAGGGCTGGGCAGGGCGGGGTGGGAGAACCCACAAGTCTTCGCTAAGAAGCTTTGACTTCATCCTACAGGCCACGGCCAGGCTCTTGAAGATTTTGGAGCTGGTGGATGACTTGTTGGAGTTTGTGTAGTCAGAGTGGAGTTTGCCCGGGGAAAGAAAACCTCCAGGCAAGAGACCAAGGGGGAAACGGACGGAAGCGTCTAGAGGAAGGGTCAGCAAATGTTTTATAAAGGGCCCCCTCAGACACCCCACCCCCAGCACACTCAGCGCCATTGCTTGGCCTCTTGCCTTGGCATACACTATTCCCTCTGCCTCGAATTCCAACAAATATGCCCTCCAAAATTAACCGAGTCATTCATTCGTTCAACTAATATTTATTAAGCACTTACTCTGGGTCAAGCCCAAAATCCCAGCTCTCATGAAACTGACAGTCTAGTGTAAGACTCCACAAACTCATTCTCTAAAGGGCTGGAGAGTAAATAGTTTAGGTTTTGCAGGTCAGAGAGTCCCTGGAGCAAATTCTCCACTCTGCTATTGTAAAGCAAAATCGCCCATAGACACTATGTAAATGAATGAGCCTGATTTTGCTTCAATAAAACTTTGTGCCCATAAACAGAAACGGGGCCAGATGTGGCCCAAGGGCTGGTCCACCCCAATAGAAACATCACCAGGGGAACCACATATATGAGCCATTACATACTTAAATTACATGTGTAATTTAAAATGGATTCTAGTAGGTATGTTTTAAAAAATAAAAAATAAGTGGGTGAAATTAATTTTAGCAATGTTTTATTTAACCCAACAAGTCCAAAATATTACCATTTCAACCTGCAATCAATATAAAAAAAAGATTAATGAGAAATTTCCCTTTTTTTTTTATACTAGATCTTTGAAATCCGGTGTGCATGTCCCACCTAACAGCACCTCTCCGTTCAGACTCGCCATGTTTTTAGTGCTCAATGGCCACGTATGGCTGGTGGCCATCATACTGCAAAGTACAGGCTTAGCAGAAGGCAGGCGGTAGGGGTGGGGGGCTCTGCCTGGGAAGCAACAAGAA
The DNA here is from genome assembly GCF_001890085.2 of Hipposideros armiger. NCBI lineage: Eukaryota > Metazoa > Chordata > Mammalia > Chiroptera > Hipposideridae > Hipposideros > Hipposideros armiger. Next base: position 739,196 of record NW_017731381.1, read on the forward strand.
AAAAGAACAGGGAACGATCTGACATCAACTGAACACATGAATTAATTATGACCCAAATCCATCTTGGCCACATGTTTGCTGGGTAATTTTGGAGATGGTTCTTAACCAATCTGGGTCTCTTTTAGGCCCAAAGTATCAAGTGGGTGGTTGCCTTCAGCCCCTGGGTTCCAGCCAGCTCCACTATGTGGAGTTTCTGAGATCCAGAGGTTGGTGGATGGAGTCGCCAACTTGGACTCCCTTTACCAAAAATCGCCTTCGATAATCTGGTCATCTTGAAAAGATCAGGGTGAGGTTTGTCATGACTACTCAGCCCACTCACCCCTCCTGGGGTCTCAGGGGATGATGCTTGTCTGCTCTCGAGGGGCTTGGGGGATATAAGCAGGGGATGAGTAGGAGAAGCACCCTCCCCAGCTCCATGGGGGAAGAGTTCCACCGCCTACACAGGCACATGCGCGCCCGCACACACGCACACACGCGCACACACACACATGCACACACACGCACACACGCGCGCACACACGCGCGCGCACGCACACACACACACACACACACACACACACAAGCACATACAAGAACCCAGTTTTCCCTTCCCAATACTAAGCCAGAGTTGACAGCCGTGATCTCCAGCCCATCAGGGAGCAGGACGTGGGAACAGAAATAGACTCCACCTGAGTCAGAGGATGAGTCAGAATGTTCTAGAGAGCTTCAGAAGGGAGCAGTAGGAGAGGCTGGGGATGGGGAAGGGAGCCAGGCCCCCAGGGGAGCGGGTGGGAGAGTGAGCTGCTTTCTCAGGCAAGGAGCCAGGGAAGAAAGTCCTGGAAGGAATGGGCTTCACTGCCTTGGCCGCCTTGTATCCTGAAGGATGACCTGCACGAGGGGCTGAAAAGTGGAGGGGCAATAGGAGAAGGAAGTGCCTTTGGGGGACCCAGTAGGGGTGTGTGGGGGCCACTCTGAGCCCACAGACACCTATGACACCCACAACCAGTTGCTCTCGGTGAAGGCTCAGTGCCAGAGCTCCTCGCTGCAGCAGAAGTGTACTGTGAAGCCCATCTACATAAGTGAAAGAGATGCTGTTAATCACCCATGCTGAGCTGGGGAAACTGAAGAAGAGGCCATGCTGGGTGTCCTAGTTGACCCAGGCTGGGCCAATAGGGTGGGGCTAGCTCCCTATAGTAGGGAACTGAGGGTCCTACAGGGTCTGTGTGGCCCAGCCTAATTCATGCACATGGTCAGTGCTGGAAACCAGCCATGCCACCATGTGGGGGCTCTCAGAGAGCTCGCCACACGCTCAGATCCAGGCCCGGACTTTGGCAGAACCAGGTGACAGGATAAGATAAGGACAACCTCAGGAGGAGACAGAGCAGCAGGTGAGTGGACAGCATAGGGTGATAGGCCTCAGGAGCCCAAACCCAGGCCACCAACGAGGGATGGGCACTGGGGGTGTGGACAAACACAGGGGGACCTCTGGAGTGTCCCCACATCATGACACTGGGTTTGATTTACCTCCTGGCCAACACGCTCAGGCCTCGGAACAGAGACTAGCCCATCCATAATTAGGGCTGATTCCAGGACCGGGGATGGGAAGAGCCTGAAGGGGGAACCCAGGGCCCAAGCATGGCTAGAGGAAGCTGATGGGACAAAAGTGGCTCCTCTAACCCATCCTAATCTGCCCATTCTGTGCTCCTTGTGGTCACATCACCCCCATATAACTCCTCATTGTATACAGTTTGGAGACACCCAAAGGCAGACCCCAAGACAAGGACTTTGGTGCAGGTCGTTGATTTGGGAGGTGAGCCCAGGAAGCCAGAGTGAGGAAGAAGGAAAAAGGAGCCAGGAAAAGGGGAAAAGCAATCAAAGGGGATATCACTGAGGCCACCGCAGTAGGCAATGGGGCCCAGGTGCACCGAGCCCCCCAAAAAGTGCGCAGAAGTCCTCCCTGAATTTCTCCTCTGGACAACAGGAGGCTGGAGCCTTTATTCTTTCTATTCCTCCTGGTTCACGGCAGCCCCCAAGAGAGTTCATTTCCCGCCACCTGCCCCTGTAGTCCTGGAGAAAGCCCTGGGATGCAGTGAGCACCGACTGACCTGGAGTGCCCTGGAGGTGGGCATCAGGCAGGGCTGCCCTGGAATCTGAGCGGACACCCAGGCACCCGCCACGGCTTCCCCTGCCCTTCAAATAAATGCACATTCCTGCCCATGGCCGCAGGGACACTGTGTGGCCTGGCCGCTGTGTGCTTTCCCTACTTCCCGTCCCCTCCCTTTGCCCCTCACCCTTCAGGCTGTAACTGCCCGGACTCGTCTCAACAGCCATATTGGCCTCCTCTCCATTCCCAGAAGTAGCCACACGTCAAGCTTTCGCCTTTGCTCTTCCTTCCGCAGAAACTCCATGTACATGATCACGTGGTCAACTCCTTCTCGTCCTTCAAGTCTCAGCACAAGAACCTCCCGTTAGTGAGATCGCCCCTGACCACCCTATCTGAAGTCCAGCTCCCCCAGGAATCCCTCTCATGCCCCAGTGGTGTGCTGCTAAATGCTGAACAACTGGCTCTCAACGAAAAACGAGAGCCCTGATTAGTTGTGTTAGCCAGTCTACATAGCGCAAAGGTCAAGGTCAAGCTAACAGTGTGAGGTCACTGATTGTGGGGTTGGGAAGAGAAGCACTGATGCATCGTTATGGAGTATTTCCATGGATGCAACAAGAGTAAATCACTTCAAGAGCATAGATAACAATAAAATAATTAAGAAGCGAGGCATCTGCATTCTGTTTTTATTTTTATATAATTTAGTCAATTGTCAATTTATACAATTCAGTTCTTCATGACAGCTTGTGTTGAACAACCAGCTCACAAACAGTTGGTTCTCATGAGTGGACATGAGTCAGCTCTAGAACCCATGTCCTTTCCCTCCGTGCACCTTTTAAGATGTGGAATGATGCTTCTCTTTGCTTTACTCTCTTTATCCTAGCCCTCTAGAACGTGGGTTCTATGAGGGTGGGACCATGACTGATTTATTTTCAATTGTGTCTTCGAGCCCAGTACGATGCCTAACCCACAATAGAAACTCAATAAATATTTGTTGAATGAATGTATGAATGCATGAATGAATGGGTAAATGAGGTTGATGGATGTCATAGGGTTGGGCACCTCTGCGCTGGACTGTAGAGGGAACACCCACACTGAATCCCACTGGGCTTGCTGAGGTGCTCCCGACAAGGGTGTGGGGAGCAAACCAGGCCCGGAGGTTCCAGGCAGAAGAAGCCCGGCTGTAGGAGGAGACGTGAACCTGGAATCATTGTTGAAGGTCTTGGGGTCTGCCAGGCATAGCCTCTGCGGGGGCTTTATTTTACCCCCTTCCCACAGCTTAGCGGGCCTGTGGGTGGCTGGGCTTTCAGACATATCAGAAGTGAGCAGAGTTCTCCATCACTACCCTCCATGTGGAGTTATATAGGGGAGGGATGAACAGGCCTTGTCTACTCTGATACATCTGGGATCGCAGCCATTCGTGATCCCTGTGCAGGCTGCACCCTCCACAAGGGGGTCAGCAAGGACCCCAGGAGGAAGAGCAAACTTCGCAAGCTTATGCCCATCGGCTCTCCAGCCCGGGAGCCTGCTGCCCTAACACACAGAAGACGCCTAACTTCACTTGTCTGTCTGCAGCGCCCAGCACGGCACCCTGCACAGGGGAGATGGCAGAGGATGCTTGCAGCATGAATGAGCCAATGAGTAAGGCGGCTTCCCAGCACAGCAAATATGAATCAGAGGCATTTCCCACTCAGGCCAGTCCCCTGCCTGGTACTGGCAAAGAGCACAGAGATGCCAGGCCAGCTCTGCCCTTAATTACAATCCAAGGTAATGGCTAAGAACCCAGGTCACATCCCAGCTCTGCCACTCTCTCTAGCTTGGGCCTTCATCTCTTCATCTGTAAAATGGGAATAAATCATGATAGGTTGCTGGGAGGGTTAAATGAAATGCTACAGGTAAGGGGCTTGCAAATTTCCTGGAACAGCAAAAGAATTCAATAGATTAATCTTTAATTTGTAAAACACTTATATAGCATTTTCTTTGTGCCAAGAGTTGTCCTAAGCACTTTATAAATATTCACTCATTTAATATCATACTTGTCTGCTATACTGCTTCTCACTGTGGTTTTGTTCGTTTGGTTGGTTGGTTGGTTGGATGGATGGTTGATCGGTTGGTTTGCTTTGCTTTGTTTTTGCTATTATTATTGTTACGGAAAAAAATTCTTTCTCTCTCTGTGCCTCAATATTCTTATCTATAAAATGGGGCATTGTATTAAATGGCCTCTAATCCAATGTTCCCATTGCAATTAACCTTTGATCCCCTTCTCTTGGTTCATACCAGCTGTTCAGACCTTTCTGAGTCTCTAGGTACAGATGGGACTCGCATTGCAGGGACCTGGCCCAGTAGACCAGCCTCTGTTGCCAGGAGAATATGGGGATGGCAGCCACTTACTCGGCTGCAGAGACAGTGGACACCTCCCTCCCCCTGCAGCCATTCTCATCCCCACCAATGGCGTATGGTGCCAACTCAGCTCTTACCTTTCCATCCGAGAAAGTTCCAGGAGATCAGCCTCTGGAGACAGAAATCCAACATTGCCAATTTCGTTCATTGCCCGGTCAATACTCATTACTGAGCACGAACGGTGTGTGCACCAAGAGCTGTGCAATGCTTTCGGAAGAAGGTAAGGAACAAGACAGGAAGATCGCTGCCTTCGTCAAGTTTAGAATATTGGAGGAAACAGAAAATAAGCAAAGCAACAAATAAGCAAACAAGCTAATTTCAGAAGAAGCATCAAGGGCCACGAAGAGTGTAAATCCAGCTAATAAGACAGAGAGCGGCTAGCAGGGTGGTCAGGGCGGGCATCTCTGTGAAGGTGACTTAGGAGCTGAGACAGGAAAGGTGACAGAAGCCAACCATAGGATGAGCTGGAGAGGGATGAAGGGCTGCGCCTATTAAAGGAATGGCCTGAGTGTCTGGAGTCCAGGAAGCAAGGTAGAGCATGGCCCAGAGGTAAGCAAGACAGCAGGGGCAGGTCAGGTGGCACCTGCCAAGTCAACATAAGGAACTTGGATTTTCTTCGAAGGATATTTGCCTGTACACAAGGCCTGCTACATAGTTTGTGAGGCCCAGTGCAAAATGGAAAGGCTCCTTTTCATAAAGCATCAAGAGTTTCAAGATGGCAACAGCAGAATGTTAAACCAAGCACAGGCCCTTGTAAGCATGGGCCTATCTAAGCATGGGGCCCCGCCCATAGAGCCAGCCCTGTCTATACAAAACTCTGTTGGCATGAACTAAGCTTTCTTTAATTCGACAAATAGGTCGTGAGGGCCTAAAACAAGCCAGGCAGTGTGCCAGGCACTGGGAGTACAAAAAAAGTGAATGATCAAACCAAGAAAGCCACGCTGACCTTAATTTTTCCATTAGATTTTCTCCACTAAGCATAGGAGGCCAGAGAACTGACCCCTCTTTGCATATTTGATTGCGGTCAGAACTGCAAAGGTGCAGGCCATCCGTTGAGTGGGTTTGACTTAATTCCTGAGTGATGATGGGAACAGTTATTACACATCACCCTGTGCCTGGCACATACGCGCATTATTTCACTTGATCTCCCTACCACCACCCATCAACAAGAACCATGCAAGAGAAGCAGGAGATGAGACATCAACCGCAAAGAAGAGAATTAATTTTTCCAAGTTCACACTGCTTACTGGTAAGTGGGGGAGCTGAGGTTCAAACCCAGTTCTCATTGAATCCAGAACCCTCCCTCTCTAGATGCACAATCCTGTGTGTTCAAGTTATTGTTCAAACTAGAGATTCAGGTGCAGCCTTCAATAACCTTGAGAGTGACTAATGTCTATGCCCTACATAAATTTTTCTCCTTTTTTCCTATAAACAACCCCTTTATACAAATAGTAAAATTTTCCTACTTTCCTGATGGGGACACTGAGACTCAGAAAGATTAAGTAACTTGTCCAAGGCCTTGCAACCCATGTGCCACGAATCTGGGGCTAAGTCAAGCTGTGTCCCAGGGTCAAGGTTTCCACCTTGATTCCTTGCTTTCCTCTCTCCCTGCTAAGGCTGTGCACAGTTTTTGCTGCTGTGCCACCCCTGGTCAGTCGATCATTTTCTCATTGGAAAGGTCAAAGATTAGAAGACAAAGGAGCCAAGCCCAGAGAGAAGGTCTGGGGTTTGACCTGGTGTCAACATCAGGGCTGAAGATTGCTTCATGCCCAGCCCAAGAGGAACAGGAAAGTCTGACTTCTCCCCGAACCATGGGAAAAAACTTCTTGGCTAAAAAAAGCGAGGCCAGAAGCAAGAGTGTGACATGTCAGGCCCCTTTCTGCCACAGTCTTTCCCTTTGTTTTGGCCTTTTGGTCAGTGGAGAGGGCTATCTTAAAAGAGGAAGACTTGCTCGTTCTTGGTTTTTTAACCAAGGATCTGAGGGACTTCCCTAAAGAAAAGGGCCAGCAGGGAGGTTCTGGGGCCAGGCATGGCCTTGGAAGCTTAGCCCCTGCTCTGTAGTGTCACCTTACAGGGACCCTCGAGTGAGGACTCACAACCTCACTCTGGGATTGTGCAGAAGAAGGCGCTAAAGGCCTATGGAGACCTCCTGGTGTAGCACTTGCCCCAAACCACAGAAAATTCACACAGCCAGGGGAAAGAGAGACACAGATGCAGGGGTCTGTGTCAGTCCCAGGTCTGCTCGGGTGGGCTGAACTCCCATATCAGGCAGAAGCTGTGTGTCTGGGAGAACTCAGTAGGAATCCCACAATATCCCTGGTGGGACCTGGGCAAGTCCACTCACCATTTTACTGAATGAAATGACATAACTTGTATTAAGGAACAGATAAAAACAATAAGGAAATATATTTCTTGATCTCGGTGAAGTCGCAGAGGCAGAGGAGCAGTTGGGAAAAGCAGTGAGGGCTAAGCTCGAGGGTGCAGAGTTAAAACCCAGTAACCAGCTGAATGTTTGAATCTGAGTCCAGGTTTCAAAAGGGAGGAGCTGTGTATCTTTCCCTTTTCCTCACATTCTTCACGTTGATTTGTCTTCCGTCTGTAGTGGAAGTCTGTTTTGAGTCCTCGGATCTCCAAGAATGCCTACCTAGTCTTTTTACTATGAGGTCTTCAAAATTCTTAAGTCCCTATCTCCTGTCTTCAAAACTTTATAAAGCCACCTCCTTTTGAAGACAGCCCATTTTCATATCCTTTATAAAGATCCTTTTTTTTTTCTTCCTTGATGTTTCTAGCAGAAAAATAAATGATCCTTACAATGGAAAGAATTTGTGTTCAAAGTAGGGAATTATTTTTTCTTGGACTGTAAGTTCTTCCATTTTGCATGTTCAATAAGGTTTTCTTAAAGTATTGCTTTTAAAGCTGTCCACTGATGAAGTCTTTAGGGTCTTATTTTAGAAATTAACGAACGTAATCCTTATAAAACTGTTTATCAGGAAGTGATTAATGAATGTCAAGGCTAAGAGGGTTGGATGTCAAGTCGGGCTGTCTCGGAATCTTTCCAGAGGGTGACCTTGGGTGCATCACCCAAGCACGCTGAGCCTCAGTGTCATCTGTAACATGGGGGTGGCAATGACATCTACCTCACTGTGACTGTGCACCTGGCACATACAAAGGCCGACTTTTAGTATGAATCTTTTCCTTTTAAGGAAACAGGAGCTCTGAGAAGCCAAACAACTTGCTTCAAATCATACAGCTCGAGGTAATGAAGTGGGAATTCCAACCCAAGCTTTCTAAACCTAAAGTCTACACCTATAATTATCAGAGTATAGTGCCCTGTGCCTAGCATGGAGCAAGCTGCGAATCAAAAGAACTTCCTCTATTATCAACCACCTTGCACGGGGAACAGAACAGAAGCTAAGGGGCAGTTTCAAGCACTGTCCCCAGGCAGGCCTTGGGGTCAGTTAGCTTTAGTATCTCTGCACTGACCAGACTTGGTGTTCCAGAAACCACACCAGCCAGCACACTGAATATAATGCTGCAAAGGCACCCTCATGATCCAGCTCAACACCGCTTCAGACAGCAACATCAGTCAGAACAGAATTATGAAATTCAATTTACTTGCCATCCCTGGCAGAGACAAACAAGAAATCAGATACATATAGTCACTGAAATATTTTTTTTTTTCTGATGTGCACAAGCTCGGGATGCTATGGAAGTACAGAGGAAGAAGTAAATAAGCCACACAGGCTGAGGGTATCAGGGAAGACTTCCTGGAGGAGTTCACATGGGCACCATCTTGAAGAAGGAATGAGTTGTCGTGTTTAAAAAAAAAAAAACCAGAAATGAGGCCTGCACCAACGGAGACAGAGGGCATGGTGGGATATGGTTAAGGAAGATTCCGTCATTGATATCCTTACATCTTCATTCATTCAAGAAAACTAATGAACCCCAAATAGATGCCAGATGCGAGGCTCTGTGCGAACTACTGGGAAAGTAAGCTTCATCTAACCTCCAGTAGCTTCAAGTGTAACCCATGCACAGAGCATTACAAGCAGTGTGGGAGGTGTGACCATTGTGTTTCTGATGGATGGGGGTGAGGAGAAGGCATTCAATGTATGCCACAAATGGAAAGAGAGGATGGATTTTGAGTTCCAGTTTTGGAGATAGAATATGCAAGATTCTGAGACTGATTATATTCCAGGGATGAGGGAAATGAAGAAACCTGGCAGTCTGTCAGATCTCCAGAACAGGAGATTAAGAGGAGAGAATAAAAGAAGGGAAATACGTTGGGGAAATTTAATCTCGATCTGTTTTAGAATCAGCTTTCTAAATCTGTGAGCCTAGGAATTAGACTAGAAACTCCCTGAGGGCAAGAATTAAGATTGCAGCCCTTCAAGGGCCATGCGCCCTCACCTTTAGGACCCAACATCATTCTAGATAGACCCTAGACACTCAGTGAGCACTTGATGACTTGACTTGTCCTACCCACCCTGTACTTCAGCCCAATCTCACTCGGCAGAGCCGTCCAGTGCATGGCAGGCCAGGTTCACAAGCCCACCTTCAGCCACACCCCACCTGAACCCTGACTCCAGAAACTTCCGTGCATCACGGAAGGACACAAAACTGTTTCTCTTTTCAAAAACCGAAATGCTCCCAGGATTAAGCGTGCAAACGCTCGTGCGGCTCTAATCTTGGCAAACATCTGCTACCTTTGTGTGGCAAACGCGGTCTCTTTAGAGCTGTGCCTTTGATTTCAGGGAAAGACAAATCAGGCCGCACGTCTTTGTTCTGAATGTGTCTCATCACAGGAGGAAATTTTCGACAGCTTGGAAATCTGAATGTATGAAAAACGGATTTTTTTTTTAAACAAAGAGTTCACGATAACGAATCGACGAGGTTCCTGAAAGAGATGAAAGCCAGCTTTCTATTCCTGCCTCTTCCCCCTCCCCTGCCTCATCTTTTTCTGGATTCTTTTTCTGAGGTCTTTCTCTGGAGTCAAGTGTCATCGACATTGCCATGTTCAGATCGGAGGTGGCAGTTCTTCTGGCCTTGGAGGGTTGGGTGAGGGCTGGCCTCTCTACATAGAGTCAGCTGTAGAATAAGCCACAGGCTCCTCTCCTTTGGTGTTGGGATGTGTTTGCAAATAATCAAAATGGAGGGGTGTTTGCAGCACCAGAGTGTGTTTGAGATGTAGCCCCTCACTTTCATGGCCCAGTCATAGGGAGTTGGTGTAACCGTCCCCGATGGAGTGGAGACACAGGCTCTGGCTTGAGCATCAGGCTGTCCTATATTCAACTCCTCTCGTTGCTGTCTTCTAGCTGGGTGAGCCCGAGTGAGCACTTCAGACTTGCTGGATCTCAGGTTCACTGTACAATAAGCTACAGTAAAGTCCACTCACTGTCAGAAGCCAATGGGTGAAACTGTGTACAGCTGACTTACAAACAGCAAAACAACATGCAGATATGGGGTGACCCCCCCTCCTGGTTTATCTGGGACAGAAAGTTTTCCAAAGTATTAGGTGTTTCTGTGCTAAATCCAGAAGAGTCCTTGACAAACTAGGACTGTTGGTCACCCTACGTGTCTTCAAATATAGCACAACTGCACTGTGATAAGGATACGAACTAAGGTCATCAAGAATGTAAAATACAATTTTCTGGAAAAATACACTCTGATTCATTAAGCAAATATTCTGAGAACTGTATGACAGGGTTAATCCAGAGACTTTCCTATTCTAATTTAATCATGTATCAGCACCCACAGAATTCAGTTATGCTCATATAATAATGACAACATATACCTCCCAGGTTGATTTTAGCTTTACATCTATTTCACGAATATCTGCACTACTTCACTTTTGCTGTCTAACAGGCCACCCAAAAGCTTTGTGGCTTAAAACAACATGTATATATTGGGTTGTCAGAAAAGTCATGATGCATTTTTGCAACAAAAACCATAGAAAAAATACGTCATGACTTTGCCGACAACCCAATATTATATTTATCTCATAATTCTGTGGATAGCAAGGTAGGCTGGTCTCAGCTGGGTGTCTTTTCTTGACGGCTCACACAGAGATCTTCAGTCAGCTGCTTGTCCACTGGAGGCTGGCTGGTCTAAGATGGCCTCCGCTTTGGCTCCACACGGTCTCTCGTCATCCAACAGGCTAGCCTTGTTCACATGACAGCTGGGCAGGGATCTGGAAAAGCATCAGAGCCCACAGCCTACACTCAGACCTGGCACACTATCACTTCTACCACTTTCTCTTGGCCAAAGCCCGTCACAGGCCAGGCCAGATTCAAGGGGTTGGGAGAAAGACTCCATCTTTTGATGGCAGGAGCTGCAAAGGTACACTTCAAGGGGGCAAAGAACCAAGAAAGTTAGAAAATGATTTACAACAACATCTTTCTGGTTTTTTTGATAAAACATAGAAACAAGGGACTTTACTAATTATAACACTCGACTGTCATATTATTACCATCCTCCCAGTCATTCAAGCCTTGGAATTCTCCCAACCTGCTTCTCCAGGTCCCTCCACATCCAACCAGCCACCATACCCTGCCACCTTGACCTCCTCAGTGCCCCCCACACTGCCCCTCCTCTCCGTCCCCATGCCCAGGCCTGAGTCCGGAAGCTAGCCATCGCTCCCTGGGATTATGACGGCATGTCCCTAATCCTGTCTCTGCTTTCAGCCTCACCCTTTCTAGTCCATTCTCCTCACTGCAGCCAGAGCCATCTTTCTAAAGTGCATGTCATTCCTCTGTTCTAAAGCCTTTAGTTCCTTACTGCTGCCAAATCCCATCTATCAAAGCCTTTCTACTCTCATCTCCCAACAACCCCTCCCTGCCAAGTCACTACTCCATCACCTAGGCCAGGTTCCGGGCACGGTGAACCACTGCACTTTTCTTAAACAAATCACAGCTTTGTATGCTTGTTAAAATGCATTTCAATCTTCCAGGAATGTTTCCTGAAACCTAGATGTTTATTACCAGTTGGACCTAGACTACAAACCCACTTGCGTGCCCAGAGGAGTGGCCATTTGTATTTGTACATGTTTCTATCTCTGTTATTGGGTCTTTCCAATGATAACACAAATCATGGATTGGTTGTATTAGTCAGGGTTCTTCAGAGAAACAGAATATATATATATGGAATTGACACACAGGATCATGGAGGCAGGCATGTCCCAAGATCTGCAAGATGTGTCAGCAATCTGGAGACCCAGAAGGGCCAAAGGTTTAGTTCCAGGTCAAGCCCTAAGGCCTGAGGCCCAGGAGAGCTGATGGTATAGTTTCCATCTGAAAGCCAGCAGGCTCAAGACCCAGGAAAAAACATTGTTTCCATCTGAGTCAGAACAAAAAGGCAGAAAAAAAGATGAGATCCCAGTTCAAAGACAATCAGGCAGCAAAGAATTCTCTCCTACTAGGAGAAAGATAAACTTTTTGTTCTAGTCAGGGCCTTTCACTGATTGGATTAGGCTCACCCACATTGGGGAAGACAATCTGCTCTACTCAGTTTACCAATTTAATCCTTCATCTCATCCTGAAACACCCTCAGAGGCACACCCCAAAGGATGCTTGACCAACTATCTGGGCACCCCATGACCCAGTCAAGTTGACACATAACATTAACCATTACAGTGGTCAGTGATTTAGTTGCTGAAAAACAACATGAAAATAATGATGCTAAAAGGTAAGAGAAATAAGATTTATAGATTGTTTAGTGGAAAGAAACATTCCACTCACCCTTCTTAGTTTTGGAAAATACCCAAAGTAGTAGCTCTGGTAAGCAAAGGATGACAAAATTAACTATAGCGTCCCTCTGGGAATGGGGCATTTGTAATTCACCTGCTGAGGTTACCTCCTAAGCCCACGTTCCACTCTCATCTCCACTACTCCATTGAGTTCACACAACCATTGCCTCTCCCTGGGCAACCGCCTTTGTCTCCTCGCTGGTCTCTCCACATCCGCTCAGGCATCCTTCAGTGTCCCCACAGCAGCCAGAACAACCCTGTCAAAATATAAACCAAACTGTATCCCACAGCTTCTAAATAAATCCCTTCTTACGGCTTCCCACTTTTCTTAGAATAGAAGCCAAATCTTTATCTTAACCAGCAAGGCCCCACCCCGCTGGCCACCACCTGCCTCTCCAGTCTGCCTAGAGCCCTTCAATTTCCATGTTCTCCCCCTGTGGCCTTCTTTAGTTCCCACTTTCCTCGAAGACTTGGCGCATGCCATTCCCTTTCTCTGGAACATTCTCCTACTACCAACCACCTCCTATCCATGCTTCAGATCTCTGCTCATTTTTACTTCTTCAGGGAAATCTTCCTTGCTCAGCCAGGCTAGGTCAAGTCCTCAGTAGACCTATTGTTTTCCTCCCAGGCACTTATATCTCTGTATAATTATGGAGGCATTGGTGTGATTGTATGACTGCTATCTTTATCTCTCACAAAACTATAAACTCGGGAGGGCAGTAACTTGTCCCTTGTTGTCCTGCATTGCACCTCTTACTGTCCCTGGCAGAGAGAAATAATTCAAACCATTGGAGCAACTAATTAGTGAATGAGGAATAGCTATCCTAGGAAGTTGGACTCACCCTCCATTGGTTGGGCAAGGTCCTGTGTTTTGCAGTCTCCCAGGGAGATGGGAGAACTGGATGGGCTAGAAACAAAAACTGGAGGAAGACAACTGAGCATTGCTGAAAGATTCAAAACCCTGTTCTGAAATCAGCCATTGTTTCTCTGTAACATGCAAACATCCACCGTAATTTACCTATTTCTGCACCAAAGAAGTGAATAACTGGCTCCCAATTCCTTCTAGATGGATGGCACATTTGCTTTCTCTCCTTGGGAAACTTAAGTTGTGTAGAAATCAGTGGAGGTAGGAAGCAAAGAGAGGGAAAGTGGGCTGTATTTGTCATTGTCACAATGACAAAGAGACGAGACCAGCTAATATCTAAAGATGTCTCCAGTCATCCACTTTATTCATCATTCCTAAGAAAGAAACACACACACACACACACACACACACACACACACACTCATTTGCTATGAGAAAGAAACTAATCTAACTTCAGACCACTGAGTCAAATGGCCTTGAATGGCCCACCAGTCAGCTGATGTATGCTGAGCTTTCACCAAGCACAAGACACTCATCTAGGTGCTGGTATCATAGCAAAGAATGATCCCCTGGGTGCAGGGCCTGTCCTCATGGACCTACAGTGTGGTGGGGGCAATGAAAGCTGAGAGGAAGTGCAGGAGCCTGGGCTGCTCAGAGGGAAGACGCTGACCCAGTCTCAGAGGTCGGCAGAGACTTGCCAGAGGAACTGAGAGCAAAGTTGTACCAAGATAACCCCTCCAAAGACTTGGCTTGCTCATATATATTATATAAAATGGAGACTGTAAGTCCCAGCTCCCAGGGGAGGTTGAGAGTGATTAATTTAAAGTCACAATAATGTGGGTTCACATTTAGTAAGCACTTGTTCTGGGCCAGCCTCTAGGCTAAGCACGTCTTGTGCACCAGCTCATGAAATCTTCATCACAAATCTAGAAAGTAGGTACAAACATTATCCCCATTTTACCGATGTGTAAACTGAAGTTTAGGGACGTAAGGACACCTACCCATGTCTCTGGTGACCCAAGTCTGCCTGGCACCATGCTTTTGGCGGAGGGCATTCTGCCACCTCCTTAATGTGACCATGAAAAGCACTCAACCCAAAGTAAACCACCGTTGAATTTCGGTTCCCTTTCTTCCTTTGCCCCCTCCTCTCCTTTATCCATAGAGGAGCGGGGAGAAAAGATCCCAGAGTTATTTATGGTTTCTCCAGATTGCATGAAGCCAGTTTATCTACATAAATATAGTCTTTGAAAGGGCCTAGAAAGAGGAAACCAGCATATTGAGAATTCTTCCCACCTCACGAACAATAAACGAAATTCCTGAGTCCATTTGTGGCCTCGACCCTCAACCAAGGGAACTTCTGGGGAGGAAGGCTCCAGGCTCTGTTGCCTCTGGGTCTGGAGGTCAGTGAGTTTAAGGTCTAGTTGCCAGAGCATTCCAATGATATAGTTAAAAAATTAGTCAAGCCCCCAAGGTGCCTGGAGTCACACTTCCTCATAGTCTCCTGTGGCTTGTGTTCTAGAAGGTGCAGCTGCAGCTGCTGCTCTGCTGACCCCTGTGGAGGACCTGGCACTCTCCCATCCACCCATGTGTCACCCTCTGGCCTGGCCCTTCTTTGCCCTGTTGACCTGTGCCCAGCCCTTTCACTGTATTCCAAGGTTTGGCCTCATAGGAGATGTATTCATTCACCACTTGATTTATTCATTCCCTTATTATCAGGGGTCTATAATGTGCCAGGCCTGTGTCCATGCATTGATCAGCGCCCCATTGTACTGATATTCTGAGTGTGTTTGCAGATAACTCGGAGGAGTTGACCTGACTTCTGGCCAGTTGCCGCATCTCTCACTTGGCTGTGAGCATATGCAGCCAGCTGTCAGCCAGCCTCCTCCCTGCACTTGATTCCAAAGCTGCAGAGGTCAAAACAGTGGGAGTGTGATGCTGAAGTGACTGGGATGGTGTTCCTGCCCTCCCTAGCTCAGTGCAGTCAAGAACAATCAAGACCAGCTCCTCAGGTCAATCCAAGGCCCCCTGGGAGACCCTGCCCCCAACAGGCAGAGGTTGAGCTTTCTTGTTCTCTTGCAATGGCAGCAAAATTTAGCCTAGGGGGTGGGAGGAGAGCCCTCTGGGCTCCTCAGGTACCTCTGAGAACAGTCCCCAAGCCACACTCCTTGTCCTGCCCTGCATACTCAGTTGGCCTGACCTTTTACATCCCAACAAAGTAATCAAGTGCACCGACTTTAGAGTCAGCCAAACTTAGAATCGTAGCCTAGCTCTGGAACTTTCTAGCTTGGTAAACTTAGGCAAATTGTTTCACGTGTCTAGTGCGCAGTTTCCCCATCTATGAAAAGGGAGATGGTAATAGTGACACCGGCTCCATAGGGTTGGTTTGATGACTAAATGAAATCATGCATACAGAGGGTTTAACCCAAAGTTTCTCAACCTCAGCACCAGTGACATTTCAGGCTAGAAAATTATGTGTTGTGGGGGGTTTCCTGTGCATTATAAGGCACTCCTAGATTCCACACACTAGATGCCAGTAGCACACTTCCCCCTCGGTTGTGACCACTTAAAAGTATCTCTAGACGTTGCAAAAGTCCCCAGATATATTGTCTGATTGAGAGCCAGTGGATTAACCCAGTGCCTGAAAATACGTTCCATTATTGTTAACCATTATTATCACTGGCTACTGGAACCCAGCCTGCTTGGATGGCCCCTGGCTCCTGTCCAGATGTTGCCAATGCCACCCCCTGAGAGTTATTCCTGACCACAGTTTTCTATGTATTAGCAGGATCCTGATTCAAGATATCCAGAATTATGGCACTGTCGACAGCCTGACAATACCTAAAAACGTGTCCGCTATGACATACTGAACAGCTAAGACCCGTGCCCCTGGGAATATCACAAACAAAAGAGAATTGGGGGTCAATAGAATTTCCTGAAGCAATCTGAAGCTAGAAAGAAAATGGGAATCAACGCTGAGAGGGCTCAAGAGCACTGGGGAGATGATACCATTCAACCAATGCAATAAGACACAAAAATAAATAGAGATAATGAGATACCGTCAGGACTATCAATGTGGGGCTCAGAACCCCTTGACCCCCTGTATTTCAGGAACACCTGTTCTGAAATAAAATGCATCTATGGATATAAAAATGCTTAGCCCGTGACCTGGCACATTGGAGGCGCTCAGTAAAGGTCATCTAAAAATGCCATTCAGTTTGACTTATTTTGTCAGGGAAAAGATTCCATCAGACATTTGGCTCCGTACCCTAGAATGCCAGCATTAAGAGGGATCACAGCTAAAGATATTTACACGGAGAGAGAAGAAGTGGATTGTGCAGAGAGCCACATGGTGTGTAAATGGAAAAAAACTAGGAATGGAACTAGGTGTTCAGATCCTGTAAGTGACTGCAATGCATATACGCATGTATGCTGGCTCATGCTGAACCTAGCACTAAGGTTACCTGAGAATCAGACTCGGCGGCTGCAAGAGATATGAGCATGTGCATTTGGATACCTGGTCTTAGGCCACCCCCTACCTTTGGCCTTGGCACACCCCAAACTATCATCCTGAACCCTCTTGACTCTGTTCCCCTGTACCCCTGGCCTCACTTCCATTTTATGTCTCTCTCTTCTCCCTACCCTCTTCCCCACAAAGCCTGGTCAATCCTTATCAGTACCATCTAATCTGATGAGAATAACCTGACTCTTTATTGTTTGGTTTAGTATCTCCTCCCTGAAAACAACTAGCTCATATTGAGCGTTTACTATGTGCTAAGAATTTTATATGCAATACCTGTCTGTACAATAAAGGCCAATACTATTATCTTCATTTTACAAATAAGGAAACTGAGTCTCAGACAGTTTCATATGTGGGAAAGGAGAGCGAGGGTGTTAACGAGCTACAATTAGAAGACTACTAGATTAAAGCACTAGTTGTGGGAACATGATGTCCTAGAGTAACAGGTGGAGGTGGTTGAATTCCTGGAGAGAGTGAACTAGTTTATTCTGAAGGCCAGAGGAAGGTGGTGGCTGGTGAATGCTTTCTGGGAAGAGAGCTTATCTCTCAGAATCGTGCTTATTCACTCATGTCTGGTAAATACAGATTCGTGGAAGCGTGGGGAGGTAGTGGTGCTGGGATGCTTGGGTGGTGGGGTTCACAGCCAGGTAGCATCTCTCTGCTGCCTCCAGCCCACCTAGAAGCCCGCATCACACTCAGAAGCCAGACCTATACCAAGATGAGGCCCTTGTTTCTCCTCACCAGGTCTCCACATCGCAGACGGGGTGGAGATTACAGGACTCCACCTGTCTTGACGCTAGATCTCCAGCTCCTGACCCACTTCTGACTAACCCATCTGTGAAGTCGTCCAAATCTATGACCCACTTCCCACAGGGCTCCTCCCCAGACAAGCTTCCCCGTAGACCTTCACTGTGCCCCAGAGATCCTACAGCCTGCAGGCACCAGCACCGCCTGTTCTGGACAGCTCCACCCAGCCCAGCCCTCACCTGGGTGTTGTCCTGGGCTCCGCCCTCTCCTTTCCCCTCTCAGCCCAAGTCTTCTGGCTCTGTCTGCTCTGGTCCACGAATGTGTCTCTCTCACTTAGGCCCTTTTAACAGCTGCCCTCGCTGACCCAATTTTTTCCTCTCTGATATACTCACCCCTCATAAAATACAAATCTGTTCATATCAGATTGCTGCCTAAACACCGGCCATCGATCCCCTTTTTCTCTAGGATAAAACCCAAGCCCCATAGGTTAGGTGTCCCATTCTGAGGAGGAATCAATCAGTCTAGGATTTCCTCTGCCTGGTGAGCCTAGGGAGAATGGGGTTGCTTAAGCTAAGTACTAAGTGTTCCAAACACTTGGCCCTATGCACAATAGCCCTTGGATCTTAGAATCTTACAATTTAAAGGGAGTTTAAATCAACTCCCCACCATCACAAACTCAATCTTCTTGACTGCTACCAATGACAGGGAGCTCACAACACCATGAGACAGCCCATTCTGTTGTGTAAAGGGCTTTCTTCTCACAGGGTACTAGAATCTCACACTTGTAATACCCGGAAGGCAGTGACTTTCCACCCATTGCAAACACCTCTCTGCAGCAAATAACCTGATTAATTAACTTGAAATACCCATGCATTGATGCAATTGTGTCTTTAAACCCAAATGCAGGATTTTGCCTCTCTCACAAATATATACCTGTCACCACACAAAATACATTTGGATTCTGCATTGTTCCAACTGCCTTTGTCCAATCACATGTTTGATCTACTTGCCTAAGAGTGCAGGCTCTAGAGTCAGACCACCCAAGTTAAAATACTATCTCTACCATTTACAAGCTGTAAGACCTTGGTGGAATGACTTAATTTCTCTGATCCTCAGTTTCCTCATCTGCAAAGATGATACCTACCTTCTGAGGATTGTTTATTGTGAGAATTAAATAAGATAGATATATATACATATATATATATATATATGTGTGTGTATATATATATATATATATGGCTAAGCATGGTGCCTGGTCTATGTAAATGTTCAATAAATGTCATTTCTTATTATTATCATTAATACTTTTATGACATCAACAATGGCTTTCAAACATATTTCCTACAATGCCAATATTTAAAACAGATAAAAGCAGCTTTGCTGCAGTGGCAATACGGGTGTGTATCCCAGGGTCCCATTGCCTCTGTTTGCCCTGTTCCTACACCCCTTCTTGGCAGGCCTTGAGACACCCCATTGGAGCCTCAGGACTCTGCCCAGTCTACTTTGAAGACTATTAATCATATAATTAATAAATGCTCCACTAGGAAAGGCCAATTGTGAGATACATGGAATGTGTATTAGATTCTATTGCTGTAACAAACTTAGTGCTTAAGCAATTCAACATTATTATCTTACAATTCTGTAGGTAAAACCTTCAAAACGGATCTCACTAGGCTAAACTCAAGGTGTTGACAGAACTACCTTTTTTCTGGAGACTCTAAGAGAGAATCTGTTTCCTTGCTTTATCCAGTTTCTAGAGGCCACCCACATCCCTTTACTCATGGGTTCCTTCCTCCATTCTCAAAACCAGCAATGTTAAGGACCCTTGTGATTACCTTGGTCCTACCCAGAATAAGGTCCCTAATTTAAGGACAGTTGGTTAATAGCCTTAATTCCATCTTCAACCTTAATTCCTTTTTGCCATGTAATTTAACGTATTTACAGTCTCCAGGAATTAGGATGTAGATATCTTTGGAGTACCATTATCCTGCCTGCCACAGCTTGCCACTAGAGACCTGCTTGCAGACCAGCCTGGATAAATTACTCAACACTTGGGGACATACACATCCTATACACCTGAGTACAATATCTTGCAACCCACTATATTCTATCTTGTTCCTAATTTTAACACAAGCAAATCTTTAAACAATGCCTGCTGTAATCAAGATACAGTTACAGAATTGTACACCTTAAATCTATGTAACTTTGCTAACAGTTGTCACCCCAATAAACTTTAATTTAAAAAAAAAAGATACACTGTCTGTGGCATTACCCAGACTTACCAGATATAGCTGTCCTTTCAGGGTTATTAATTGCAAGCAAGAGAAGCTGTCTCTGGGCTGATTTAGACTTAGGAGGCATTTATTAAAAGGTTATTATGACATTCACAAAGCCTCAGAGAGGATGGAGAACTGGTCATATCTCAAGCAGCCAAGAACAGCCCACCATATCATCTGGCAGAACTGATCTGGGCAGAAATTATGGCTACCGCCCCTCCACTCCCAGTGGCATGGACACAGGACTCTCCCATGAGTGTTACCATCACTGTCCCTGGAAACTCAATCAACAGCATTGATTCTCCGCCTGCCATCTTTGCTCCTTGACATTTCTTAAACCCAACTTCAAGTCATGGGTGGCCACCTTCTGATTAGCCAAACCTAGAGCATCTGCCAATGCCTTTGCTGCAAGGGAGGCTGGGAAACTGGGCATGTGACATCTTCAGTTTTACGGTGGATGACAGGTTTCACATCTCACCAAGATCCATACAGGAGAGAATTCCCCCAAATTAGTTCCGAAGGTGGGGATATAAAAATAACAAATATTAACAGCATTAATCTAGGAAGCTTATTTTTCAAAAGAGAAATGATGATATTTTGGAATTACTAATTGTTAATGAGACTATGGTGGTGCCAAACTAATGCCTACTTCCTCTTCTAAGGGCACATTCCCCTACACCATTTAAATAATCATTTTTAGTTCATTGCCAGAGACTGGCCTTAAGCCCATTTCTAAATCCCAGGTTGGGAAAATCAAGACAAGACATACCCATCCCTTGTCTTCTGGCATCTCTCTCCCTCCATAGTTCTTCAAATAAGACTAACAGGGATTCCACAAACTTCTGCAAGTCCTTTCAGGACCCTGGGCTACAATTCATGTGGGACTGGAGACCTGAGTTAATTAAGGGCAGTGAGGTGTGTGCCTTTCGCCTCTCTCCCATCTCAGGCTTCAATCTTTCCAGATTAAAGGCTTATGCCTTGAAGAATTGAGCAGCTCTCACAATTCTCTCTGATAACTGTCAACGTGGTACCATCATCACCTTGCTGTGGATTCTCCTTCCTTCCCCACCATCTGTCTCCAAATAGCACAAGAACAACCCTTCATTTTTATTTTCAGGGATTTTTCAAAGCCTTCGCTCTTCTTAGGTTTAGCCTTTCAGACACAGTTCTTGCAAACATGGGTCATTTCCCCAGGTGTCTGGCTGTGTGCCCTTTCCTTAGTCTTTGTGTTCTTAAAACCCAAGCTCATCAGCGGTGACGCTGTGGAGTCACATTGCTTTCTACTTCACACCCATATTGGGATTATACAATGGAAGAAACATGGATGCTGGGCTCAGAGTCACAGAGACTTGAACTCCACCTACGTCTCTCACTGGCAGTGTGAGCTTTATCTCTAAAATTAGGAAAATCATACCTATTCATTCTCATAGAGCTGCACAATGGGGTATCTTTGTGGCAGACCCTATGGACATGATTTTACTGAATTTCCCTTGGGCATTTTCCCTTTGGTGAACACAGTTTTGTCTGTTGGACTTCCTGCTATCACATCACTTAAAAACAGACAGACGGGCTGGTAGTGTGGCACATTGGTTAAGAGTTGGCTTGGGAGCACTGGCTCTGAGCAGCAGGGCCCCGGTTTGGATCTCACATGAGGGCCAGTGACGCTGCACCCTCTACAGCTAAGATGGTGAACAACAGCTCGACCTGGAGCTGGGCTGCCATGAGTCACCGGCGATGGCGTATGCTGCAGTGGAGCAGCAGTGGGCTGCCATGAGCTACCATGTGTGGCCGGCAGCTGGCATGAGCTGTTGTGAGTGGTCATCCAATGGCCAGTGACCGATCTGTCTCACCCGGGAAGAGCACAATGATAATACCAACATGGGCCAGTGAAGCAACGTCCTCCACAACTAGACTGAAGAACAAAAGGAAAGCAACTTGTCTGTTCCCCTTCCCCGATTCCCAAATGCTGTTCCCTTCCCCCAATTCCCCAATTTTAAGGAAATTAAGGGGGGGGGGAAACAGACAGGCACCTATCAAATTTGGAGAGTTCATTGAGATAGCCCAATATAAAATATAGGCAAGGTGGTATGCACAATGTTCCCTTTGGGGAGCCAGGGGCATTTCAAAATGTATATATAAAGTCATCTTCCAGAGCAGAGCTGTCTAAGATGTGTGGGGCCCTAAGCAAATTGTTTCTGTGGGATCCAGACAAATAATCAATTTAATTTAAAAATATGTTATAAAATTCATGCAAGGCATAGTAATTTATCAACAAAGACTTAGAATCATGAGCAAAGAAGAGGTAATTATGTATTTGTTTATTGTCCAAAAAGGCATATGAAGATTTTTCTTAGGGTGCGGGCACCATCTCTTCCTGTTCATGTCCAGGAACCATCTGTTTGTGTTCTTTATTGTCAAATGCACCATTTCTGCCTAGTTTTATAACTCCCATTATGAGGGAGAAAAGTAGCAATGCTGCATTTACTCTCACTGCCATGGCATTTCAGAATGTACTTGTTTGGAAAGAATACAGATCTCTGTGCCAATGCAGTTTCTTAATAGCATTTTTAATGCCAGTTACATCATTACTCACCACGCTGCCTCATCCTTCGTGTCACCTGTGAATACTGGCTTGCAGTGACTCAAAGGTTGTTACTGAGCTTCATTGAGGAAGACCAAAAATGCAAGTCTTACCTAGAATGTGTAGGAAAAAATGATGATTCATTTTCCAATTATGTCAAAGTTACCCCTTGAAATTGTAGAACCTACACATGGAACAATATATCTTCCAGTTACATCTGGAGCTCTTTCAGCCATAATCACTGCATTCCTGGATGCGACCTCTTTCCATGTTGACCACATCATGGCCTTTCACTCACAGGTACCAGCAGGGAGCCCAGATGAAGAGCCATGGAAAAAGGAAGAAGACAGGTCCCAGTCACATAAGGGATGCCCATCCCCTGTGCACATGGCTTAAGACCAACCCAGAGGAGCACATCGCTCATCCATCGATGTAAGAGAGCACATCAGAGAGAAGGGGTCATTGGCCATCTCAAAGTCCTCAGAGTAGAAAGGCATGGCCACCTCTGGAGGTTGTTCAGGGGATGAGATAAGCATCCTGCATGCCAGCATTGAGGATTGCACACAGGTAGGGGGAGAGTGATAAAGTATGAGACTTGAGAGGTGAACAGGGATCAAAGGTCAGCAGAGCCAAGTAGAAAAAGTACTGGGAAGATGGACAAACCGAGCAGCAGGGTCGAGGTGTGGAAAGGCACAGAGCTTTGTCAAAAGAAGTTACATCCAAGAAACATGAGATAGTCTCCTGTGACTGACTTCATATGTCAGGCTAGGAAGTTTGAACTTTATTTTGCAAGCCATGAAGACTTCATGTAATATCTCAAGCCAGAGAGAGACACAGGCAGATTGGGGTCTTAGGAAAATTACTACAGTAGCAGAAGAAACGTCATCCTGAAAGAAGAGGAGAATGGTGAGCGAGAAAACCAAATAGGAGCAGGTTATTTTAATTATCTAGCAGGAGATCAGGAGAGTCAGAACTGAACTTGAGTAAGGAGCCATTGGGCAGGAGAGGGCAGGGGAAACTGTCGACACATTTCAGGGGCCAAACAGGCAGAATGTGATGATGGATGGAGGTAGCAATGAGGGTCAGGGAGGAGCCCAAGATGACTCCCAGGCTGTAGCCTTGGCGACTGGGTGGAGAATGGTGTCATTCCTGAAACAGGGAAGAGAGGAGAAGGAGCAAGTTGGGCAGGAAAGGGGGTTAATTCAGGCTGGGACTTGTCGAGTTAAAGGAGCTGCAGGATATAGAAGAGGAGGTTCCCAGAAGACAGGGAACACATTCTCAAAAGTCAGGAGTGAAGTCCGGCCTGGAGAGGGTCTTGGTCGAGTTGGAACCCCTAAAGAGATTCTCGAATAAGTCGGGAACTCCAAGGAGAATCCAGGACACACTGAAATGTAAGTAATTGTTACAGAGTAAAAATCAAGAGTTAACATGGAGGGACACCCAGGAATAAAAGCCCATCTTCCAAGTATTAGAAACCACACCCAGTTCCATGGCTGAGTTTTCCTAATCAAGTATCCACATATCCCTTTTTCCTTTTCTAGCGATGAGTAAAATCACAACCCGCGTCCTCATCACATTTACAAAATTTCAGTACACAATTTCTCTAGAGCCTAACGTGTGTGTTGTCTTGAATCAGCAAACACAAGCACAGCCAAGTGGGTTTGCCAAAGGCTGACTTCGAGAAAGTGTAGGATACTGCCAATGGGCTGATCATGAGGGATGATCTGTCACAGTTACTAGCCCTGCAGGAGCTCAAGTCCAGGAGCTCAAGCTTAGACCCCACTCCTCCCCCTGCTAGAAAAATAAGGGTGGAAGGCCCTTAGATTTACTTTGGTTTTTCCCATTTTCAGATGACACAACTGAGGCCAACAAATTGGAGAGATTTACTCAAGGTCGGTAGCAAAACCAGTTGACCACATCAGTGTGACTAAATTTTCTGAAGTTGATCAAATGTCTTTATAGTAAAAACATTTCCAAAGTTTTTCTGCCAGTGCAACTGGGTGTTACTGGCCTAATTAGGAAACTAATGTGTCTGCAGTTCTTCCAGCTCACTCAGAAGCTCCTGGGATGAGACACAATCCATGGGAAAGACATGGGAGGGAAGACAAAAGGTGGAAGTTATCACCCTCCATGGGGCTCCATTGACTGGGGTTGCCATCCATCTATTCCTCCCTCCCTAAGACCACTAGGTTCTGCATTTTTCCTGGGCAGGGGCTTTGGGGTCATTTAATGATCATAAGAAGGAGACTAAAGGAGGGAATTCAAACCTGTTTTGCAAAAGTGACCGTCCCTGAAACTAGCTTGTGTAGAGGTGCTCCTTCCTAGAAATACCTGTTCCTGGGTGGGCATTTTCACAGCCCCTTCTCTGACATCCCTGCCTTCTGGTCTGACCCTACCTCAGGCCTTCCTGCACACAGCTGCCGGAGGAATCTTTCTAAAGCACCCTTTTGCCAATGTCACTCTGCTTGGGAACTCCCAGGGCTCTTTTCCACCTGACCCCAATCTGACCTTCATCTTTTCCAGCCATCACTTCTCCTAGTTTCCCCAGAATTCTGCCACTTTGGGTGTCTACCAGTTCCCCAAAACACAGGAGATATTTTGATGCCCCAGTGCTTTTGCACACACTTTCAGGAATTCCATTTTCCTTGTTACCCATTAAAACCTCTCCTATTTATTCTTATTCATTTGAATATTTTGTACCTAGACTAATTCCTCTAAACAGTGACTCGTGTCTCCCCAGCACGTAGTTCAGGATTTGTCAACATGATGGAATGAATGTCTATGAGCCAATCAGACCACTGGCCATAGTCAGGAGGGAGAGGAAGGCTGAGAGTGTCTGTGAATAGTGAAGGATCCACCTCCACATGAGTGTGGGGGGAGAGGACCTTTAAAAGAGTTCCCNAACTCCCAGGGCTCTTTTCCACCTGACCCCAATCTGACCTTCATCTTTTCCAGCCATCACTTCTCCTAGTTTCCCCAGAATTCTGCCACTTTGGGTGTCTACCAGTTCCCCAAAACACAGGAGATATTTTGATGCCCCAGTGCTTTTGCACACACTTTCAGGAATTCCATTTTCCTTGTTACCCATTAAAACCTCTCCTATTTATTCTTATTCATTTGAATATTTTGTACCTAGACTAATTCCTCTAAACAGTGACTCGTGTCTCCCCAGCACGTAGTTCAGGATTTGTCAACATGATGGAATGAATGTCTATGAGCCAATCAGACCACTGGCCATAGTCAGGAGGGAGAGGAAGGCTGAGAGTGTCTGTGAATAGTGAAGGATCCACCTCCACATGAGTGTGGGGGGAGAGGACCTTTAAAAGAGTTCCCATGAAGCGTCATGATCACCATATCCCCGCCCAGTGGGGGAATGAATTCATATTCAGCTCAAATCTTACTCAGGAAGTTACTTTTCCTACCAGAGAGGTAGCAGGCTAGAACCACCTCCCTCATTAATTTCTCATAACAACCCCAATCGTTGACGGACCACAGGGAGTTTAGAAGCCCCGGTTATGGATCATAGGGGTAGCTCTAAACACAGTGGGCAGAGGGAAAGGAGTGGTCCATTGATTAAAAATCCAGGGAAGGCATTTTCCAGAACATATGAGAGGAAGCAAAACTCCTTAGAAATATTTAGGAATATCATTGATGGTCCCTAAAGTAAGCTTCGGGCAAGAACAGAAGCAGAAGCTGAGAATTTTCTCAAACAAACAATAACGTGAGGCCATGTGTGAGCAAGAACAATGAGCTTTCAGAAAGAAGTCAGAAGATGTGTCTCCCGGGAAAATCAGATATAACCCATTCTCTCAGCTGTTCCTACCCTGGAGTTTTCACCAGGTACATACTGAGGGCGAAATAAGAGCTTACACAGAACCCCATAGAATAGCTACAGTAGTGTCCCCAAGTTACTCATATAGGTTTCTCATTCTAGAATATGGGCTCAGTTTTCTCCACTAATACTTGTGCTGTCTTCATCATGCATTGCAGAGTCTGTCCAGTTTCTACTTAAGGACACCTGAGATGGACACCTTCCACCTGACGCATGAAAGCATGGTTTGGATGTCAGAATGGGACCTTCACTCCTTTAACAAGTATTTGTTGATCACCTGCCACTTGTGACTGATATCGGGGCTACAATGATAAATAAGAGATCCTAGGCTATTGGAGTGAAAAGTCTAACGGGAGAGGGGATGCTGACAAGCAGCCAGTACTTACGATACAGTGCCCTCGGTACGATGATGGAGAAGCAAGGGGGGTCCACAGAGACACAGAGAAGAGACATGTGATTTTGCTCATGGGACGAGGGAAAGCTTCTTGGGGGGATGATGTCTATCCTGAGACATCCCATTAGACACTATGGGAAGGCAATGAAAAAATGGAAGTGTGTTTCAGGCCGGGTGAGCTAGGGAACTGCATGTGCAAGACCCAGGGGTAAGAGAGGGCATCGCTTGTGAGGAGAACAGGAGAGGAACAGGACAAGTCCATGTGCGGGCCCAGCCTGCTTCAGCCTGTTTACGTGAAATTGGGGGCAGGGCCTAGGGCTGGCCTTCACCTGAGGCTCTAGCCTCACTTTCATTGTAGGCTTGGAGATTTAGCTTCACCAGAGCTGCAGAGACAAGGTGGTCGTTAAAACCCCAAGCCCAGCACCTCAGAGCCTTCCCAGGCTTCACTACACAAGGAAGAGTGAGGTGAAAGTCCCAGCCTTGAGTAGAGACCCTTCCTGTCCCTCTCCTTTGCCCTGCCCTGCTTCTAATACAGTGGTAGCTGGCAAGAAGGCTGCCATCTTGGACAGGGCTGAATTCTGGGGTCAGGGTGAGAGTAGGGGAGGGAGACCCAATCACCTGCTCGGTTCAGTCAGGGGAGCTATTTGTCACCACGTGGCTCAAAGAAGAAGACAACTGGCTGCATTTCAGTCACACTGTGCAACATGTAGACGTGGTATTGGTCTGTGCGTATGCCCAAAAGAGCCTTCCGGAAGGCATTACTCCTCTCAACAGCCAAGAGTCATCTCCTCAGGAAAGTGCAACATGGAGGCTCAGGACTGGGTAGAGGGTAAGGCTGCTTTAACAATATGTTATAGTTTGTAAACGTTTTGATGTTCACCGAGCATTTACTGTGCTCCAGGCTTCTATCAGGTACTTTTATATTTATCATGAAGTTGACTCATCACAACAACCCTGCAGTAGAGGCTTTATACTCCCATTTTTCAGATGAGGAAACTGAGGCCCAGCTGTAAGAAGCTTGCTCAGAATCCATCTCCCAAGCGACAGAAAGAAAATGTGAACACTTGCCTCCTGCCTCTGCTCACTCCCATCCTTGCATCAGCTCATGTAACCATCCTTAATGCCCAGGGAAGGTTGGCAAAATTAATAGTTTTGATTGAAGCAAGTGAGGCTTGGATAACGTGGCAGAAGGTACCGGAAACATGTGTTTTGGCCTAATAAATTTGACCGGTCAGCACATTTTCTGAGGCCTCTCCTCCCAATAAGCACCATCTCCCATCATCTCCTCCTGACCTTTTAATGAAAAATAAATGTCTCCTACCTCCGCCCTATTCACGAGGCCAGATCAGGCAATTATTCAATGTTTGTGTGAGGGGGTTGGTTCTGAGACACCGGGTTGACAGCAAGCAATGATGACAGTGAGGAAACCCAGCTGGTCCTGCTGGGTCTTCTCAGGCCTCAGCAGGCCCCTCTCCCACTGCCCTTTCAACTCCCAAACCTGCTGCCTTTCTCAGAACTGCCCTGTGCTGCCCGGGTAAGGCAAATGCACGACCACATCCCGCAGTCGTGGAATTAAGGGTTTTACATGCTTCCCAACCAAACCCTGATGCAAGTCCATACCGCTTAGTGGTTAAGGTTATAAGAACTGGGGTGACCCCTGATCTTCACCACACACTCACTCTGTGAGCTTGGACAAGCATCTCTGTCGCTCAGAGCCTCCATGTTGTCTTCTGTAAAATGGTATGGTGGTAACACCGACATCACAGGGTTCATGAGATCAGTCATGTAAAGAGAGGATCCCAGGGCCAGGTACATGAGGAGAGCTCAGAAGACCTTAATCATTTGACTGTTTTGACTTTACGTTGAAGTGTAATAAGCATATAGAAAAATGTACATATCATTAAGCGCATCACTCACTGGTTTTTACAAATCAAATACATCCATAAAAACAGCACCCAAATCAAGAAACAGAACATGTCCAGCATCCCAAAAGCCCTCACCCTCACCCCACCCCACACTTTTCTGGTCACTATTGCCTCCCAAGAATAACCCCTAGCCCTGCTTCTAACAGCGTGAATTGGTTTTGCCTGTGTTAAAGATGGCACTGTCGGTTTTGT
Source organism: Hipposideros armiger (assembly GCF_001890085.2). Classification (NCBI taxonomy): domain Eukaryota; kingdom Metazoa; phylum Chordata; class Mammalia; order Chiroptera; family Hipposideridae; genus Hipposideros; species Hipposideros armiger. The sequence continues at coordinate 767,749 of NW_017731381.1, forward strand.
TACTGTGAGTCAGTGTGTGCCAGGAACTGGATAAGGTCTGCAGATGTATTATCTTAGTTAGTCTTCACTCAGCCCTCTGAGGTAGATATATTCACATTATCCCCATGTTATAGATGAAGAAATGGAGACAATCCTAAGGAATCTGCAGAAATGCTGGTAGTGTAGCAAAATCACAGCACACAAAGTCAAAATACAGAAATCAATTGCATCTCTATATATACTAGCAACAAACAATTGGAAATGGAAATTGAAAGCATCGTTTACAAAATACTTAGGGATAAATTTTAAGACTATGAAATACTTAGGGATAAATTTAACAAAACACGTACAAGAACTATATAATCAAAATTGCAAAGCATTGCTGAGAGGAAACAAAGACAACTTAACTAAT
>NW_017731381.1:770919-951796 GCF_001890085.2 Hipposideros armiger
ATTTCTGACTTGGACAGCCTAGTCCAAGCACTATGTCCAACCACCGGCACTATGGGCGGTAGTGCCATCCTTGAGACGTGATTGAAGATAGAACAAGTTTATGGAGGAGATGGTGAGTCAAGTTTGGGAGTGTTGGGTGTGAGTTTTGTCTGGTACCTCCCAGTACAGATTTTCAGCAGATAGTTGGAGATTGAGATCCAGAGTCCAAGGAGAAGCTCAAGGCAGCAGATGACAATTGGAAGATGACCAGGACAGTGTGGGAAGTGAGCATTGCAAGGGGAAGAAATCCCTAGCAAAAGAGGAAATGACAAAGGATGGAACTCTGAAAAGTACCAGCCTTTATACATGCCTTGAAGAAGAGTTGCTCGCAAAAGAGACTGAGAAAAACTACCAGAAGTTCAAAGACAATGAGGGCTTGCTCTAGAGAGAGAGCTGAGCCTGTGAACCAAGGTGAAAAGATGCAAAGAAGTAAGGTCATATGCCCAAATTCCCACAGGGGTGGCTGTTACAATTGTCCAGTGAGAGATTCTGAGACTTTGACTGAGGGTGAAGGGAGGAAACTTCAAAAAGGGTAGCCAGCTGGCATTACAGGAAACTGAGGCACAGAGCCGTTACTTGCCTGACATCACATGCCTGATGACTGGATTTCATCCCTGGCTGGCTGCCTTCAGGATCTGATGGTGATGATGACGATGATAACGATGATGACAGTGACAATAATGACAGCAATAATAATAACAATAATTGCTGTTATATTCATAAGCCACCTATTATGAGCCAAAACCAGTATGTCATGCACTATCTCACTTAATCTTCATGACAACCTAAAGAGGTAGGGGTTATCATAAACTCCTCTTTCACTGTGGGTATACAAGGGCTCAAATTACCACCATGAGCAGTGAAAGTCTTTCCACTGGGACTTGGGGCTGAAGGTGAACATGCAGGACAGGACAGGAGGACAGGCTGCCCAACATGGCAGAGCCTGCATCCTCAGACCAGGAAGCAGCCCTGGGGAACAGGCAGCCCAGCCCTGGCAAGAAAGCCATTCAGCCCAGGCAAACCACAGGAGCGTCTGGGCCGCTGCTGTCTCCTTCTCTCTGTGAACTTGTAGCAGCTTGTGCAGACCTCTGGGATGACATGAGCAAACACCAGCCCTTCTGTCCCAAGTGCTAGAGAGGAGGCCGCCCTGTATGCTGTGGGGCTCATCTCTCTAGGCCTGGCCAGACCCAAGGCCTTGAAATGGGCCAGGCGTGAGGCCATAGGTTGCAGCTGATCCCCAAATAGCAGATCCTGGAGGAGATTTCAACACCACCGTGGGGCGCTTTCCTTGGTATTTCTTCCAGAGCAAGGACCTTTCCTTTCAGTCACATTCGAAACAATATTTCAGTAATATTCCTAGCAAAGGTGTTTGACTTGGCGAGGATCCCCAGTGCCTAGTAAGACGCCTGCCTGTTACATAGTGAAAATAAACATTTACTGAGCACTTACTATGTGATAGGAAAGGGGCCATGAACCTTACATTCATTATCTCCTCTCGTGTTCACGACAACCCTAGGAAACGGGTTCTATTTTTATCTCCATTGTGCAGATGAGGAAACTGAGGCTCAGAAAGTGTGTGTGTGTGTGTGTGTGTGTGTTGTGTGTGTGTGTAGAAAAGCAGCCTGATTTGGTGAATACATTTGAGAATCTTGGGCTTGTCGCTTAATTCTGCTGCATGAGGGTTGTGTGACCTTGATGAAAGAACTTCATATCACTGAGTCTCAGTTTCCCATATTTTACCCAAATATCCAGTGATGGGAAGAGAAGGGCAAAACTTGACTCTGAAATAACAAATACGAATGCGATGAAAATGCAAAGCATGAGTGAGCATACGCAGAGACGTGTGTGCCCGTGTGTGTCTGAGAATGGGGCAGCTCCCCAGGTGAGTTTGTGGATGTGTGCGCACGTGCATTTGCACGTGAGCACCCCTTGTCAGAGCTCATGCGTGTTCTCTCTCTGCCCCGGTTCTACACTGTGGATCCAGGCAAGGTATCCAGGGCCGGCTCACTATACCTGTCTGCCTGCTGTACTTACAAACCTTTCTTCCTGCAAAGGTGACTGCTGCCTCCCAGCTGTTGAAGTCTGGACTATGGCATGAGTGGAAGCTAAAGGCTGCTCCCAAACCAAAGCTGCTTTCCACAGGCATGCTCAGCCCCACACCCTGCCCACTTGCCTCCTCTTGGACCAAACCTGCCCCCGGGGAGGTTTCCCTTACACTGAGTGAGTGAGCCAGATATGGCCCCCTGAAGAAAAGGGAACCTCAGACAATGTAGAGCAGGTGGGGATAAGGGTACCTCTTCCAGGTCTCATTTTGCTCTCTCAGTAGCCTAAGTAAGTACACCCTCCATGAAGACAAGGACCTGGGCTTGTCCACATAGAGTAGATGCTTCGTAAATACATGTACAGGACATGAACAACCCTCCAAGGTCCCTTTTATAAGTCCCATTTTACAGATGACAGAACTGAGGTCCAGAAAGCCTAAGTCACGGACACAGGGTCACACGGCGTGTACACAGCAAAGGCAACATTCTGATCCAGGTCCACCCTACACCAAAGCCTGTGTTTATTCCACTGTTCTCAAGAAGGTATCAATCTGTGGGCACCTGGTGAGGTCAAAGACGAGACAGCTGGGGCTTGCCTACCTGCCCTGACATGAAGCCTTAGCCAGGAAGACTGAGCAGCAGGGTGCTGCCTCAGCCTGAGAGTGTGGCCAGGGAGGGCACTGACTCGGGGACCAGCTGAGCGGGGCTCTGTGGGGCCTGGTCCTATCTGCGTGCTCAGTCATCTCATCGGAGAGCATAACACATTGCTCAGGATTGGCAGGGACTGAAAGACTGTTCCAGGTGGGCACATACAAGGTGTGGCCAGACTCTGGGGTGTGTGTGTGTCTGGGGGTGGAGCTGGAGAGGAAGGTCTACTGAACAGCAGGTGACAAGACCGGAGAGGAGGCAGGAACCAGACCCTGAAAGTTCTGGGGAAGCCATCGGTTCTGGTTCCCAAACTGGGTGGCTTGAAACAACAGAAATGCATTCCCTCGCCGTTCTAGAGGCTAGGAATCCAAATCGGCTAACATCAAGGGGTCCGCAGGGCTATGCTCCCTCTGGGGGCTCTAGAGGAGAATCCGTTCCATGCCTCTTCCAGCTTCTGGGGGCTGCTGGCATTCCTTGATTTCAGCCACCTCACTCCGATTTCTGCCTCCACGGTCACAGCACTTTCTCCTCCTCCATCGGGTTCTCTTCTGCTGTCTGTGTGTGGTAAACTTGTCCTCTCCCTCCTTATAAGGATACATGTGATGCTATGTAGAGCCCCCAGGATCGTCCATGATAATAATTTCCCCATCTCAAGTTCCTCAACTTAATCACACCTGCAAAGACTCTTTTTCAAAAACAAACAAACAAATAAATAACATTTAAAGGCTTTAGAGATTAACACCAGATATCATTGGGGGCCATTTTTTAGCCTACCACACCTTCCAAAGAAGCTCCTACTTTAGCATGATGGCAGTGGAATGCCACTGGGAGGTTTCAGGAGAGCGTGACGATGAGATTTCTTTTCTAAAACAAACATGGATTTCTCTCCTAGATCCTGTGGGAAGTCCAACTCCTTGCACAGATTTCCGGAAAGTTCCAGAGACGTACAATCTTTGGTCATGCCTGGCTCCCTGTTCCCCCGGATTCACCTTCTCACTTACCTGTGGTCCCCTACACTCGTACTCAAATGCAGAATTCAATCTTTCTTCTTTGAGCTTCACCTCCCCACACACACACACACACACACACACACACACACACACACACACACACAAATTCACTCATTTAAAACATTGGTGTGTGCCGATGATTTTACTGAAGGCTTGCAGTGTCAGAGAGAGTTTATACCATACAACACAAACAATCTTAAATTAAGTGTTAAATACCTTGTCCTTATATGTCCTTAAGCCACTCTGGCCACCAGGCTTCTCTCACTGGCCACCTTCTCAGACTTTAATCTCCTGCCAGGTTCCAGGCCCCAGTTCCCTCCATGATCTCACCCCGCTTTCTTTGACCCTGCTCCACCTGCCCCCCAAATTCCTGTAATTTCTAAGGCTGAGCAGTTAAGATATGTCTTACCCTCTCCAAGTAAACTATTATTTTTCTAAGCAAGGGTAACTCCCTGCCAAAAAAAAGATCTCTAAAACCAGCAGTTAAAATAAGAATTTTTTATCCCATTGCATGTGTGTGTGTGTGTAACATGTTATAGGTAAGTATATTTGAAGGAACACTACACAGGTAAATACACACACACACACACACACACACACACACACACACACACACACACACGCACCATAGGTCATAGCTCAGTTCTAACTTGAAAGAAGCATGTTCTAATGTCATCACCACAACTAACCCACCTGTCTGGTTTGAGCAGGTAATTAGCACTCACCAGGATGGCCAGGCCCAGTGCCCCACCGTGGAGCCCAGCAGACTTCTTCACAGCAAGAGGCTCAAATTTGGTATAATTACCTATGCCTTGCACACCAGTTGCCCTGGTGTGATGTCAGTCCCTTTGCATTGTTTATTTTAATTAAAACAGAAATTGCAGGTCTTAGGTGCTTATAATTACAGCCTATGAACTAAATAGACTGAGGCCCCTAATTAACCTGAAACATGTCTCCTTGGATGAAGGTGTAAGTTTGGACTTGACTGGGGTAAGGCATTGCGTCGGCATAGAAAAGAGAACTTGGGAAGGGCTAGGAGAGACTGGGATAGGGCAGCTCTCCTCCAAAAAAACAGCCACGTGGTGGTCTGTACCCACGAGGCCACAGAGTGGGTTCAGTTTCATTTCCAAACATACCTATTAGCATAGGACATATTCAACCAAAGTGTATTGTATTGATAGCACCTGACAATCAATTAATAGAATACACCATATCAATAGAATAAAAAACAAAACCCACATGATCACCTCAATAGGTACAGAAAAACAAGTGACAAAATCCAACACCCTTTCATGACTGAAAAAAAAACAACAACTCAACAAACTAAGAATAAAAGGGAACTTTCTCAACCTAATAAGTGGCACCTATGAAAAACCCATATCTAACATCATGCTTAATGATGATAGGCCAGATGCTTCCCTCTAAGATCAGGAACAAGACAAGGATGTCCACTCTTGTCACTTCTATCAACGTTGTACTAGAGGGTCTAGCCAGGGCAATTAGGAAAAGAAAAAGAAATAAAGACATTCAGATTGGAAAGGGAGAAGTAAAACTATTCTCCATTCTTAGATGATATAATCTTACATGTACAAAATCCTAAGGAATCCACTTAAAAAACAACTACTAGAACTAATAAACAAGAGCAGAAAGGTTGCAAGAAACAAGTTCAATACACAAAAATCAATTGTATTTCTGTACAATTGCAATGAACAATCCAAAAGAAAACAACTCAATTTACACTAGAATAAAAACGAGTAAAAATACTTAGGAATAAATTTAACAAAACGATGTACAAAAGTTATACTCTGAAAACTACAAAATATTGTTGAGGGACATGGAGGAAGACTTATAGAACTGGAAACACACTCCATGTTAATAGATCAGAAGACTTAATGTTGTTAAGATGACAATATCCTCCAAATTGATCTACAGAGTCAAAGCAATCTCTGTCAGAATCCCAGAGGGCTTTTTTGTAGAAATTGACAAACTGATTCTAAAATGCATATGTAATTGCAAGTTTTTCAGAATAATCAAAAATCTTTGAAAAGGACAAAGTTGAGGGAGTCACATGTTCTGATATGTTGTCACCATGAATTGGTTGGTTTTGCCTTTTTTAGAACTACACACAAATGGAATAATACAGTACAAGGATGTCCACTAATTAACCAGAAATGTTTTTTTTTCATCTATTGAAATGTTCATGTGAAGTTTGTTTTTTATTCTATTGATATGGTATATTCCATTAAATGATTGTCAGGTGTTATCAGTATACTTTTGTTGAATGTGTCTTATGCTAATAGGTATGCTTCAATTTTAATAGAAATTGAACCCACTGTGTGGCCTAGGGGGTAAAGATCACCATGTGGCTGTTGTTTCTGGAGGAGGGCTGCCCTATCTTAGTACTTATTTATCTGGCTTCCTTCACACAATAAAATATTTGGAGATTCATCCACATGGTTGCATATATCAGTAATTTGTTCCTCTTTTATTACTGAGTAGTATTCCATTGTATGAATATACCCTAATTTGTTTTATCCGTTTGCCTATTGATGGACACCTGGGCTGTTTCCATTTGTTGGCTATTAGTAACAATGTCCTGCTAGGAACATTTTGAACAGAGCTTTTTGTGGACATATATTCTCAGTTTTCATGGATAATTAGCTGGGAGTGAAATTGCTCAGTCACGAGGTAGATATATATTTATATTTTTGGGGGGGAAAAAATGTCAGTTTCCCTAACTCCCACTAATAATGTATGAGAGTTCCAGTTATTCCATACTCTAAACATTTAGGATTATCAGTCTTTTTCATTTCAGACCTTCTAAAAGTGTGTAAGGGTATCATATTGCGGTTTTAATTTGCATTTCCCTGATGACTAATGACACTGAGCACTTTGCATGTGTTCATTGACTAGGTGTGTACATTCTTTTGTGAAATGCCTGTCCCATTATTTAGCCCATTTTTATTGGTGTTTTTTTAATCCTTTTTATTTTTGAGTTGTAGGAGTTGTTTATATATCCCGGGTACCGGTCCTTTGTCAGATATCTGTTTTACTAATTTTCTCTCAGCTTGTGGATTGCCTACTTACTTCGCCATGTCCATTTGTAAGAAATTTTTAAACTTTAATAAAAACAAATAACATAGCTTTTCTTTCATCAGTCCTAAGAAAATTTTGCCTATCTCTAAGTCATGACGATATTCTCCCATGTTTTCCACTGAGAGCTTTATGGTTCTGTGCATTGTATGACGTAGGAGGTGAAATCCTTTCTTTTTTTTTTTCTTCTCCATATGAATAAACAGCTATTATATCATCATTAGTTGAAAGACTTTCTTTTCTGTCTTGAACTGCTTTGGAGCCCCTGTCAAACATTTAGTTGGCCAGTTGAGTCGGTTTCCAAGCTTTGTGTTCTGTTCCACTGGTCAACTGGTCGATCTTTATGCCACTACCACACTTCATAGTTTTAAAATGAGTCTTGAAGTCAGATAGTCTAAGTCCTCCAACTTTGCTCTTCTTTATCAAGATTGCTTTTGATATTTTATGTGCTTTGCATTTCTATATAAATGTTAGAGTCAGTTTATCAATTTCTGAAAAAGGCCTTCTGGAATTACCATTGTGATTGTGTTAAATCTATTGGTCAATTTGGGAAGAATTAACATATTAACGACATTGAGTCATCCTATCCATAAATATCCATTCATTTTAGTCTTCTTTTGTTACTCTCAACAATGTTGTATACCTTTCAGTGTAGAAGTCTTACACCAATTCTGTTTAATTTCATCCTCAGTAATTGATTTTGGTTTTGATGCTCTGCAAAGAGATTTTTTAATTTTACCAAATAGTTGTTGCTAGTATATCAATAATAAAATTGATTTTTGTATATTAACCTTGAATCCTATGAGTTTGCTGAATTCCCTTATTGGTTCAGTGGTTGCTTGGTAAATTCCTTAGGATTCTCCACATAATCATGACACTTGAAAATAGATACAATGTCACCTTTTCCTTTCCTGTCTGCACGCATTTCATTTGTTTTTGTTGTTGTTGTTTCTGCTTTTTGCCTTTTTGCAATGAATGGCAAGAGAAGATTTTCTTGCCTTGTTCCCAGTCTTAGTGAGAGAATGTTCAATATTTCATCAATACGATTTTTGCTATAGCTTTTTAATAAATAGCCTTTATCAGATTGAGAAATATCCCTTCTATGCCTATATGGCTGAGTGTTTATCATAAGTAGATGTTCATTTTTGTCAAATGCCTTTTCTCCTAGATTTTTTTTTCTTCTTAATTCTGTAAATGTGGTGGGTCACACTGTTAGATTTTCAAATGTTAAACCAACTTTGCATTTCTGGGATAAACCCTACCTTGGTCAGGATATGTTATTCTTTTTATATATTCTTGGGTTTGATTTGCTAATTTTTTGTTAAGGATTTTTGAATTTGTGTTCATGCAGGATTTTAGTTATTTATTCTCTCTCTCTCTCTCTCTCTCTCTCTCTCTCTCTCTCTCTCTCTCTCTNTCTCTCTCTCTCTCTCTCTCTCTCTCTCTCTCTCTCTCTCTCTCTCTCTCTGGAATGTCTGTCAGATTTTGGTATTCTGATTTCATAAATGAGTATCATAAAATAAATTGGAAAGTGTTTCTCCCTCTACTTTCTGAAAGAATTTATGTAACATTAGTATTATTCCTTCCTTAAACATTGAAAGAATGCACCAATGAAACTATGTACGTCTGGAATTTTCTTTGAGGGAAGATTTTAAACTTTTTTGACCCTACATTTATATAGAGAATTTGGTATGTGTTTAGTTATGTGCTTGGGGAAGGGGTTTACTTTAAAATGTTATTTTTTATTATTATTATTTTTATATGTTAGAGCTCTGCCCTACTGAGTTAGACTCTCCAGCATCCACTGCCTTATTCTCTGACACTCAAAACCAACAGAAGACATGAAAGTCTAAACAGGCGTCCCTCCTTACCCACGGTTTCAGTTACCCGGGGTCAACCACTGTCCAAAAATATTAAATGTAAAATTCTAGAAATAAACAGTTTATAAGTTTTAAATTGCACACCGTTCTGAGTAGCGTGATGAAATCTCACGCCGTCCTGTGCCATCCTGCCTGGGACACGAATCATCCTTTTGTCCAGGTATCACGGAGCTTGTGCTCAGGTAACCCTTAGTTTACTTAATAACAGCCCCAAGCCATTCACATCGCTTTTATTACAGTATATTGTCATAATCGTTCTATTTTATTGTTAGCTAATCTCTTACTGTGCTTAATTTATAAATTAAACTTTATCATAGGTATGTAAATATAGGAAAAAATATAGTCCATGTAGAGTTCCATACTCTCTGCAGTTTCAGGCATCCACAGGGGTCCTGGAACGTAACCGCCATGGATAAGGGAGGACTCCTATAGTCTCCAACAGGCCCTGCTAAGCAGTCTCTATTTCTGTTCTTGCCTCCATAACTTTCCCCGTGGTGTCCATTCCTCTCAGGATCAGAGTAGTATAGCCCAACTTTCTACCCTGTCGTGTTATAGGAAACATAATCTCCAAAAAGTATATTGAGGATGGCAAGACTTGGCTGACTTCAGAAGCAATACTCACAGACCTGAGAGATGGCCAGGCAATTTTTTAATTATTGCAGATACTAGGTTCCTAAGCCAATGCGAAGAGGGGAATAAGGAAAGAATGTCTCTGCTTTTATGATGGTGGGGCCTTACTGTTTCTACGTCTTCATTAAAGAGGTTAATTGGAAATCCAAAGAGGCTGTGCCAGGGGCAGCTGTAGCTAGCCAGGTGCCATTTTAAACTGGAAGTTATCCAGCTGAATTCTTTGAAAACCTACAATGCTTTGCTCTGCAGATGCACTGCTGACTGGCACTGAGGAAGTGACTGGCAAGCAGTCAGTCAGCTCACCGTGGTTCATTTTCCCCTTCCTTCTGCTGACATTCTACCTCAGTGATTGCCTAAGTACAAGGTCAGACAATTAAGTTCGCGAACTCATCCTAGAAAAAGTGCTACATACCTCATTGCTGAATATCACTACAGTCACCTTTAAAGCACTCCCCTTGGGAAGCTATGCACCGATGCCAGCGCCTAGTCCATCCTTCAAAGCAATTTTGGCACTCTTTCTGGAATGGCCATTAGAGCTGTCATCGTATTACGCTTGATGTCCTGGATGTCATCAAAACATCTTCCTTTTAAAGAAAGAAGTCACTGGGGGCCAGATCAGGTGAGTAGGGAGGGTGTTCCAATTTAGTTATTTGTTTGCTGGCTAAAAACTCCCTCACAGACAGTGCCATGTAAGCTGGTGCATTGTCGTGATGCAAGAGCCATGAATTGTAGGCAAAAAGTTCAGGTTATCTAACCTTTTCACTCAGCCTTTTCAGCACTTCCAAATAGTAAACTTGATGAACGGTTTGTCCAGTTGGTACAAATTCATAATGAATAATCCCCCTGGTATCAAAAAAAGGTTAGCAACATCGTTGCAACAAGTTCATGTACTTAATTGTCAGACCTCATATATTCACCTCCCCTGATTGTCTTTCTGGGGAAAATTATCAATATATCCATAATTCAAACCAGATGACTATGTCCTCCACTATGTTCAGAAATGAGGAATTCCCTTCAAGAATCTGAAAGGGTGGACAATGAAGGCCGGAGTGTTCCAAAATCTTCCTTAACTCATTTCCGTAACACACTCCTGGTGACTCCATAGTTTTTATAGATCCTAGAAATACCAGGCCATCTTAACCCACCCAGTTCCCTCTGGTTCATATGCCCCAACTATCATCAAATTAAAACTTGAATGTAAGGTGTCTATGAAGGAAGGAGAAGCACTATCCTATAAACCTACAAATAATATACATGTATCTGTGCAGTTATCTGCTGACAAAGTGGTTCAAAAGATAATTTTGAAGATCAAAAATGAGGACCTGAGAAGGCCAAATCCTGGGGATATCCGTAATAGCTAACAATGTCGTAGAACTCCCATTCACTTAATTCAGCACATATCCTTTGAGCAAATGACTTCTATGTCCCAGGTTTTGTTCCAAGTTCCTAGTTATTTGTCAAAGCCACAAAAGTGAGAGCTCTTCAACTAGAGTGTAAGCTCCCAGAGAACTGGGCTTTGCCTGTCTTGGTCACCATGGTATCGCCAGGATGCAGACCAAAGCCTGGTACTTAGAAGATGCTCAATTAATACAGGTTGAGTTCTTTGAATGAATGAATTGAATTGACTGGTTGAATTGAACCCCCAAAACAGAGGTTACCTGCAGCCACTTTTTAAGAGTCACATCTACTCCGATGGTGCAGGTACACTGACCCAAGAAAGTAAATATCAACGTGCCTGAAAGACATGCTTTCAATCAAAGCTATGGAAAACTCAGAGAGGTCTATATGCTATTAGAATATGTAGCACTGACAAATGGAATTCTGGAAAAGGAGACCTACTTGGTTTAGTCCATTCTTGGTCCAACATCCTGACTGAATTAATGAGACTAATAGAGGTATTTGAATAACTGATATAGGTATTTAAATACTGTCGACTCTCTTATCTCCTTTCCGTCCTCCTCTGGGTGAGTTTAACTTTTTGGTGGATGCAAAAAGGAATGGGGAGATGAATCAAAGCAGAAGTTTGCCTCAATTGATTAGACCCGAAGCCAGTTCTCCAGAATCACCAAGGAAATCACCTCCACCTTTTCCAGGTCCAGAATTGGTGTTTTTTTGTTTTGTTTTGTTTTGTTTTCCTGGAATGGTGTCTTCAAGTAGGAAAAGTGAGACAACGATGGGACTCCATGAACACTTGGTTTATTTCTTTTTGTGAAACTAGCATAAGCTCTGTGAATGTAAGTTCACTGTTGCATCCCTAATGCACTTGAAATAAAATAGAATGAATGAATGGATGAATGAATGATATGAGTGGTACACAAGATACAGGCTCAATGGTTCTCTTATTAACCCACAACTTGAGGCATTCTCTACAAGGTCTGAATTCTTGACCTTGGAGTAAACTTTTCTAAGCCCCACTTCAGTTTTTCTCCCTCTCTTGTGGTCACCAGAGTCAAAGTTGTACAGTTTCTGCAATATTACTGGGGTTATCACACTGTGAGGTATACAAATGTCTAATCATTATGTTGTTTTGTATACTTGAAACTAAAAAAAAAAACATTAAACTGGGCCAGCCGAGTGGCGCGATGGTTAAGAACTGGCTTGGGACGCCAGAGGGCCCCGGTTCGGATCCCACATATGAGGGCCAGTGACACTGCCCTCTATAGCTAAGATGCTGAACAACAGCTCAACCTGGAGCTGGGCTGCCGTGAGTCGCCGGTTACGGGCGTAGGCTGCAGCCCCTGTGGCAGTGGGTTGCCATGGGCTACCGTATGTAGCCAGCAGCCAGCATGAGCGGCCAGCAGCCGCAGTGAGCGGCCATCCAGAAGCCAGCGACTGATCTGTCTCGCCCGGGAAGAGCGCAATGATGGTGCCAACTTGGGCCAGTGAAGCAACGTCCTCCGCAACTAGACTGAAGAACAAAACGACAGCAACTTCTCTGTTCCCCTTCCCCCAATTCCCCAGCACTGTTCCCATCCCCCCAATTCCCCAATAGATATCTTAAAAAAAATTAAACTATCAAAAAATAAATAAAACACTTTACCTTTAAAAAAAACTGTACAGTTTCTTGTTCTTCACTACATGCGTCCCTATTCACCTTGTTGATCAAAATAAGATCATCTTGTTTACCAAGTCATGTTCATCTATTTCTTCTCTCTCATCAACTCATTCTTCCAAATAAATACAACAGTTTAAAAAAGAAAGAAAGAAAAGGAAAAAGACCATACTTGTACGATATGCCCCTCCCTCTTGGTCACAGCTGATTGGAACAGAAGTCAACACCTGACTTCTGTTGGCTGGGCCAATCCTGTCCATCTCCCAGGAATGAAAAATTCCAGTACATTCCAGGCTTGCTATCACCCAACATGTGGCCAGAGAGGCAGAGAAGGCTGGCCTGCAAAAAGAAGAAAGGAAGAGGCACATACATTAAAGTAGGGATGAGAAACAGAAAGAGAGTGCTCCCTGGGTCCCAGAATCCCTCATATCAGGCCCCAGTCCTGCTCTGAAGCCAGGCCATATACTGTAGAAACAGCCCTAGGCTCTTGTAATCAATCCTCCAATGATGATAGCTTCAACTATACAGTACAAATGGGTTTCTCTCATTTGCAACTAAAGAACGCAAACAACAATGGGATAGTCTCATGGTGCCTGACCTGGACCAGCATGCTTGGTTCTTTCCCCTCATTCACTGAGAGCTCCCTACATACTAGGCAATATGTTATGCTAGCTATAGTATCTAGACAATACAGAGTTGTAAACTATATCAGAACTCTATTGCAAAGCCCAGAACAGTAGACAGTATTGCTATCATTCTTATTTTCCAGAGGAAGCCCAGAGAAGTGAAAAGCAGCGTCCAAAATCATAGAGGTAGCAACTGGCAGAGCAGGATTAGAAAGCACATCTGTGTGGTGCCTGAGAGTCACGGCGTGTTTGTGTACGCCCTTAGGAAAGCACTGGGGTAGCGATTACATCTGAGGATAACCACCTGGTTGGTGTCCTGACTCTGCTTTTTGCAGCTGCTGAACTCCCTCTGTGAAGTGACTTCTCCACTCCCAGCACAGTGAAAAGCCCAACCAGACTGGGGGGATGGTGTAGGTAGAATGGTGGGTCCCTTACCCAGGGTGGCCCCTCTGAGTCACAGAAGCACTCAGCTCCGTGCATCAGGAACCAGCAGTATGTACCAGGCTGGGATGACCAGACCTGACTGAGCCACAGAGATGTTTGGTTCAAACTCGGCAGCGACAGTCATCCAAAAGACACACGCTGTGGTCAGGGTTTGGGTAACAAAAGTATGTAACAATGTCGCCTTGCCTCTGGATTTCCACATCGAGGTCAAGGGTGACATCGGATTACTAGTTGAGGGGATGAGGGGCAATAAAGCTTTCTCTGGGGCGCAAGAACATTCTGAATCTGATGCTTACAGTCTAATGCCAGGGATGAAATTAATGGCCAAATTGCCCAAATAGCTCAGTCCTTTGAAAAACAACAAACCCAGCATTAGAATTGCTAATGTCAAAGCAAAGGCGAAATTTCCAGGAATGACATTCCCAAGCAGTCATGCTAAATTTTTTTTGAGCTGTTAACAATAATCGTGTTTTATCAGAAAACAACAACACCCTGTTCTTCAAATTGATGTGCAGAAAGGAAGAAATCATTTGCACCTGTGATGTCTAACCTGGTAACCACATGCACTTGAAATGTAGCTAATCTGAATTGATATGTGCTGTTCAGTGTAAATCGCAGATTCCAAAGATTTAGCATGAAAAAGGAATGTAAAATGCGTTACGAATAATGTCTCATATAGATTGCATGTCAAAAGATCACATTTTACACTTAGTAGGTTAAATATCTTCTTAAAATTAACTTCACCTTTCTTCTTACTTTTTAAATGTTGCTACTAGACAATGTAAAATGACATGGAGGTCACAGCAAGTTTCTATTTAACTGTTCTGCTCTGTAGACAATTAAAACGTGGCATAGTGGGGAAAGGTCTTCGGCATGTGTATTAGTTTGTTAAGACCACCATAACAAAGTACACAGGCCAGGTCACTTAAACAACAAGAAATGTATTTTCTCACAATCGTAGAGGCTAGAAGTCCAAGATCAAGGTGTTGGCAGGGTTGGTTGAGGTGTTGGCAAGGTGAGGCCTTTCCCTTGGCTTGTAGATGGCTGTCTTCTCCCTGTGTCCTCATATGGTCTTCCCTCTGTGCGTATGTCTGTGACCTAATCTCTTCTTCTTATAAAGACACAGTTCATATTGGATTAGGGCCCACCCTAATGACCTCATTGTATCTTAATTACCTCTTTAGAGACCCTATCTTCAAATACAGCCACATTTTGAGATATTGGGGGTTAGGACTTTGATATATGAATTGGTGATGGGGGGAAAACAATTCAGCCCAAAGCCATATGACACAGTCCTGGGTTAGAAACTCGTGTTCAGCACTTACTAGGCGTATGGTACTCATCAAGGGATTTCCCCCTCTCTTTACCTGAAATTTCTTTTCTTTTTTTTTTTTTTTAAAGATTTTTATTGGGGAATTGGGGGGATGGGAAGAGTGCTGGGGAATTGGGGGAAGGGGAACAGACAAGTTGCTGTCGTTTTGTTCTTCAGTCTAGTTGTGGAGGACGTTGCTTCACTGGCCCAAGTTGGCACCATCATTGCGCTCTTCCCGGGCGAGACAGATCAGTCGCTGGCTTCTGGACGTCTGCTCACTGCGGCTGCTGGCCGCTCACGCTGGCTGCTGGCCGCTCACGCTGGCTGCTGGCTACATACGGTAGCCCATGGCAACCCACTGCCGCAGGGGCTGCAGCCTACGCCATGCCGGTGACCCACAGCAGCCCAGCTCCAGGTTGAGCTGTTGTTCAGCATCTTAGCTGTGGAGGGCAGTGTCACTGGCCCTCATATGTGGGATCCGAACCGGGGCCCTCTGGCGTCCCAAGCCAGCTCTTAACCGTTGCGCCACTCGGCTGGCCCTACCTGAAATTTCTTACCTTTATAATGGATCATTTATTCATTTCACAAATATTCTTTGAGTTCCTCCTATGTAATGAAGAGTATGCTGGAAACTTGAGTAAATGAACTTGAATACAACTTAAAGACACGAGACCCAAGGGCTCTGATGGAGGAAAAAAAACAAATTAAAGAGACACTAACCTGCAATCATCCTGTGGGTGGGGTCAATGGAGGGGAGAGGGCTATGAGCGTAATCCAGCCGGTATCTGACCCACCCTGAGCACTGAGGGAAGGCTCCCCAGAAGAGGTGGTATTTAAATTGCGATCTAAAAGAGGAGAAGTTAGCCAGATACGGATGGGATGGAAGTATGTATTCCTGTACAAAGACCCACCCATAGAGAACTAGGAATCAGCTGAGAACTGAGCAGGAAGCCTCCATTTAGGAATTTAGGCCTTACTTCAAGAACAATGGGGAACCATTGAAGGTCCTACATAGGGGAGTGACAGGCTCTGTGTGAAGAATGGATTGAAAACAGAGTGATATATAAGCAAGAGGCCAGTCAGAGGCCTCTGCAAGCAACCAGGTGCCTGACAGCAGCAAGGGCAGAGGGATGGAGAAAAATGGACGCACTCGAACACATTCCCTTTCCACAAACACTTACTGAGAACCTTCCATTTGCCAGGTGCTGTGCTAAACCCTAGGGATCCTGCAGAGAACAGGACAGACAAGATTCCTACTTCCGCAAGCTTATGAATTCGTGGGGTCCACAGACAACATCCTAATAACCACACAAATGCCATGAAAGAAATAGAAAGGGTGATATGGCCTGTTTCATGGGGTAACCCTACCAGCATTGTGGATCAAGTTCAAGTGAGCTGAAATCCACAAAACATAGGAGTTAGTGTTGCAGAAAATAGGCAAGGGAACAGCATGGGCCAGAATCCTGTGGTTGAAGGCACCACAGAGAAGTCTCAAAATGGAAAGGCTGGTGTGGTTAGAGTATAGTGTGATATTAAGGAGATAGAATCATGGGACCTGGAGGCTGATGAGAGGAAAGGAGAGGAAGTGGTCAACATTGACATCAGATTACCAGCCAGGGTGACCAGGGATGCGCTGCGCCAAGTACTGTGAGAGAAGGAAAACTAAGGAAGAGGAGCATGCTGGGAGGTGATGGAGCAGGATGGGGTAGTTGGTTGGAGACATGGTAACTTGAGGCGATTTGAGATATTGATCAACTGGAGTCTAGTGACTAGATAGTTACAAGAATTAACTAAATCTATGTGCAAGGCATCTGGCACATGGTGTGTGCTCAATAAACGGTAGCAACAAGCATTGTTCTTTGTATTATGATTCTGATACGATAGTTCACAATTTGTACTAAAACTCTACTAATGATTTAATCTGTCATCCTAACCAGGATACTTCTGAGAGTCAAAGAGAGCACTGTTCCTGATTCCACCAGGAATCAGAATACACCGATTCTGAATACACAGAATAGGACTGTCCCTGGGCAAGCTGGGGTGTCTGGTCTCTCTAAGCATAATTGAAGTGCTCTTCGGGAAGGGGTGTCCCCAGTCCTGCAGAGGAACAACAGAGGCTTTGGAGCCCCGGGGACTCCCCCAGGACCTGCCACCACAGCCCTGGGCACAGGCCCAGTGGCGGGGGAAGGGAGAGGAATGCCGTCTTGCTGTTTTTTTCTGGTGCTACCTTCTAGTCCTGCCTCCTCCTGCGGGGGCCACTTGGAAATGGCATTTGCTTTGATTCACCAGCAAAGAGAAGACTCAGACCCAGGTGTGTTGTGGAGGCAGGGCAGCAGAGGCCAGGCGATATCCTGGGCATGGGCTGGCCCAGATCCATCTGCCTGCCGGAGGTCAGAGAAACCCCTTGCCTGTGAGAGAGACACACGTGGGTGTGTCTGCTGTGTTTTGCATAAGCCTTTTGTCTTTCCCTCCGGTCAAATGATAACAACTGGCTGAAACTAGGATTCACCTACAATATCCACATGCAAATGTAAATAAATATAATTTTTTTTAAAGTTCTAAGTGCCTTTTGTAATCCTGGGCACAGGCACTTTTGTCTAAATAGAGATAAACTATCACCCCTAATAGACCAAAACCAAATTTAAAAACTTAGTACTATTTAAAATTCTGTTGACTACTTATTTCTCTTGATTACAAAAAGGCTACTTGTTCTGTTTAGAGTTTTATCAAGAATAGATATAGGCAAAAAAAAAAAAAAAAAGCTTAAATCTCAGGGCTCAGTTGCACTTTCAGTGTTTTTTCTATGCATAACTT
This sequence comes from Hipposideros armiger, assembly GCF_001890085.2. Lineage (NCBI taxonomy): Eukaryota > Metazoa > Chordata > Mammalia > Chiroptera > Hipposideridae > Hipposideros > Hipposideros armiger. The sequence continues at coordinate 788,510 of NW_017731381.1, forward strand.
TTAAGTAAATCATACTGAGTAATGTTTGTATTGTCCTTTTTTTGCTTAACATTTATCATGAGCATTTTAAGTTATTAGGTATCTTTCTGTAATATAAATTTTGAGGGCTGTATTTTTCCACTTTTGTGAATGTGCCAATATGTATTGAACCAATCCACTCTTGGGGTATATCAAGTTGTTTCTAATTTCCCACTATTATATACAATACTATAATGAATAACTTTGAATATGTCTCTAAGTATATCATTTGCATTTCTGATATTTCCTTAGCATAAATTCTGAGAAGCGGAATTAATTGGTCAAAGAATATGTATCTTTTAAGATATTTTTCTATCTGTTGGCAAATTCAGATTTATTTTCCCACATCCTATAAGAACTGGGTATTACAGTCTTTTTTTCTGTTCATCAGCTCGATGGGTGAAAATAGTAACTTATTATTTAATTGGGATTGTTTCACTATTTCAATAATTTTTATTTTCCAAAACAAAAATGGCTGAAAAAGAAAAAGGGATCTTGCACCCTGATGTCTGGATAGGCTGAAGTGTTCACAAAGCCCTCTGGAATTTTGATTCTTCGGGACAAATCTGTGACCACAGTTCCATAGAATTTTCTATCACATCTCAGTTGGTTTATATCATATTCATATACGTAATCCTTTAAGACTGCCAAAATCTATAGTAGTTTCCTAGGGCTGCCACAACAACCTACCACAAATGCGATACGTGACAACAGCAAGCATTCATTCTTGCCCAGTTGTGAAGGCCAGAAGTCTGAATTCAAGGTGCCAGCAGAGCTGTGCTCCCTCCAGAGGCTCCAGCAGACATTCCTTTCTTGCTCCTTCCAGCTACAGGTAGATCAGGACATCCCTTAGCTTGTGGCAGCATCACTCTAACGTCTGCCTTTGTTTTCAGTCAGCTTCTTCCCTGTGCATCTGTGTGTCTTCTCTTTTTCTGTCTCATATAAGGATGTCTGTCACTGGAGTTAGGACCAATCCAAATCCAGGGTGATCGCACCTTAAAATCCTTACCTTAATTACATTCGAAAAGACCCTATTTCCAAATAAGGTCATATTCGCAGGTTCCAGGGGATTAGGACTTGGATGAGGACTTTGGGGGACACCACCCAACCCACTGCACTTCCTGAACAGGGCTCTTAGCTCAGAGCCTCCTTCGAGGTTCCCCACGTGATGGGTTCCCTCCAATCCCATTAGATGAACAGTAAGTGTCCCTCTCCCAGCTAAATCTGGTGTGGTGAGAAACCAAAGAGAAAGAGCTACAACTGAAGGTGGGAATTGCTTGTTTGGAAGAGTTGAAGATGAGGTTCACTTTCACTTTTTTTTTTTTTTCACCCAAGGTCTGTTGCTATGAAGAATAAGGCGACCTGCTGACTTAGGGTGAGCTGGGGCCAGAGGGGAACAGATGTCACATGTTGGCTAACACACAGCACCTATGTCAGACTCTAGAGGGGGAAAAAAAGACCAAAATAAACCGATTCCAATATAAGATAAAATGAGCATGAACAAGAGGTATGAGCCCAATGCTTCCAAGGGCAGAGAAAGTTCTGAGAGAATCCAGGAGGGAGGAGGCATTTAACCTGGGCAAGGATGGAGGAATCGGAATCCACACGTGGACCGGGAGGGAAGGGCATTCCAGGCAGAGGGAACAGAGTGGTCAAGGTACATGAACTCAGATGTGTACAAGGGATGTTTATCGACCAGGAGGTCCTCCTGGCATATCCAGAGCCTGGGGGCAGCCGCAGGGCCAGGCCCAGCGTATCCAAATTGTAAGGTCTTATTTAAGGAAAAAAAAATACATAATTATGAGTAATACAAAATGAGATAGAATGCCAAGCCACCTCCCCCATAAGAAGGGCAGATATAAAAGCGTATTGTGTGATTCCATTGATATGAAGTTCTAGAACAATCAGAATCTGTAGTGGTCAGGAGAGTGCAGGAGGCTGACAAGGGACCAAGTTGAAAGGCCAGAGTGGTGGAAGTGTCTTCAGTGAAACTGTGGGGGCAGTCACATGGGTGTCATCTGTCAGACTCACAAACTGTGCCCTTAAGTGTGCACATTTCATTGTTTATAAATTGTATCAATTAAGGTGACTTTTAAAATAAACAAATAAAAATCTAGGTACAAAGGGGAACATTTATATGAATGAGAAATGACAACTAATTACTAATTTTAAAAGCCGATAAATACCACAAACATCACAACATCCAGAAAAATAGCTATATGGTGCGTTAACTGCCAACTTACTTCTATTATGCTTACGTCCCCTCATATTTTGGCTTCATTCTTTTTGTCTTTGCGCATGTCAATAATATCACAATTTTTTTAACGGCAATGGTTGAGCAAAACTTGTTTTTGGGTTTTTTTTACTATCAGTAATGTAGAAAACGTCTTTCAGCATCCTAATTCTGTTAACATCCTCCGTATGTTTAAGATTGTCACAAAATTTGGTAAAGTCTTTATCCAGTTTTCTCGCATGTGAGTTCTGAAACTTGTGAGAATTTTCCACAGAATGGCTTCTGGCTCTGTGCATTTCAAACTTGGTTTCTCCTCCATACTTTGGGCGCCAGGGGACACATTTAGGTCATGTCAAAATATGTCACATGTCCCATGTGAGTTGGCGCAATATAAGGTAAAAGTTTCCCTGAAGTGATTTCTACACCGGGGTGGCTAGCAATTACTTAACTAGACATGGAAGGGACTGCGTACCCATAACTATAAACTCAAACTAAAGGTTTGCCCAACTCAACCTCTGCTTAGCCAGGCCCCCAAACTCCCTAGAGCCATTCTGACAGTTAAGAGGAGATAGAGAGATAGGCGGCAGAGAGACAAGACAGTAGCCTTATCCCACCTCAGTTAAAACATCTCCCTTTTGCAAACTTGGCAGAAACCCCTGACTCTGGGAGCCCACTGCTAGGACCCCCAGCCAGGGCCCTGAGCTGAAACTTCAGCAGGTGCACAGCCAAGCTGCCTATTATCTAGGGGGTGTAGCCTAGATAATTTTAGAAAGGTTATTTTGGGAAAGTGGCTAGGACCAGCCTGTGAAAGGCTTTGAAAGCCAGGTGACAGAATTTAGCCTTTAACCTGCAGGCAGAGGAAACTTACAGAAGCTTTTCCTTTTGTAAAAAAGGAACAGCACTACTTTGTTTTAGGGAGACAAGGATGGAAGGGGTTGTTGGGGCATTTTTCTGTTTGTTTCAGCTTCCTCGTTTAACCCACAGCATTTCTTACGGATTCTCTCCCACCTCCCCAAATACACTTAACTTTAAGTGCCTTTCCATTGAGAAAACTATGTAGAAGACTGTGAAGATCATTTTGAAAAAAGACACCCCTCCCCCAATTCCAACACACTCACATAATTAAGTCCATAGAGTTGTTAAGGATATAGATTGTGAAGTATAATTCCTGAGTTCAAAATTTGGCCTTACCGCTTCCTTACTCGGTGACCTTAGGCAAATTCTGTAAGCCCCATGACCCTCAGTTTCCTTGTCTGTAAAACAGGAAAAATAATAGAGCCTACGTGTAGAGTTATTGTGAGGATTAAATGAGTTAACGCACTTCAAGCCCATCACACAGTTTCTGACTCAGGGTTAGCTGTAGTTATTATCTTTTCTTAATTTTTTTTATTAGTTTCAGGTGTACAAAACAATGCACTAGTTACACTTTTCACCCCTCACAAAGTGACAACCCCCTCCCCCAATTCACCCCCACCCCCATATCATACATATCTATTACATAGTTATGACAATATTTTTTGACTGGTCTCGTCCCCATGCAGCTGTTTCACTGAATCCTCACCTCGTCCATAGGGAGTCTCTTTTATTGTCCCTAATCTCCCCATCAGTTGTTAAAATACTCAAATCTGGTGCCTCCAGCCCATTTCCCAAGAGGAAGACTTTGGTGGGGGGAGGGGGTGAAGGTGTGGGGAGATAAGTCACCACTCGGAAGGGACAGAGAGAAAGGGAAGCCAAGACAAACTGTTATCAGGACTCTCCGGGTTTCAAGAGACAAAAGCCCGACTCAAGTTGAAGAACAAGACACTATTGGCTGTCGATGTCTAAGACGACATGAGGGGACGTACCTCAGGCACGTCTGGATCCAGGAGCTCAAAACATGGTGTCGAGTGTCTGTACTTTTCTCTCAGCGTTATTGCCTGTGTGTTCCCTTATTTTCTTCTCTAGCTATTGTGATACAGGGGGAGAGGAAATGGCCCCAAAACTCCAGACTTATATCATGCCTGCTTAGCAAAGCCCAGAGTAAGGAGGGAGGACGTATTGCATAACATCACAACTGAGGAGAGAGCTCTGGTTGGCTTGGGTCATGCGGCCAAGAACGACAGGATTCTGTCCCTGGCAACTCCACCAGAACACCAAGGACGGAAGGGTGAGCCATCTTCCCAAGAAGGGGGGTGAAAGGATACAAAACAGGCAGAGGTGACAGAGGCCACTTCATAAGCCTTAGCAAGGTTAAGGTAAGCCATGGGGTCTTCCCTGGGTCTTCAAGCACCACAATTTCCATTTCAAGGCTCATCCCCCTCCCGACCCCCCCACTCCACCCCACCCCACCCCACACACACACACACGTGAGGTGTGGGCCTCCTGCAGGCCTCAGACCGTGGGAGTCTGTCGCCCACCCAGACGCTGAGGCAGGTTTCCACCTGCTTCCTGCAAGAACCTGGCTCCGAGGCCTGGGCTCAGGCTGCTCAGCCCTGGTCCTTTCAGATGGGCGGCACTGAGAGATCTGGAGGCAGTATAGGGCTGCCGTGCCTGTCCACTAATTGGAGATGGCGAAACGTTCAGGGGAAATTCAGGTGCCAAATGCCTCTCCTGGAGGCGCCTTTAAAGTATCTGGTAATTGAGCAAACCCAATAGCAGGCACGCCTGGGGAGCTTCCGGGCTGAGGCCACTCGGGGTCAACTCCCCCCACCACCAGAGGGAGAATCCTGGCACCCACACACCCCTCCTATCTTAGGCAACTTTCTTTTACCTCTGGGAGCCTCAGTTTCCTTATTCACAAAAGAGAAGTTATAAATTTCACCTGGAGTAAGATTCACAATAAGATCACAGCTCTATGTCTATCGGGGATGTTGCCTTTTTCTTTCGTCAGTTTGGGTTAATGTCATTTTTCTTAAAAGTGTCCCCTTCAAAAAGATTTTGGTATAAAAACATTCACGTGTTGTTTTGTGATGCGTAGTGTCTGTGCGCGGTGTGTGGAGTCAGCTGTCTTTCTCATTACTCGCTTTCACAAAAGAGTCAGCTTTTGACTCTGGAGCCTCCTTAATGTTTTCTGTTTATATCACCAACGTTTGCTCTTATTCTATTATTTCCAGCCTCCGTTACTAAACTTTTGGGGGGCTTCATCTAGTAGTCCTCTCCTATCTTCTTAAGCTCATTATAAGCATTCAAGTCTGTAAATATCGCTCCGAGTACCACTTAGGTACATCCTACGAGTTTTGATACAAAGCATTCTCATTACTATTCAGTTGTAAATCTTAAGTCTATTACATACTTTGTGGTTTCTCATTTGAACCGCGACTTATTTAGAAGTGGGTATTTTTTTAATTTCAAAAAATGATATATACTTTTTTAAATGCTACCTTACTCACCGTGTATCCCCATTGTTTACATAGCAATACCCGGCATCTAATAAATGATCAAAGGTTATTGGAAGACATAACAGAAGGAAGGGAGGGAGGTGATCGAGTAACCCTGATTGGTTTAACCAAAAATTTCACAGGACAGTTCTGCTGTCAGGTCAAATGTTAGGACGGTTAGATGGACGCAGAGGAGAGGAATACGTGCCATCCAGAGCCTCCCAGGAGTCCCCTCGTAGGGACTCACTCAAGAAGCAGCAGCATGGGTAGTAAATGAATAGCCTGAATGATTACAGCAGAGTTTGGGAAGATGTCAGCAGGGCAGGTATGTGGGAAAGCTCTCGACTAGCCATGGAGCTGGCTGCCTTCCTCCTGCGTCTATTTTAAACAGCTTTCTCACGTCTTAAGAAGGCTCAACATCCATGGAACCAAACACACTGTCCTCAGCCCTCAGTCCCTCACAGTGGAATGACAGCGGTCGCCAGTAATCAGCCAGGCTGGTCACACACAATGTGCCCCACCCAATGTCATACTCTGTCCCAGACAGTCTTCTTAATGCTCCCAACAACCCTTAGCCCTGAGCTGGCCAACTGCCCATCTAGACTCAGATCCATTCTGTGCCTTTCCTCTGCTCTGCTCTGCTCTGCTCTGCTCTGCTCTGGAAACTGCCTTTCCCAGGGTCCCTTGTCCTCTGGCCTCCCGGCAGTTTTGACCAACGGGAAACACTAGAGAAAGATCAGAGAGGGGAAACTGGAGTATGTCTCTCCTTTTCTGTCTGCTCCCTGTGGCCTCTCTGGCAGTGACTATATCTCCTCCATATTCCCTCTCCTACTGAGGATAAACCACCACGGTTCTAACTTCTGCTGATGGCCCCCACTCCTGGGATCCAACAACAATCCCTCCTCCCATCGTTCCTCTGCCCTAAAGGTGCCAGCAGCTTCCTGCTGTTACGCAAATCTGGGCGCCTCCGTTGCTTCAGTCAGCTGTGTGACTAATTCCCTGTATTAAATTCTCTCTGTTTGAAAGACCTAAAGCAATTCCCATTTCTTGGATTAATACAAACCCACTTTATAGATGAACCCTTGAAGTGAAGCTCAGAGAAACTTAGGAAGAAAGTATGTACGTCCCAGTAAAGAAAATACCAGCACCCAGGCTGGGGTCAGGTCGAACTCTGACAATTGCTTAACTCTGAGATCTGAGCCTGTTTTTCCATTTACAAATGTGGATGGTGGAGAATGGTAACACCCACTGTATAGAACTATTGGGAAGAATAAATCTAATATTTCTAATATTTCAACTAAGCAGAAAGCCTGGGCCAAGGTCACATAATTCAAAAATGAGAGAACTGGGATCCAGAGTTCCTGTTCAAATGTATATGCATATGCTCCCTGACACAATCATTCATTCGCAATCATTCATTCATCAGTCATGAGTTCTACAGCACGTGCCCTGTAGACAGAAGACACACGGCCCCATCCTCTGTAGGGAGCCACACATGCAGAAGAACACAGCAGGCCCCAATCCATCCCTTCACGAGCTAAGTAGTTCTCAGTATTTCATTGTATTTTTAAATTATTCTAAAAATCACAACCTCTTGAGTAATACAGGAAGAAATACTATTAGAAAGCTAATAATGTCCCTTAACTTTTTTCTGAAAGACGGTATCAGGCTATTACCTCTATGCTAATAGTCTGGTATCATCTTATGTACTTTTTTACTATATTTATAAAACCTATATAGGGCTTCAGGTTGGGGAAAATGGGTTGTTTTTACTTTGTTTTCTGTTTTTTGTTTTACAAAAATAAAAGCATGCTATATACATTACTTGGCAAGTTGCATGTCTTGGTCAACAATCATTGATTACACTCCAGAATGTTCCATTTGTATCTGATTCTTTCCAATAGTCATATCATATGCCTAGCACAACGTATTCAACCATTCATCGTGACAGTCAAGAGATAAAAAAAAAAAAAATGAGGAATTCATTACTGAGTTATTGCATGAGAATGCTATTTTACTGCACTGCCTTCATTTCAAGAATCAGAGCATGTGTCAGTGCTGTGTTCTGCAAGAGGCCCCTGGGAAGCAAGTGGGGGAGGGCATGAAGCCACCTGAGCCGTCCCAAGCCTGGCTCTCCAATCAGGAGCTACGGCTGACAAGTGTAGAGGTCGGGGCAGTGGGGTTCAAACCTCAGTGTGCATCAGAATCCCCTGGAGGCTTGTTAAAACACAGAAAGCTGGTGCCCACCCCAGAGTTTTCAGATGGAGCAGATCTAGGGTGGCACCTGAGAGTTTGTATTTCTAACACGCTCCCGGGAGATGCCGGTGCTGCTGGACCAGGGGCTACACTCTGAGAATCATTGGGTTAAGGTATTGACGGATGTTGTAACAAACTCCAAACTGTCATTGGCTCATCACAGTGAAAGTGTATTTCTCACTCAAGTAACTGTCCGATCCCGGTTCTCCTGGTTGGTGAGAGTTGGGGACTCTGCTCCACGCAGTCACTTAGAGCTCCAAGCTGATGAGTGCTCTGCCATAGTGAACACGTGGCTTCCGAGATCACATCGCGTGTTGACATCCTCCCCACCTCGGATAGATGAAGAAACAAGTGGAGAAGCTCCACTCTCTTCTTAAGGCTTGGTCAGAAAGACATGCACATTCTTTCCACTCACGTGCCACAGGCAGGGAGTTGTCACTCAACCTCACCTTATACAAAAGGACCTGGGAATACAGTCGTTGGATGGGGCAGTTGCTTCTCCATAGTAATTCACTTCTTTCCAGGCTATGCAAGGGAAGGACAAGCTGACTGCCACTGCTGCACATGACAAGGCCTTTCCCATCTCCAGCCCCTGGGCCTGGCCACTGGGAAGTGGGTTAGCTCAGCTACAGCCCCAAGCCAGATTCCCAAACCTGAAAAGCTACTGCCAGCAAAGCATACTATAGGAGAAGTGGGTGAAGATGGAGCAGGGTCGATGGAGAGATGGCTACCTGCCTGCCCCTCTTCAGATCCCTTCTCACTCTCTGCCTTGTTCTTTCAGAGTGGAATGTAATACAGCACAAGCACAGGCTTGCAGTCAGATGGAAGAGCCGTTACTCACTAGTTGTGTGATGTTGGGCCTCTCTGATTCTGGCGTTTATTGAGCACCTACTACATGCCAACCCCATGTAAACGCCACCATTCCCAGTCACTTTCCATTTGGGTGAATGGCTGCTATGTCCAGCCATGCATGAGAATTACCTGGTGAACTTGAAGAGCATGTAAGACAAAAGTATCTATTTTAAAATATTACATTTACCAATATAATATTGTGTATCAACTATAATTGAAAAATAAATTTTAAAAAATAATACATTTATCCTAAAGTTCCAAGTCACTTGGCAACAAAGGAGGCCATCTTAGGGCCCAGAATGCATGCTAGGCAATTTGAAAAAAAAAAAAAAAAAGATACTGGAAGCCAATATATGATGGGTCATTGGGTACAGAATTATACTGAGTCAAGTCAGCTAAGCGGGAACTACATTTCCCAGAATTCCCCTCCCTGCATAGCTCTGAGTTAGCTCAGGCCCCAAGAGACATTTTGCATGAGATTTGGAAGGCAGAAGTGAAGCAGCAGCATCCATATTTTTTTTTACACTCAAAAGGTCCACAGGGGTCCCGGGGGTTATTGTGATGCTGTTGCTGGCCTGGGTGACGTGGGGCAGCTCCTGCAGCTCCCACCAGGTTTCAGACCCCAGTTTCCCCAAGTGTTGGGCCAAGAGCGTGTTAAGCTCTATAACGAAGAGCATCAGCTTCTCCAGTAGGTCACCGGCGTCATTGGAGTTGGGGACTCAGAGGCAGTGAAAGCCACAAGTGCTGTGTGTTCCAGCTTGGATTCCACATGTCCTTCCTCTCCCTCTCATTTCTGTTTTTCCTTCTCGACTGCTTGCCCTGTTGACTTCAAGCCTATACACAGATGCAACAACCTCCCTGAGCTTGTTTAACTGGCTGCTGCCATTGCGTGGGACCAAATCCTCAAAATCAAGCCCTTGTTTCACATCACTCTTAGTGGTTTTTGCTTCTTTGCTTGAACCTTGACTGGTATCAGTGGTTTTCTTTCAGCATTCTCATTTAATTTTCCCAGAAACCCTATGTGGAAGGTCTTGTTAGTCCCATTGTAGAGATGAGTAAAATGGAGGATCAGAGAGGCTAAGTCACTTGTCCAAGATCCCACAGCCAGTAAGAGGGGTAAGGAGGCTGAGATTTGAATCCAGGCCTCTCAAACTCGAAAGTGCTCTTCACCACTATGATATTTCGGGGCCTTCTTAGGAAGAAAACTGGACCCCATGAGATGGTCAACTCAGCACTGGGTTCTCGCCTGGGTCTGTGCCAATATCCCATCCCCTGGCCCCCACTGCTCTGGGGGAAGGGTCTTCCTTGGCCAGGGCCTGCTTTCTACAAAGAGTGGATATTATAGTCCCTTCCCTTCTGCCACTCCAGCTCTGGCCAGGGTTCCCTGTGCATTAATTATACCATTTTATCATAAATCAATAGGAGAAGGAAAAATGCTTTCTTGGAAGATTCTAAACATAATTCAAAGCCCAGGAGAAAACCTCTCTGGAAACTGTTCTGCTTTCGTGTAAAAGACACATATTGATGAGAGAGATGGTGCTACTGGGCAGGGGGGTGGGGGGGTAAAGGTTCCTGTTGTGTGAGGTACAGAGGCCTGTCCATGAGGGAGGCATAGCAAAGCGAGCAGGAAAAGAGACAGAAAAGGGAACAGATCAACGTGGAGAAAATGACAGAGGGCAAACAAACACAAACAGCAAAAAAAAGTAACCAACACAGAGAGGGAGAGAAAAAGAAAGGCAAGAAAAGAGAAAACAGAGAAAGAGCCAGAGACAGAAAAAAATAGAAACATAGACTAGAATGGGAGAAATAGGCATAGAGGAAGTGAAAGCGATGGAGAAAGGAGAGAATGAGAGTAGAGGAAAGAGAGAAAGAGAGAGAGAGAGAGAGAGAGAGAGAGAGAGAGAGAGAGAGAGTCAAGTTCCTACATAATTAACATACTTCCTCCTGGTCCCAAGCGCTTTGGAGGAGGCTAGGGTGGCACCCCACATGGCCAATGAGGAAGGGAGATGCCTTGGGGCACTGGGCCTGGCATGCTGGACGCTGGCCACATTGGACACACCACCAAAAGACAGACATCTGCCTCTGAGTCAGCTCCCTCCTTCATAGCCCCACCTGCCCTACGTCTTAGGCTAATGTTCCAGAGATAATTATAGAAGGCCTGCCCAACTGGGGATTTATGAGCCTAGGGAGAGCCTGGCTGCTGGAGCGGGAGGGAGACATCAGGGGGAGGACGGTCCAGCCACTCACTGAGCTGGGCACTGAAAGTTTCTGCCACCTGGAATGGGCCCACAAGCATCCACAGACAAAAGGTGTTTGAGGCCACAAGAGATAACGGGAGGCCTGTCCAGACTGAAGCTTGGGCCACAAAGCCAACTCTTCCATCATTCAAAGAACTTTTTTCCCTCCACAAATCCCTCTACCTGTCCACTGGATAGTTGGCTCATATACCGTCTTTTCCACCTCCTTGCCAACCATTCCCCCGTTAGTATTTTCTCCTGACATCTCTTCCATTTACCTACCATCTTCCATTTACCTATCTCCACCCATCCAACCATCGACCCATCAAAAGTTCCGTGATGCAGCCCACACCTCACCCACCTACCAACTCCTCTGCCAACACCTCTTCCATCCACCCACCCTCCCTTATTGACTAACTTTTCCACCTCTCTACCAATTCCTTCAACCTCCACAAACCCTTCAATCACCACCATTTCTTTTATCCACCTGCCAATCCCTTTGTTCGCAATTCAGCCCCTTTATCTGCCAACCACGTCCCCATCTAACATTCCTTTTACCTATGCACTATCTCCTTTACCTTCCAAATGCCTCTATCCATCAACACCTCCACCCATCTGCCAGCTTCTTCACACATTTGCCAACCCCTCCGGCTTTCTCCAGCTCTGCACCTACAAGCCCCTCTATCCCTTTCCAAATCCTCCATTCATCCACCAAAATCTCCAACCCCTCTGTATGTTTATTGCCCACCCCTATCAATCCCTATACCCACACAACTACTCTTCCATTGATAGGTCAGCCCTCCCTCCATCTATACATACAATTTCTGTCCAATCCACCGGTACAACCCCCGACCACTATCCCATCCATCCATCCATCCAGCAACGCTTCCATTCATATGTCATTCTCTTCCCACAATGCTTACCCCTTCACCTACCAAGTCTTAATGCTTTAACTACCATTCAGTACACCCCCCCTGACTTCACAAAGGCCCCAACCCCGACCCCAGGGTGGTTCAGTGAAAAGAAACTGGATTTGTGGACCCTACAGACCCGGGATATAATCGTAGTGTGGCACACGCTGACGGTGTAGTTCAGTCCAGTGTCCTTCCTGGTTCGTCACAGCCTCAGGAGGATCCTTAAGGCCATTAAGGAAGCCAGGCAGAGTAGAAAAGGGAGTGGGAGAAAGGCCCTCTGACCTCTGTAAAAGATGCTGGTAAAGTTAATTACAACCATCTCCTTACCTCACAGCTAACTGGACAGGAGAGAGGAAGCCTCGCCCCACTGACGTTGCCCTGGCCTGTCCTGCCTGCCCCGATGGGGCACATCCAGGCCACAGGCCCCTCCCCACCTGAGCCCTGGAGTTTTGAACTAGCTCTACAACCATGTCGAGGCCCCCAGCACCGCAATGACTCACTCGGTCCTCCATGGTCCCATCCACTCTCTTAAATGCAAGCAAATCTCTTGACAACTTATGGACTAGTGTAGACACAGGCCAGATAGGTAGCAGGCAACACAGAGACGGGAAAATTACATCAAATCTAGATAGAAGCTGTGGACTCCATAAGATCTGCATTGGTGCCCTTCTGCTTGTACTTCCTAGCTTTGTGACCTTCCCAGGTCACTTAACCTCTCTGAGCCACAGTGAAATGAGGATCAAAACGTTCCTACCTACTGCATGGGGCTGTGATTAAAGGTATACACACATTGGGACAGGGTCTGACACACAGTGGGCCTCCATCAAAGGTCAAGGTGCCTTCCCCTCACTTGGACTGGCCCTGGGAGCTGAGGCCTGGGCTTCTGGGGACAAAAGGAAACACAGGACACGTTTCCATTCCCAGCCCAGGATGCCTGGCTGGGCCACAGAGTTAAGCCTTTTCCCTAGAGTTTCCTGTATCAGCATTTCCACTGAAAAACTTCTGTTTTCAGAGAACATTAAATGCCTGGAAATTTTTACTATGGGGTGACACTTAGCCAGAGGCAGAAACAAATTTCTTTTACGACTCCTAAGCCTCCCTTTCAGCATGTATTACCCTCCCCCTCCCAATCCTCCACCACCGCCCCCCAAAAAAAGAAAAAAACAAAAACACACGAGCTGACAGGACAGTGTGTGAGTTTGACTTGGGTTTCCAAAGTGGAATTCAGCAAGTGATCAGTCTAATTGCTTTTGATATCTAGAAAAGCTAATTATGGTAATAATACTTGGCACTTGTATAATAATAATAAAAATAATGACCCTTTATATGTAAGGAGCGTCTTTCATCCACAGATCACAAAGTCTTTACAAACATTAATTAATCCTCACAACTCACCTGTGAGGTGGGTGTAATTAGTCCCATTTTACAGCCGGATGAATTGAGGCAGGGATGGGGTAAGCGATGTGGCAGAGATCACACATTGCCTCCACTGCCAAGACAGGAAAGGCTCCTCAGATACCGGAAGCCGCACTCAGAGCTCCCCAAACTTTCTGGTAGGATCCTTCCACCTGCCTTTGGGCTGTCTTGGGGAGCTCCCCCCAACCCCAACTCCAGAGCCAAAGCTCCATCTTGACCAACCACACAGAAAAGCGGAATGCCAGAACCGCCTCTGGCTGGGTGGCCTTTAATTCCTTCCCCATAAGCCAAGAGGATTGGGTTCCATGTTGCCACCCCACTCCAGCGTCCAGCCCCATGGCGTGTCATTTCTGTTTCTGGCTTCACTGGCAGGTTTCCTGGGCCTTGAAGCCACCAATAAAGACCCAGGTTCAGCCAACATCCCTTAGCAGGTGCACTGCCAGATTTAACAAATAAAAATACAAGATGCTCGGTTAGATTTGAACTGCAGAAAACCAACAAATCATGGGTTCTTGTAAGTCTATCCCACGCCGTATTTAGGGCGTGCTTATACGAAACATGATTTGGCATTTATCTGAAATTCAGAATTAACTGAGCATCCGGTATTTTGTCTGGCAGCCCGGCTTATCTGGCACCCTGTGCCAGGCACGGAACCCTTAGCGTGGCCTTGGGGAGGCAGCCACGACTCCTCCAGTTTTGACTCTAAAACTATTCCAGAGAAGTGAAATGGGCTGCCCACGGTCCCACTTTCCTCATCTGCCTAGACCTCCCTGGGGCTTCCGCTCACACCCCAGCGATTCCCCAGTGCCCAGAAAACAAAGTCCAAACCCCTTGATGGGATTCCTTCCAAGCCCCACAGATCTGGCTCCGAAAACCTCTCTAGCTGCATGCCGGCCCTGGTGGCCCCCATCACATGCACACCTGGCTCAGTGCAACTAGCTCCCACATACCCTAATGTGTGTGTATGTCTTCCCTGCACTCCAGCCACACCAAACACCTCCCCTCACCAGCCCACCCTGTGCAATTCCTTGGCCCCACGCCTCGGCACAGGTTGTCCCCTCTGCCTGGAACTCCAACAACCTTACTACCTGGAAAAATTGTTCAAGTCATTCATTCATTTAAATACAGTAATGCTTGGCATGCGAGCATAATTCGTTCCGGAAGCAAACTACTCGTATTGCAAGACGTCGCTCATTTACCAAGTTAAACTGTATTAGACGGCCGTCCAGAAGCCGGCGACCGATCTGCCTGGCCCGGGAAGAGCGCAATGATGGTGCCAACTTGGGCCAGTGAAGCAACGTCCTCCACAACTAGACTGAAGAACAAAAGGACAGCAACTTGTCTGTTCCCCTTCCCCCAATTCCCCAGCAGTGTTCCCATCCCCTCAATTCCCCAATAAAAATAAAAATTTTTTTAAAAATGTGTTAGAAATGTTTGCTCGTCTTGCAGACCAAGTTACTCGCAATCCAAGGTTTTACTGCACTAATATTTATTAAGCACTTAGAATGTGCCATGCATATAATTTCCCCTTCATGAAATTAACAATCTCGGGCAGAGGCCAGCAAACGTTTTCTACAAAGGGTCAGGTGGTAAATATTTGAGGTTATGTGGGCCCTGGGTCTGTGTCACAACTACCCACCTCTGCCATTGTAGCATAAAAGCAGCCACAGAAAATACATAAATGGCTAACAAAACTTTCTTTACAAAAACAGGCAGCAGGCCACCTCCTTGTCTAGCCCTAGAAGCACGCAGTGAATAAATAACACACAGATGCCTGATAACTGTGAGTAGCAAACTGTCTTAAAGGCTGTGAAGGCAAAGATTCTGCTCAGAGCTTGGGACCCTGGGTAGGCCTTACGTCAGGGGTTCTTCCTCTCTGCTCCCACAGTCCCTGGATTTAAAGATACATCTGTGTTCATTTAGGGCAAGGGTCCCTTTCCAACCCAGAGCACTGCTGATGCTGCACATAATCCTACCTGAGCAACCCCATCCCCCTGTTGCAGGCGCCAGATGGGGCTGGGCCATGATGAGCCCAGTGTGGCCTCAGGCCTACCCCTCCCTAGCAGAGGGGAGGCTCTGTTCACCCCTAAAGATGGTCCTATTGCCACTCCTTCCAACTGCCCATCTCTGATTAATAACCCAGCCTGAGCAAGACTGGAAATCTTATTTAATAGAGTGTGCCTGTACTCAGATTATTTGAGGGAGAAGTATCACATTTGTTGGCAAGGAGCAAACACGCAACCCTCTCCAGAGACCTCAGGGTCATAGGAAGGGCTGGATATTTTCAGCATTCTGGCTTTTTATCCCCTCTCTCAGTTGCTTCATCCTGCTGGGCTCCAGGATGGTTTATCGGGACATGTACCCCACCCCAACCCCCCCCACCCCCCCCCCACACACACACACACAAATCTTGTCCTTTGTGCATTCAAACACATATATTTAGCACACCGGCTCACACACACCTTAAGCAGATGTATGTGTAAGAACCCACACACATGGATTTCTGCTTCACACATATGCCAAGAGCATTCACAGCCGGCAGACAAACCCAGGCACAGACACACACACATTAGAGACACACAAACCCTGGATTCCTGCCTCATACCTACATTTACAAAAACACCTGTACATATGTGCAGTTGCACACATTATACAGGTGTGTGCATGCACACATACTATGCATGCGTGTGCACACAGTATGCATGTGCGCGTGTGCACACACGCATGCACTACAGCATGTATATCAGACTTGCATATACTGTGAAATCCAGCCCCACCATGTGTCTTGCAGGAGGAACTGGCCAGGAAAATCATAACTGTGGCATCTCCGGGCTGCCAGCTCTGTCCGGGCTCCTGCTGCCAATCTCAGCTCGGAGGCGGCCACAGGAAGTTCCCGTTTCCCTGGCTGCCAAATTCCAGTCACCCCTGACCCCCAGAGAGACAGAAACTGCTCTGGCTTCCTGAGAGCCGCCAAACACTCTGTACCCACCACGGCAGCGGGCATGTGGCATGAGGAGATAAAGCAGAGCTCAGTGTCCACACTGCTGCAGTCATGGCGGCTTCCTTGGCCTCCCCTGGGGGTCAGGGCCTGGCACGCTGGGGCCTCCAGGGAAGGACATTGGGCTGATCCCAAGGTTGGACTGTCCGTTATCTTAAGGACGCTGACAACTTTCCTGCCCTGCTTCGCAACACATAAAACAGCCTTGAGGAACCCACTCCCCCACCCCAGCAGCCATGCATTCTTCATGCAGCCAATGCCCACTGCTCCTTTAACTCTCACTGAGCCATCCAGCTTCCAGCCCCTGCCACCTTCCTCGTGGGGAACTGGTGGCACAGATGGCAGTGACAGCAGCAGTGATTAAGAAGCTGGTAAACCAACTCCCAGCCTCTCTATTAAATTGGTCAGCAGGATGTGGAGCCCCTGTAATGTCCTCACATTAAACAATCCATCCATTCATTCATTCATTCATTCATTCATCCAGGACATATGTACTGGGGCTGTGCCTGGTGCTGGCGATTCAGTGGTGAATAGAAAAGAGTCACTGGTCTCGCTGTGGGGATGAAAACCTGGGCACCAAGGGAACCCACTAACATGGCCCGCTGCTGTCAGGAAGGCTTCACAGAGGAAGTGAAGCCAGACTTGAGTTTAGGAGGCCAAAGAGGAATGAGAGTGGAAGACCAAGCTAGACAAAGTCAACAAGTGCAAAGGGCCAAAGAGGCTACCCTTCGTGCATAATGGGTATTTTACAAATGTCTGTTGGCTGAATGAATGAATGAATGAATGAATGAATGAATAGCCCTAGAGACTTTCAAGTAGGGAAGTGACATTGACTCCTATTGATCAGTAATACTTCTCTCCATTGATAGGAATCCCCAAGACTCCATTTCTCACTGAGGGCTTCTTTGACCAGGATGGATGGCTCACCTCCCAGGGGTTCCCTGGCCCCATGAACTCCCTGGTGCCCCGTGCCCACCAACCATCTGCATATAGAAATAAACACATCACACAGAGAACCGCTGACCACATATGTACCTGTGGACACGGGTACTCATGCACAAGTGAGACAACCACAGGTTGCAGCCACGTGCAGTCCACGTCCACACTCCTAAGAGTGATGATAGCAGCAAGCACTTTTATCACATTTCCCCATGTGTGAGGTGTCCATTCACTGTTCTACCTTCTCTGCAATTATTAACTCAGTCTATTCAGCCACTAAGGGAGGAACTGGTGTGAACTCCATTTTTATACATAACGAAACTAATGGACAGGTGAGTCATTCGTCCAAAGTGATACACCTAGTAAGTGGCAGGGCTGGGATATGAACCGAGCCATCTGATCCCAGGGTCCATGCTCCAAATCACCAGGGCACAGCGGTCCCAACCTCCCTCCCTCCCTCCCGCCCCCGTCCTTCAACACTCCACCCAGCCACCCACATTGTAGCCCAGCCACACTAAACCCTTTGGGGTCCTCCCACACACAATTCCCTGCCACACTTGTGGGCACATTCCCTCCCGTCTTTCTCCATGGTACCTACCCCCTTATGAGACCTGTTTTTTATTGTTTACTTAACAAACTTTTATGAAGAACAGACAATGGTCTGGGCTTTGCACTGCACGTTTTATGTGCATTCTATTATATTTGAGTCTCACTGCAATCTTATGATGGTTCTGTTATTATTAGCCCCATTTCGCAAATGGGTAAAAATGAGACACATAGTGGTTAAGTCACTTGCCCGAGGTCACAGAGTGGCAGAGTTTGAAATAGACTCAAACTATCTCAACTCATGAGCCTCAGCTCTTAATCTCTTAGACTGTGTCCTGCTCAGTTTTGGCTTCTCTAACTGAGAGGGAAGTCTGAGGAGGAGGAGGAGGAGGAAGAGGAGCAGCAGGAAAACAAAATGCAAGAGTATTGGCCGTTCTGAATCCTGAATGTGGGTGGAGTGGGTAGAGTGACCTTGCAAATTTTCTACCCACAATTTATTGTGAATAGCTTGGACATATTTGGAAGTTTGAAAAAGTTGAAAGACTTGTGTCATGAACACCCATAAGCACACCACTTAAATTTGGCAATTAGCGTTTCACTATACTTGCTTTATTGCCTATCTATCCATCTTTCCAGCCAACAAGCCACTTAAAATGGAAACCACTTGGCAGATTTTTGAAATCTGAACAGGTGATCAAGGCTGAGCTCCCTCGGGAAAACCACTGAGGGTGACCCAGGTTATGGGGTTTTTACTGGAGCCAAAGCTCTCGTGCAAAGTTCACATGTACACACCCCAGCATGCATGTGTGCAGGAGTGCATAAACACACACACATGTGCACACACACGCACATGTGCACACACATGCACACAAGGAAACAAGGACACAGAGAATAAGGGAAGTCCCTGGATTTGGAAAAGGGCCAGGATCCCCCGAGTTGGTCTATCAGCCAGCTCCCTCCCATCCTCCATCCCCACAGGGGACAGCCAGGCCCTTGTGGCCCCATCAGGCCACTAAGAGCCCTGGGGCTCAGGGCCAGCCTGGGGGGTGGGGTGTTTCCCTAATTGTCCTGCTTGTCCCTCACCCAGCAGAGGAAACAGCCGCTGGCTTCAGCCTCCAAATGACAGGAAACAGCCATGGAGGGCTACTTGGGCAGTAATTACTACTTTGAGAAAGGAGGAAAAAAAGCTGAGGGGGAAACGGTTCCAACTCAAATAATCTGCTCATTGGGGGGATGGGAGGCTGTTTCAAGGAAAAGACATTTTGAAAAGCCTTCAATCAATCTGACAAGCAATTATCTGCTTAGCTGCTAGCACAAATCCCTCCCCCACCAACACTGTGAGGACTGGTGTCCCTCCCAGGAAAACAAGAGGCCCAGACTGACACTCAGCCCCCCAACCTCTGCCCCCCTAAGCTGAACAGATTGAGATCCTGCCTGGGAAACCTCAGGCTTTGGGGGAAGCCGGTAGCCTGATTCTTTCCCTCCATCTTTCACACCCAATGTGTACACACACACACACACACACACACACACACACACACACACACGCGCGCGCATGCACGCATGCACACACGCTCTACACAGTGTGACTATATGCCCTGCCCCACATGTCGCGATGGTGTGGAATAAGCCTGTTTCAGACAATCCCTGTTTACCCAGGGAGCCGTACGCATTCTCACATTTCGTTCATTCATTCAACAAACATTTTCTTGAAAGAAAATTTACCAGAACATCCAATGAGAAGTATGGGAGACGCCCATGACCTTCTGAAGACAGCTGGGGAAGAAAGTCATTGTCACCTGCTTGGTGGCTCCTAACCCAGTTTCGGGGAAGCAGCATAGAACACTGGCCATAACTGGGCGGGGGAGCTCAATTGAGACCGAAGTGTGACAAGCAGACCCTGGGGCCCCCTCTAGAGCCCTGGGAAGCCAAACGGTGTCCCTTTTCTCTTCTGCCCGCCCCAGCCCCAGCCCCAACCCTAGCCCTCCCCTAGCAGCCCCTCCTCCAGACTCTGGCCCTGCTTTTGCTCAGAGAACCCTGGGATTTTTCTCTGGTACAAGCCATGGGTGACAGAGAGCAAAGGGCTTTGGCCACTGTCCTCCCAGGGAGGGGTCTTGACTTTGCAGTGAGGTTTTGGTTGGAGGCCAGGAATGAGCCCCCAGAAGCACAGAGTGGGGGCCTGACTGGTTAGTTTCCATCCCAGTGGTCCTATACACCTCTCCACTCAGTCTCTCTCTCTCTCTCTCTCTCTCTCTCTCTCTCTCTCTCTCTCTCTCTCTCTCTCCAACAATGTGCTGGGCCTTGTACAAAAGCACATTTATGCAGGCTCTCTGTTAATCTCCCCGGCCACCTGTGAGGTACGAACACTGCTACTGGTCAGAACATTTACAGGTAAGGACACAGAGCTTGGAAAGGTGATGTGACTCGCCCATAGTCACACAGTTATGAAGGGCTGGAATTTAAACCCAAATCTTTCTAACTCTAATCTCCATGCTGTCAACCACTTTGACATATCAACAGCCTAAAAGATACTCATTTAACACAGAGCAAATGCTCAATAAACCTTAGCTGTTCTCATTTCTATCATTGTCCGCCTCGAAACCCAAAGAAGGTTCGCATCAGCAGAGCTGAGTGCCCTGATGGGGAAGCCAGGCAAGATACATGTGAAAAATGGTGCCTTGCGCTTTGCACTTGGACCTTGGGTACAGATCAAGAATGAATTCCTGTGTCCAGCCAGGTGGGCCCCCTACACAGAACTTAGAACAAAATGACTAACTCCAGCTCCAACATTATGGGCCAGAGTCTGCTGGCCAGACACTCAGGCTCTGCCCAGAGCTGGGCAGAGAGGCAGACGCTGACCCTGGCAGGACCTGTCTGATTTTGCAGACTGGGGAGGTGGGAACCTTCTTCCTTCCAGTGTCTGCTGCCTAGAAAGGGACTGAGCCTACCCCACCCGGACATGTGGGCCCTTACCCCACCCCTTGCCCCACCCACCACACTCCTGAAAGCTGCTCCCTACAGCCAGCCGCTCCGGGGACACACGTGGGACATTATCTCCCAAGGCCATCAGCAGGGAGAGGAATGCACGTGTAGATAGAGCAAAGTGATCCTGCTCCCCAGACACGAGAGGGAGGCGGCTGTTTGCTCTCCCAGGACATTTCATTTGCCTTCAGTGTTTGGCAAGACGTATCTGATGCACGGGCAGGCAGGCATGTTGCTTGTTCACTGTGTCCCCACAGGGACACGCCCTCATGTTTTATGACCAGAACAACTCAAGTATAAGACCTGCCCCTGTTAAACCCAACCTCCACCTCCCCACTGCAGGGCATGAAAGCAGAAACTCCCCACGCGCCACAGAGCTGGGGCAGACATCCAATCATCCGTCCATCCATTTCATCAGCATTTACTGACGCCTACCCATGCCAGCCCCATGCTAAGCAGGGACAAATAAGACCCTGCAGAACTCGAGGTCCAGAGGTGGAGATGGGGAGGTGATGCCATGAGGGGATGCAGCCTAGCAGAGCGGGAACTCTGGTTGACACACAGAACTGGGTTCCCATCCGGCTCTGTCCCTTCCTAGCAATGTGACCTAAGCAAGTTATTATCCTCAGGAAGCCTCAGTCTCCTCCCAGTGGACAGAGGGTAATGATGGACCTACCTCCTCTTGTTTTCAGGGCAAACACTGTGCCTGGCACATTGTGACGCTCATGTATGTCAGCTGGTGTCATCCGTCACCCTCTGTGAAATGGGTATAACAATACCCAGCCTGTCGCCTTTACAGCATGGTTCATACCAAGTAAGACAGTGTGTGGGGAGAGCGTTTTGTACATGGTGAAGTGCTCATCACTCACTCGTGCAGCAAGTGTTTCTTGAGCATCTGTGATGTGTCCAGGTGGGTGTTGGGATGGGTGAGACAGGCATGAATGTCTG
The DNA here is from genome assembly GCF_001890085.2 of Hipposideros armiger. NCBI lineage: Eukaryota > Metazoa > Chordata > Mammalia > Chiroptera > Hipposideridae > Hipposideros > Hipposideros armiger. The sequence continues at coordinate 810,205 of NW_017731381.1, forward strand.
GCAGATTCCGGCAGCATCTGGAAAGGAGGATCAACCTGTGAGCAGACAATCACGAGTCTGGAGTGATAAGAACAGCAATAAAAGTTTCTACAAAACAGGGCAGAGGAGGAGGTCATTAGCTAACTAGCGAGGTCAAAACAGGCTTCCCCGGGGGAAGGGGAGCAAGCTGGCATTGGCACTGCAAGGATGACTGGGCATCCAGGCTTATAAAGTCTGAGCAAGGAGCTTATTCTCTAGTTACAGAATCAGCATGCCTTGGGTGACACAAAAAGGGTGGCCCAGACAAGTTTTGCTCGTTACCCATCAAGTGTACAGGAGCTCCGAGGACAAAACTCTGAGAAACCTGGAGGCAAGTGGACTCAAGGTCAGCCTTTGAATCAGGAGGAGAAAAGACCTTCCAAGGGAAGCCTTGTGAACGTAAGCAGGGAGATGGAGCTGTGCACGCTAATGGGTACTGAGGACTCACGCCTGGCGGGCCAGGATATGTGTGGCCTGCAGTCCTTGCTGTCCCTCAGCCCCTAGCCACATCTTTTGCAGGTCTCGGTGGGTGAAGCCAAGATCGGAACCTGGGTCTGGCTGTTCACATCTCTCGAACCCACCAGGGTGCTCTGTTCTGGGCTGGGTTATAAGCCTCTGACTGGGATGGCTAACCTAATCACCACATGGCCCCGCCTCAAATCCTTCTAATTTGCATCTATTCATCGACCTCCCCCCACCCCCAAAACCCTCCTCTCTGTGAAGTTTTCCAGATCACTCCTTTTTTGCTCCCTGTAGAAACCAGACTCCACCCAACCACCCCAGACAGCACCCTCGTCCCCAGCCCCACAAGCATCCTGTCACCTCCCCACATCCCCAAACCACTTACCACTGTCACTAGGACCTAACGCAAGTCACAGGGGGAAAGGCTTGGCTGACATCCACCTCAGGGGGCCACATTAGCGACTTCATTAATCAGGGGCAGGTTTGCGCTTCTATTGTCTGCTATAATCATTTGTTTATTTCAACTTTGGCCCAGCCCCAGTTTATTACAATTATTGCTGTCTGGCATGGGAGAGAATATACTTGCTTCCCACCAGCACGGAGGAATAGCATTCTTGCATGGGAATAGCAAAAACCTCACCTCATTCAATACCACCAAGAACATCAGATAATGTAGACAAGAGAATATAAACCTATTAATACATAGAATACATATATAGCCACAAAGAAAAGCGAATTAAAATAAGAAAGGAGTAACAGTTTATCTCCAAGCCAACAAAATTCTAAACAATAATATCTAATGCTAGTGAGGTTGCCCCAAAATCACTGAACAGGAAAACTTTGCTGGAGGCAAAGTAAATTAGGACAGCTTTTATGGAAAGTAAATTGGAAAATATGTATCACAAACCACAAAAACATTCCTACCCTGAGACCCACGGATTCCGCTTCTGGGAATTTGTCCTAAGGAAACGAGACAAATAAAGACACTCTGTGGAAAAAGGAAAGGGTTCGTTGAAGCATTATTTAAAACAAGGAAAAACTGAAAGTAAAATTTCACAAGGCCCAGCATCAGTTTGATGAAATGATGGGTAGCCATTAATAGGAGAATCTGGGAGATGGGGGCAGCAGGCGAAGGCGCTTTCAAACTGCACCAGTAAGTGGGAAGCGGCGTTCCCTTCTCAGGCTTGTTATCAAGCGCAGTACGTACACACTGTGGATTAGCATAGAAGTCATGGGCTTGCAATGCTATAGCCTGGTAGACTTATGGGAAGGGTTCTTCCCTCGTTTTCTAGATTTTCAGCTGGGCTGTATATTGGTTTTATAGTTTCTTTTAACCAGAGCTTACAAATGATCACACTTCACAAAAGAACCACAAATAGCCCTTCATGAGATGGCATGGCTTTCACAAGACCCTCGGCCTGCCTGGGCCTTATTTCCATCTTCCTTAAGATCATCTCCTCCGTAGATGTTGTGGGGGAGGTAGGCAGACCTGGGAAGGCTTGTTAGTCTTTCTATCAAATGCTGTGAGGAAGAATAGTATCATCCCCATTTTACAGATGGGACAACTGAGGCTCAGATGGATGAAGACTTGACCAAGAACAACACAGGTGGTAAGGAGCGGAGCCAAGCATTTAAATCCAGGGCCCTCTGTTCCACAGACTCTGTTTTATTTTTGTCATGCTTCTCAATCTATGTTGATGATTTTTCTCAAGTGGATACATTTCAAAAGAAGCTGATTCAAAAGAGAAGTTGGAAGCTGTGTCTTGAAGGGAACTCAAGGCTGTCCTGTTCAGTCTGTCCTGGAGGCCTTGGAAGGGACGCCAAGGGGCTGGTTGTCTTTGCTTGAAAGATGACTGACACGGCCAGTGGCTGCAAAACCTATTGGGTGCAAGCATTCCAAAAGAAGGCACCCACTTTATGAAGACTGTATCACCACAACCACAGAGACAGGCCCCAAAGGAGAAAAGAGGGCTGGGGGCCCCCCGATTGGTTCCTGGTGATGTCATGCCCCCACCCAGAATGCCTGTAAAAGCTGCCTGCTCTGGGGCAACTTTATGGGGGCCTTGGTGTCTGCACCCTCCTTCCCTCCCTCCCTTCCTGGCAGCCAGGCTGGCGTAATGGCTCCTGTTGGCCAGCAGCACCCCACCCGGCCCCTGCACGTCCCCAGCCTCCCTGCCCTAGGCCTCTGGAAGCCTGTAATTACCCACAGTGCATGGCTTTATGGGCTCCTGGAGATGGGGGACCAGACAGTAAGAGGACTCCTTGAAAGGAACAGGGCTTGGGAACAGTGGGGAGGTTTTTGTAGTCTTACACTCGTGAAGTGGGGTAGGGGAGTTTGGGGAGATGAGGCAGACCCCAGATCACTCAGACTTGGAGGCCACAGGGAGCCATTTGTGTTTTGTCCTAAGAGCACTGGGGATCCGCCGAAGGATTGTTGGCAGGGGTGGGGTACATGCTGATGGGGCCGGTTGGAGGGCCTGGGAGCTGGGAGGGTGTCTGCGGAAGCTGGGCACCATCACTGCCTGGGTCTGCTCTCCAAGCCCCTCAGAGCGGAAGGAGGAAGAACCCTTCTGGGAAGAATATTCCCCTAAGCCTGCCAGCTGGGAAACCCAAAGTTCCAGGAGGCAAAGCCACAAGAAGAAACCTAGTACACCTTTCATTATTAAACGCATTAGCCAGAGACTCCAAGGGTCAATCTTGTCCTTGTCAGATCCTTAGGCTAGGACAGTGAGCAAGGCCAGAGGCCTGGGTTCAAGACTCAGCTCTACCGATTACTGTGTGGCCTTGGGCAAGTTGCTTAACCTCTCTGTGCTTCAGTTTCCTCAACTATTAAAACTCAGAATGAAATTGGAGTTTGGAGGTGATTCCTGAGAGCACTGAGTCTGGCTCATGGTAGGTGCATAGGAAATGTGTGCAGAATATAAATCTGGAAAGACCCGCATGTCCCCAAACCTAAGAATTTGATAGGAAAATAAAGGGACTAAAGGGGCTCCAAGCCTTGCTTCTCCTACCAGCCAGCCAGACCCTGGGACAAATAGGGAGACTGAGGCCCAGACACAGGAAGGGGTACGCACCAGACAATGCCTTGAGGTTGGGGATAGGAAGAGAACCGAGGTATCCATGTCCTCTGTCTGCCCCTCCACCCCTGTGGAAACGGGGCAGGAGCCCCAAGTGACTGGCTGGCCGTGTCCAGACCTAAGGCCAAACGCTGCTCACATGCACTGCTGTTTGCTCAAGGGGTCAGGCCAATGGCCGTCTGGTCACATGTTGGGCACTGGGGTGTGAAAGGCTGGACGGAGGCACAGGAGTGGGGGTGGGATGCGGGGGGTGATTCTGTAACCTGCCTTGCGTCACTGCCCCCAGAGATTCTAAGAAACTGGGTGAAAGTGTGCCATGTCTTGTGTCTGGGCCACCTGGGGTCAGAGATCGGGAATGCCCTGCCCCAGGGCAACCCTGCACCCTCCCAGACCTAAGAATCCTGCGGTTTTGGCACTCTTGCTTGTCCCTAGCATTGGCCCACTCAGGGGTGAGGATGGTTCTGGACCTGGGAGAGCCTGTGAGGTCAGTCCAGGCCAGATCTGACCGTGTGTGTGTACGTGCGTGTGTGTGTGTGTGTGTGTGTGTGTGTATCAAAGGGCAGCTCAGCCATCCTCAGTACCAACCAACATTTACCAGACTCCTCTGTGCCCACAGGAACCCCCCCTTCCCTTGCCTGCAAAGGAGCTCAGAGTACAGTGAGGAGAGGGGGCCTGGGCAAAATCTAGAAGTGCCTGCCATGCATAGAATGCCTTGCTGTGACCTCTAATTTCATCTTCCCAAAGACCTCCTGAACGGGGGTATTACCCAGGTCACAGCTGAGGAAACTGAGGCTCAGGAAGGCTAATGGGCCTGCATACAGGAAGCTCCACGGGAAGTAGGTACCCATCTGCCTTTGCTCACCGTTTAATTCCCAGTGATCAGCACACGAGAGGGATATGCCCAGTAAATCTTTGTTGAATGTGTAAATGAATGAATGAATGAAGTGTCAGAGGCAAGATTAGAACCCAGGTTCTCCTGCAACATGCCAGGACATTCCTGGGTTTGCAGATCTGTAAAATGCTCTAAGAGAAGTCAACGCAAAGGCTGCAGCGTCAGACACTGTCAGGGGGACAGGAGGGTCACAAAAAGCAAGAACATTTGATTGAGGTTTTGATGGGTTGGTAAGAGTTTTCTAGGCTGATCATTCATTCCCCAAATATTTAATAAGCACCTATTGTGTGCCTGTCACTCTTGTAGGAGCTTGGAATCCATCAATGAAGGTGATGAGATTTCTGCCCTTGTGGGACTTATATTCAAGAGGCTCAGAAGGAGATGGCCTCTCAGGCAGGGGAATAGCACAGGCAGGGGGAGGAGGTATATCTTGGGGGTGCAGAATATGGGGTCCATTGGGTGGGGCCGGGTGTGAAGGAAAAGGTGGGAAGAAAAAACTGGAGAAATTGGAGAGGGTCCAAAGGGTTCTGAGCTCCTGAGAGCAGACAGGAATGAGCGGAGGGTTTTATCAACTCATTGATCCAATGTCTTTGACTGCATCGATGGTTATCTTTTTACGCTTAGCTTATGTGTTGTTCTCCTAATTTAAGCCATGGATACCAGCATGGAAAATCTGGGGCTTCAGAAGCTTTTAGGGCCATTTCAGAGAAAGGAAGTTGTTTTTGCTCATTATTCATCTTTTCATATTTTATGTTGATTTCAGTATTTCCCCGTTTAAAGCTGGATCCTTTATGTCAGGTACCCAGACTTCAGCACGGGTGGTTAAGTTGCTTATAAAATATGTGACATGTTTTAATTTCTTTAAATCAATCAATCAATCATTCGTGATGTCTTTGGCAGGGATAAGATAGAAAACAGGCTTTTATTTTATTAGGAAGCACGAGGTTGTCAACATTTCAAATGGGAGGGTGCCTGACCCACGTTTCTGCAGATGGTTGGGGAAAAGTTAAAGCAGAAAACTCCAGGGCTGAATTTAGATGTGGCTTCATGGAGGAGTCAGGCAGAGGGGTCTCGTGTCCAAATGGGACCCACAGGGGCACGGGGGTGTGGGTGGGACAAAGGTTAAGCAGCTTCTTCTGCAGTGAGCAACAAGTGACAAGATGACAGCTAATTCCCCGGGTCCAGGTAGGGCTGCCTGACCAGGTCAGGAAGAGAATTCCAAGGATGCAGTGGCAAGGAAGGACGCAGAAGTGAAGGAAGGAAAGAGGCTTAGGCAGGAAGCAGAAGGGTCTCTATAAGCCAGGAATGCGGAGTGGGGTGACGGGAACACAGACATGGGCCATGTACGAACCAGGATCTGCAGAGGCCGAGAAGCAGGCAGGAGCCAAACGGTGAGGGCGCCCAGCTCCGAGCCTGATCGATAGCAAATATCTATCAAGTGAATCGTCTTGAATACCAAGTTGATTGCCTTTATTTTTTATAGCTTTTTAACAGCTCTGATGAGTTGGATGTTTTTTATGTGCTCAGAGATCATTTTTCTAAAAGCCTTTCATTCATTCATTCATTCATTATCCCATATTACAGATGAGGAAACGGAGGCTCAGAGAGGCTAAGTGGCCTAGACAGGATCAAAGCTGGTAAATGAGAAGGAAGTGTAAAGACGGGGCTGCGTCATCACTTTCATGGGACCCAGAATATGTGCTTTCATGGACCGCTTCCTCCATAAAAAAAAAAAAAAATACATATTAAAAATGATCATTTATGACTATTGGTATAAAAAAATATATACAATCAAAGCTGGATTATATTCACTTTTTTTTCTTCTGATTTTAAAGAAATTAAAACACCTCCATGGGCTCCTAAAATATCATGGGCTGTAGACAAGTGCCCGATGGGCCTGCTAAAGAGGTGAGCCTGGGTGATGATGTTTCAGGGGTGTAAACTCTGCCTAAGAAAGTGATCAGTCTGCTTCCAAACTAACCAGAGCCACTCTTTGAGGTGCAGCCCTTGGAGCCACCCAGTGGGCCCAGGGAGTAGTCCCCTGGCACATGCCAGACACTTCCAGGATGTCATCTCCCCCCCATCATGACACTCCTCTTTGAGACATTTTCACCTCTTCAGCTGGACAATCAGAGGGAGGAAAGCCTCAGTTACCAGGGCACTCAGACTAGGACAATTCTGTGCACACAGAGAAACAGCAGGAAAACCCAGCCTGCGCCAAGCCCCAGCCCTGCCCTCCCCCCAGCCCTGCCCTTCCCCCAGCCCTGCAGGTGGAGGGATGCTCTGGCTGCCCTCTGCCCTCTGCCCTTCGCCCCTGGCTTCCTGGAGCTATCTCCCTGGGAGGAGCTGGGGCCCCACGGGTGACCTTTGGCATCTCTGCTCTCTGTCTTCCATCTGTCCCCTCACCCGGATCCCTCAGGAGCTCATGGGCAAGACCAGTGGGCACTGGGGAAGGGGAGGGGGGGCTGCCCCCAGCCCAGTCTCCCAGAGCCTGCCCAGTCCACACTCACCCTGGGCTGTGGGAGTCCCCCACCTCAGCCTCCCACAGCCTCAGTACCCCTCTCCTGGAAATCAAAACCACCCTTCCTGTGGGTTCCTCACAATCCCCCATACCAGCCCCAGTCGGTTGTTAGCTTTCTGAAAGAAAACATGAATAATTCTCAACTTGATTGTGTGCCAGGCTCTGTGCTAAACACTATACTTAGTCAATGCCCATAACAACTCCACAAAGGAGGTACTATCCTTGCCCCAGGAGGGTAAGGGACTTGCTCAGGGTCACACAGCAGCAAGTGGCCAGGTTAGGATTCAAACCTGCCTGGCTGGCTCCAGCTCAGATGTCACCTCCTCTGAGGTGCCTTCCAGGAGTACCTGGCCCAAGCACCAGGCCCCTGTTCCTTCCCAAATTAAATTCTTCACTGCTTCCCTGTCCCCCATGCCCTGACTCTCAAGGCTGTGCTAACCTGGCCTTTTCCACATTTCTATAACCACCCCTCCCTCAACTGCTCCCCCACATGGCTTCAGGCACACCCCAGCCACCCAGAACTACAGATGATTCTTCACAACACCCCGTCATTTCATCCTTCTGTGTCGCCTTTTCCTCAGCCTGGAACATCCTTCCTGAAGAAGGAAGTGGGTTGTGCATGGGGTTTTGACAGACTGCCTAGCTCTGAATCCCAATGCTGCCCTTGGGTCTAACTGTGTGACCTTGGGCAAGTTATCCCATCCCTCGGAGCATTGATTTCCTCAACCCTAAGATTGAGGCCTCAGGCCTACCTCATGCTGTTTTCATGGGAATTCACTGAGATAGGATAGGTGGAGTGACAGGCACAGTGTGGGAACCACTTACCCCCATCTGTTCATTCGTCAAACCTCAGCTCAAATGTCACCTCCTCTGAGATGCCTTCCAGGAGTATCTCAGACAAGCAGGCAGAGGAGATCCTCTAGACACAGTTTTGGCTGTGTTGTGATGCTTTTGGAAAGAGGGAGGAAAGGGGAATTAAATGGGTCAGAAGAGGCAGTTGAGGCTGATGACTAGAACTGGACAATGGTGGATAATAGTGGAAAATAACCTGAGCCTTAATTATTTTGGTAATTAGACCCAAAGTAGCTGGAAGCAGGAAAAAGAGGGACTGCATTCAGCCAGATTATCCAGTAACCTGGCTGTGTAGAAGGCCCCATCAGTTCTCCCGGTCCCCATTGAACGGACTCCATGACCCACCGAGATCCTCCTCACAAGGCACCTCGGGCTCAGTTAGAGCCCCAACACCCCTCACTGGACTGACGGGGGAGCCTCAGGAAGCAGTCAGGCTACACCCCCACCTGGTGGGCCACCCAAATTTGGGAGGAGAATCTCAAAGTGGTTTTTCCTCTTTGTTGTGTACCAGACCCTGTGCTGAGCCAGGGAATCAGACATGGTCCTTCTCCTGGGACTTGGAGTGGGGGCTGAGGGGTGGGAAGTGGGGAAACCTGCCGGCTAAGCCAGCGGGAGCAAAGGCAGAACCCCTCCCCTCCTTCCCAACACCGTTCCTTTCCCAGTGGCTTCCTCTCCATCCCGCCCTCAGACCCCTCGCTACTCCATCCCCAGCCCCCAGCCCCTCTCTCCCCCACTGCTCCCCCTCCCCCTCCCCCCATTCCCACCCTCCTGGGTCTCCATCCCTTTTCAGAGAGCCCCGGTAATAACAGCCTCCAAACCAGCCCAACAGGTTCCAGCGGACCCAGCCCTGCCCCAGAGGCAGGTAAGGAGGCGGAGCAGAGAACTCCCAGCTGCTGGCTGCCTGAAAACACCAATTATCTCTGCCACCCGCTGGCCTGCCCAGCCAGCCCAGCCGGCCCTGGGGGGCAAGGAGGCGGGGAGCAGGGGAGGGTGCCCTGGTGCTTCCAGACCCTGCAGTCCAGGAACACACCAACCAAGGATGCCTCCTCTTCTGAGAGCTGACAGGTCTGATGGATTCTGCCAAGCCAGACACACTGACTCACGTTTAATTCTGCCATGAACCAATCGTCTGGTTGGAAGGAGTGAAGTTTCATAAAAGGTGATGAGAAATTCAGGAGGAAAAATTAGCGACTTTTTTCCTTCTGAATACCTTGTTGGAAGCTTTGACATAAACCATCCCTGAAAATCCCTTCCGGAGCCAGGGCTTCCGGACGCAGCTTTCTCCACCTGGTCCTCTGGGGTCCCCTTGGGCAATGTGATGGGAGCTGAGGAAGGGAGGCTGGTCGGAGCAGTGAGGAGTGTGTGTGATTTTGAGTGTGACTGTGAAGGGATAAGTGTGTGAGCTTTAAATAAATGTGAACCAGATGACCTGGGTTCAAATCCCAGCTCCACCTCTTCTTAGCTGTGTGACCCTGGGGCAAGTTATTTAACCTCTCTGTGTCTTGGTTCCCCACCTGTAAAATGGGTGAACTTGCCTCCTGGGGCTGTCAAAAGGGATGAAAGAATTGATAAAAGTAAAGCACTTAGCAAACTGCACATGGTGGGCGTGACTTAAGTGTTTTTTTATCATTACTACCATTAATATCATTATTAATAATATTAGTATTAATAGCATTATCATTACTATTATTATTACTTAGAGCCATGCCAGGACCTGTAGCACTAAATCTGTTCCCCAGTAGCATTGTAGCATTGAGTGTGTGTGTGTGTGTGTGTGTGTGTGTGTGTGTGTGTGTGTGGCCAAGGAAGGGCCCTATGGATGAATAAATGGATCTTCCTGGATGAATGGCATTTTTTATATTACAGTTTTAATTACAGTTTTATAGATTGGACTTTCTCGACATGAGTCTCATGGGGCTAAAATCAAGGTGTCAGCAGGGGGCCCTAGGAAAGAATCCGTTTCCTTGCCTTTTCTGGCTCACAGAGGCTGCTGCAGTCCTTAGTTCCTGTCCGCTTCCTGCATCTTCCAAGCCAGCAGCATTGCAACCCTCTAACCCTGCTCCCCGATTCACATCTCCCTCTGCCCACAGCCCAGCCGGGAAAGGTCCTCCACCTTGAGAGCCGTTGTGATAACATTTGCCCTACCAGAGTAATCCAGGGTAATTTCTCCATCTCGAGGTCATTAACTCTAATCATATCTGCAGAGTCATTTTTACCACCGTAAAATAACGTAGTCACGGGTTCCAGGGATTAGGACATGGGCATTTTAAGGAGGCCATTATTCTGCCTCCCACAAATGGGAAAAAAAACTCTCCTTGGCTCTAAATTTGTTGTGGTTGGGTCATGTCCGTAAACATCTATCTTCTGTGTGTCTCCTGGAGCTCTGGGTCCTGGAAGAGGCTGGAGGTAGCCAGACTGGCAATGGACAAGCTACTGTCTCCATCTTCGAAAGCATCCCAGTTACAGGTCCCAGGTCCCATCTGTGGCCAGGTGTAGGTAACCCAGATCAGAAAGGACAGTGGGGTGTGGACCAGGCTCTGCCCCTGACTCATTGTGTGTCTATAGGGACAACACTCCTGGTCCGAGCCTCCAAGTTTGCTCATCTGTAAAGCGAGGACCACACGCCATGACACAGAACGTTCCCATGACAGTGTTGGGCATATAGTAAGGGCTCAATCAGTGTTTAAGCACACCCATTCCACATCACTGGGACATGGAGGTCTGGTTCACATTTACAGCAGCACTTGGGGTGTGTGGCAGGGTATGTGTGCGCGTGTGTGTAGGAAAGTAAGAATGTGTGTGATTGTGTGAGTGTGGAAGTGAGTGTATAAGAGAGTATTACTTCCTTCCCAGCATGGAGAACCGAGTCCCACGCTCTTTCCCACAGGCCTGAGCCTCTCCCCAGCTTCCTCTGGAGGCCAAAGCCAGTGCCCACAAACCCCGTGGCTGTCCACTGCTGCTTGAGTATAAAGGACAATGTCTCAAGCTGTAAACCTTTGAAACACTGTACAGCTATTAAGGTCAGACTTTATACAGACAAGATGTCCAAAACAGACTGATAAGCTAAAGAAAGAGTGACTTTCATAACACCAGGTACAGGTTGGACCCATTTTCGTTAAAAAAAAAAAAAGGGGGTCCACCTTGCCAAGTTTCAGAAATGTAAATGCTTTCAAGCCACAAAGTGGAGAGTGGACGGATGTGAGACTCTAGAGAGAAGTGAGACCTGTGTCACCCTGCACTGTGTAACCTCCATGTAAAAACATTCAAATTCCTGTTTTCAAAGTGGGCAGCTCGTCTCTGGCCTCTGTAGTCAGCCAGAGGATGTGCTGCAGGTGAAGTGGGGGAGGGAAGGTCGTATAAATTAGTGATGGTTTTGTAGTAGAAGAGAAGGGATTCCTGGCCTCTGGCTTGGTTATTTTTTTTCGTTTTCCATGACATTGGGCATTTTGTTAATTAAAAAAAAAAAAACAAAACACGTTTACAGAGGTATCCCAAAAGACTTAGTACAGTTTTAAGCTTAAAAACCAGTACAGTAGTACCTTGGTTTGCAAGCATAATTTGTTCTGGAAACAAACTACTCGTATTGCAAGACATCACTCGTTTACCACGGTAAAATGTATTAGAAATGTTTGTTCGCCTTGCGGAACACTCGCAAACCAAGTTACTTGCAATCCAAGGTTTTACTGTATTTCTCTAATCATAAAACATAAAGACAAAGAAGTAAATATATAATCAAATATTCGTGTAAAAATGGTACCCCGGGGAAATCAACAATGTCTGTCTCAGATTTGAACACCCCTGCGTACAACTGTAAAACTGACCAGGGGTGGTCAGGAATTCATGCTGCCTCCAGCCCCAGGGGTCTCCAGGTCTGTCTGGTTCGTCCCTGCTGGGGCCTCAGGGGAGGTCAGCAGTGTCTACAGCCAAGACTGTGGATGCTGACCTGAGTCCTGCACACTCAAGTACACATACACTCACTCGGGGCTCTGCAAACATATCCCCCTTAAAAAGAGTATTTTTTGTTCTCAGCGGGCACCAGCGGAAGAGGTAACAGATATGGCTTCCATGGCTGGCTCTGCCCCTTGCCAGCTGTGTCGCCTTGGACCTGCCAGTTTTACTCTCTGACCTATGATTTCTATATCTGCCGAATGGGGATCGAAGATGATGTATGCAAAGTGCCTCATACAGGGCCTGACGCGTGGTAGGTGCTCAATGAATAGGGTTTCTAAAGAGGAGAGGCCCACAGCCTCTCCCCAGTCCCTAGGCTCTGGCCAGGTAGGAGTACGTCATCAGAAGTGGGCTGGATGCCTGGAGAGAGCAGAGTCCACTGGCCTTATCAGGCCGGTCTCACTCTGCCCCACGAAGAGCTGGCCTCTGTCCTCTGGCCATCTGCACCTGACTAGTTCCAGGACATGTGCCACGTGATCCTGTGGCCCCAAGGCTCAGAGGGGCTTCGCTGCCCACCCGGGAGGGAAGCAGGATACTCCCATTCTGCAGATGGGAACACTAAGGCTCAGAGAGGCTATGTAACTTCTATTCATATGTCTGCTTTCATTCATTCATTCACTTGATGTTTAAATTAGATGCCAGTGAGGACCAGGCACTAGGTTAGGCTCAGGGAAGGAGGAAGGAGCAGTAAAACCAGGCCTACAATGTTCACACAGGACCCCACAACTAGAAGGGGCAGTGCTTGGTTGAATGCTCTGCTATTGCCATCTTGAACTTCTCAATAATTTTTAAACAAGAGACCCTTCATCTTCACTTGCCCTGGACCCTGAAAATTATGTAACTTGTGGTGTTAAGAGGATCATGAAACCAAATAACCGGTTCCCAGTAGACGACTGTACAGGGAAGGGAATTTGAGCAAACCTTGGAGCAGTGGAGGTAACAACAATGAGTAGGGAGTGCCTGATCCCCTCTAGAGTTTTAGTGTGACCTTCCTAAGGGAATAACTTTTTGGCTGAGGCCTGAAGAATGCGTAGAAATTGACCTGGTAAAGAGGTGGAGTATAAAATGGAGAAAGTGATCCTGACTCCACAGGACAAGGTTTCATTCCATTCATTCATTCATTCATTCATTCATTCTTTCTTTCTTTCTTTCAGCCACTATACCTCAAGCACCCACTATGTGGAAGGTGCTGAGCGGTGCTGTGGACCAACATAACAGCGGAAGACAAAATATGCCACACCTTATGACGCATGTGTCCTAGCTGGGGGATGGAATTTGAAACAACTTATTGCACAGTTATTTATCTATGCCTGGGATTGTGTGGGGAAGAAAAGGTACAGGGTGCTAAGGAGCACACAGCGGGGACAGGGGCTGAGCTGGGGCAGAGTTCTCAGCCCCACCCAGGGCCAGGCACGGTGGAGACACTGGGAGAACATGGGCTGGTGGAGGCGGGCTCTGCATTTTGTTCAACTTCGGACACAGGCCCAGCGAGGAGCTGTGGGTCCTGCTGATTCCAGGAGGCACGATGCCAACAGCCACCTGGCTATGCCCTGGTCACACGGACAGAGGGCAGACCTTTGGAGGAGCTGACCCACAGCAGAGAGAGGGCAGGAGAGCAATAAAAAGCTTAATTACAGGGAGACAGCTTCCAGAGGGAGGGAACAAGGGAGACTAGCCTTACTGGCCAGCTACTGCGTGCCTAGTAGTCCCATCGCATATGTCAGTCCACCTTCAGAGCCCTCTAAGGCAGGCGTTCCACATTACAGCAGAAGAAACTAAGTCCCAGATGGGGCTAAGCAACCACGCCAGGTCACACGTGAAGTTGAAACCAGAATCTAGTCTCGTGACCCCCAGGGCAGACTCAACTGACTCGACTCATCTCCTCCCTCACCCAAAATCCGTCCAGGTCCTTGACAATCCATGAGAGAAATGTCTCTCTAGCACCAGAACCAGCAACGCCTATGTTCCTGCTGAGCTGTGTGTTCCTTGAAAAGCACTGTGGGTCTTAAAGTTGATATTTTCCCCTTCTTCCCACTGGCTACCAGGAAGCCCAGAGTCAACCCTGTGGCCCATCTCAACATGGCCTTTATGTCATAGGTGGACCACATTTTACTTCTGGTTCAATATCACTCCTTTACCCTGCCTCCCATGTTTTACTAATTTGTAGTATGACTTGGCTCACGCTCTTATACCCAGCTCCATGAAGCCATCTCAAACCTCCTCAGCATTCTCTGCACGTCCTCTTCTCTTCATCCTTCCTTCTCTGCAGAGAGCCTTTTGCTGGCTCCTCATGCACGAGGACTGGGTGGCGCTGCCCCACCTTTCCATTCTCACCCTTTCCCCATTCAAGCTCCCACCATCCTCTGAGACCAGCACCCCAGAATCCAAATTCTCATTTCCTGGGAATTAGATGCTTATTGGCTCAGGCTGGATCAGGTGTCCCCTCCTACCTAGTTCAGGCAGCTGTGGCCATGGGCTGGGTCACACAGCACTGGCATGTGACCCAGAGATTCCATCTCTGCAGGGTAATCCCCAAACTCCTCATCCTGTCCTTCAAGCCCCTCAGGACGAGCGAGCAGCCTCCTGCACCCCAGTCTCCAGCCAAACAGGACATCTTGTTCATCCAATTGCTGTTCTGGAAACTTCCTCCACTATCACCCAGGCCCCATTCCTTTAGCTCTATCTGTCTTAGTTGATGACAATCCAACTGTTGTCCCTCCCTTTCCTAGGTTTTCTCCTCCTCCCCACCAGTTCTCATCCTCCTCTCACTCCCATCCTGGGCCACATGTCCCTCTTATACTGTGTCTGCCTTCCCAGCTCAGCACCATAAGGTTGCAAAGGTCCTGACACCCCTCACAAGACACCAGACTCTCAGAAGGCAGAAACTTTGGAGCGAGGAGCCCAAGCCAGACTTTGGGGACAGACAGGCCTCGGTTCAAATCCTAGCTTGGCCACTTAGCGGGAAGACTTGGACACACTTCTCACGAGCTGCCACCTGGGAGCACGGGCTCACACTCACGCAGAGTTCAATTGTGGGATTGCGTGGGAATCAGTGAGGTCGGCGATACAGGAGTTCTGAGGACAGAGCGCGTGCCCCGTGTTTGCTGCATGAATGTGCGGATTCACGCCTGCAAATGAGCATGTTCTCATTAATATACACACACACTCCACGCCCGACTACCAGGCAGTGATCTGTATACCTGCTCATGACACTCTCGGTTCCTGGGGACACCAGGAAGGGCATAGTGAGCAGCCCCCGCCTCTGACTCTGTGACCTGTTTCCAGAAGGTAGAGGCGGGGAGCTCACACACAGCACATGTGTGGACTCTGCAGAGGGGACAGGTCTCTACAGCCCCTGGGCTCATCCCCGCCCATCCCCAGCCTCTCCCCCAGGGGAACCCACACTCTCTGCTTCCAGAAGGCCCCATATGGGGGCAGGTATGAGCACCTTGCCCCCTCCAAGCTTTTGACCACCTCCTGTCTCCTGGGACGCCCCCAGGACATGGAAGGTGTTGGAGGGGAAGGCAGAGGGGACCGTAATTGCTGACAAGCACCTGCTCCACGCCAGTCCCAGCATTTACTGCTTTATATGCGTTTTCTCATTCACTCCTCATCTCTCCTTTAGCACCTGGCCAGATTAATATGATTATACCCATGTTGCACATGAGGGAAGTCAGGCTCAGAAAGACTACCTGGCTTCCCCAGGCCACCCAAGTGGTGGAGCCAGTTTCAGGCCAAGACTGCCAGTCTGCAGAAGCTGGGGTCCTGCCAATGTGGTAGGGTGAAGACCCCACCCCAGCTCCAGTGAGAACCCCCTGCCTGGGTCAGAGGAGGGAGGCTGGCCCCTGCTCTCCTGAGGACCAGATAGGAGGCCTTTTACAAAGAGGCAAGAGTGGACAGAGGCCAGCTGTTCAGGGCCCAGGAGGCTGGGCCAGCCAGGTTCTTGCATACCTCCCGGCTGCGAAGGTGCCAGATGCCTTCACCAGGAGGCAGACTGTGGGGTGGAAGGCTAGGTCCTCACCCACAATGCAGGGCACCTTGGGAGGGACAGACCATAGCTCAGAGTGCTTTGTGAACAGAGGCACGACTTGAACTTGGGGCCCTAGATGATGTCTGGAGGCTTCATCAGGCCCATCTCTAGGGTCTGAACATGGACCAAGTGCCATCAAGTTCTCTTCGCCAGCAGATCTTCTTCTAGAGGGGTTAAGTGGGCACCAAAATGGCTGACAAGGTAATGACCATGACAGTGAAGATATAGATGAAGACGGTGGTGATCGTGGTGATTATGATGGTAATAATAATAACAGCTAGCACCCAGACCAGTGCGTATCTACCAGACACAGTTCTAAGCACCTTATGACACAACAGCCCTGTGAGGTAGATACAAATATGATCAAACCCATTTTACAGATGAAGAAACTAAGACAGGGAGCATCGGGGACTGCACTAAGCCCTTTGCGTGTATTATCTAACTTAATTCTCACAAAAGCTTTAACTTCTCGACATTATTATAGTTTCATTTAGCTGATATAAAATCTGAGACCTTAAGTTGAAGGTAAGCTCTCCAATGTTGCAGGGCCAGTAAGTGCAGAGGCGACTGGCTAACCCAGGCCGCCTGACTCCGGGTCCCCGATCTTAACCACGGAGGCACACTGTTTTTCTGTGGCTGTGTACACACGTGCACTCACACTCTCCCATGAGCCCATGTGTACACACACACGCTTGCGAACTGGGACACACCCCACACAGACTTACAAAAAAAAAAAGAAAGAAAGAAAAAGAAAAAACCGGCTGTGTTGTTGAGCAAGTTAGGGACCCAAGCCCTCGGTGGTCGAATGACTCAAGATGTTCTCTCTAAAAAGTGGTTCCCAAGGTGGGAGGTAAGTTTGCATTGGGATCGGGCCAGAAAGTGCTGGCAAGCCCTGTCAGTCAAGGCTCCTCGGGCTCTGAGCCTCTGACAAAAGCTGGTGGGGGTGAGAATATTTGCACTCAGGACTCTCCAGCTTCTTTTCCGCAGTTTGTTCACAGCTGTAAATCCCACTTCCCGGAGCTCCTGCTTGGGGGTGCACACCACCTTCCAGGGCCTTCCCTGCCAATCAATTTCAGCTCAAATTCAGATCCCAGCCAGAGCACAGAACCGGTTAGGCCTGCCTGACAGTCTCCTGGCTGCAATGCTGGAGTCTGGGCTTAGGGTGGTCTAATCCTTCCACATCACTTCTAGGAGCCTTTCCTGAGCTTCTGCCTCCTTCCTTTAAGGCCTGGCCTATACACACTGCAAGGGACCAGAGGTGACGCAGATCCAGCCCTTTTTCCAGAACTCACATCTTTCTGGGGAGACATGACCAGCCCAGCCATGGCCGCCATAATCACACCACCATTCACTGCACCCCACCACCCACCAGGCATCATGGACAGGCGCTGTCTCAGCAGATCCCTCCTGACGCCAGGAGAGGTGGGCAAGGTGTTCTCCATTTTACCAAGGGCCACCGAGGCTCAGAGAGGTGAGATAGCTGTACACCCAGGCTCCACAGCCTGAGTTCCTTCTAGGCCCCACTCCAGCGCCAGTCAGGATGTCAGAGGAAGGAAAATGTCTTCCTTTTGGCGTCTGTGACCTAGGAGCAATTGCAGAAGGAGGTGATCTGAAGAGGGGAGGACTATGGGTGACAGAGAACTCCCTGGGGAAGCAGCTCAGACCAAGGTGTGGAGGCTGGAGAACCCAAGGCGGGCTCCGGGGTCAGTCTGGCCAGAGCACAGGACGGGGAGTGAAGAATGGAGGGGCAAGGGCTCATGGCACAGAGCCCTGGAGGCCAGGCTAAAGAATTTCAAATGTGCCCAGAGGCAATGGAGAGCCATCAGTGGTCTCTGAGCAGGACTAGTTGCCAATATCTCAGAAACATTCATTTAAAAGCAGCGTCCCCAGCGGAGTACAGGTGACTCAAAGGGAGGAGGGGTTGGGGGACACTCTTCTCCAAGTCAAGTCTCCGCTGAATAAAATACCACAAGAATTTTTCAGTCAGTTACAAACTCTATCCCACCTACCATCCAGCCCCCAGCCTCAGAGGAGCATCATGGTTGAAAACGATAGACTCTGGATTTAGACTACCTGGGTTTGAATCCCAACACTGCCACTTACTAGCTGTGCACTCTTAGACAAGTTGCTTAACTTCGTGGTTCCATTTCCAACGTCCAGAAAATAGGGATAGCCCTATCACCCTGCCTCACAGATTTATTGTGACGGTTACATGAGCTCGTAGTTGTAAAATGGTTCACAATGCCAGGCACATGGAAAGCGTTTGTCAAATAAGGATTTTTGAGGCCACAGGCCCCTTGATCTATCTACCAAAGATGAAAATTGGATGAGTCTGACATGGTGTGTTCTTTAGTAATTCCATCCTGGGTCTTACTAATCACCAATTCCTTTGAGAACCACAAACCATCCCTTTAATAATATGCCCTGGAAGAGTCCCAAGACCAACTTCAGGTTCACAGGTCTACCATACGCAGAATGAATCTATTACGTGTCAACAATTTCCTAAGTTTCAACCTAATGCTTCTACTTTTCGAGAGCAGGGCTTTTGGGTCCTCCTTGGTCTTCCGGTGACCTCCCCTCCCTCATGCAAACAGAGAGAGGGAGGTAGGCCACCCAAGAGAACACAACAGAGCCACCCTTTATAGAGAGCGCAAGCAAAGGAAAGGTCTTTTAGATATATGATGCCTATAATCCAAATGATATGTAACTTTCCTACTATTTAAAAGTATAAACCCCAGAGAGAGGCCACTCTCTGTTGACCTTGAAGCGGACAGAAGCTGGACAGGCTGACAGGCATCTGAGGGCCAGGGCAGACTCTCCAAGAGGCCTCTGTACTTCACATCTGCCCTTTGACCTTCCCCAAATTGCCTCAGAATCTGGGCTCAGCATCTTAAGACAGCCAAAGCCACAGTTTAGGCGGAACTGAAATTTGGAGCACGGCTCTCTTCTAGGGCAAAGACAAAGCAATGACTTGTTGATTTTGCAAACAAGACAGTGACAGGATCAGAGGTACATTTTTGAAAAAGGATTCTGGCAAGTCTCAGAGGACTAGGGGTGGGGCCTGAAAGATAAGCTTATAGGACTCCGGGAATTGACCAAGAAAGAAGTGGGATATTCCAATCGAGGACATGATGAGGGGGAAAAAGTCAGGAGGGTGCATCTGAGAGGGTATCTGAAAGCAGACTTGCCCCCCAAGAAATCAGCTTATTTCCCAAGAGCTGCGACAACAAGGACTTGGAGGAGTGTACTTGGTGGTATTAGCAGGCACCGGGAGATACTTTCTCTCCCAGCTCTGCTTGAAGACAAGCTTCCCCCGACTCTGTTGGCCTAGCTGTGAAAGGCACCTAGTGACATTAATGCCTGACCCTTTCTAATGTGAGGTAAAGAGCCAAAAGTTATATGAGGAATGCAAGGGGGTAGGGACTAGGAATGGGGTGAAGATGGGGTGGGGTGGGGGGGCTGCTCACAGGTGTGCTTTGATTTCCCAGCCCGGATTGATTACCGAGAAGAAATGTCCTCCGGTTGCATTCGGCTTTTTAGAGCGCCTCTTCCTGCATCAATGAAACAGAAAGCAGGAGCTTTGGGGAAGGTTGATTTTGACTTGAGGACACTGAATACAATCTTTTCTGGATGTTTACAAAGCGTGTTTACCAAGCAACTTGCTCTCCAAACCTAGCAATCGCTTAAACCAAGAGAGCTGTTGATTTGTGAAGTGTTTTCTTTAAAAAAAAACAAAACAAAACAAAAAAAAACATCACAAATGTTGGGTTTACAGACATTATTTCTTTTTAAAAGTAACTTGTCAGGGGAACAAAGTATTTAGGAGGCTTTCTCAGCTCAAAAAGCAACAGAGAGGAGGAGCCTTTCCTTTTTTTTCTTCTTCTTCCTGAGATCAGAGCAAGGGGCTGGATATTAGGGGAGGGAGGGTGGTCAGGAACAGGTGGGTAGCTGGGTAGTTCCCTGCCCGCAGAATCCCGAGACCCCTCTCTGATCACAACCACCCCCACTACCAAGACCCACCAAGAATCTTCAAAGATCCACCACGAAACTAGGGGGAAACGAGGAAATTGAGCTCTGTTCTGCCCCCTTCCTTCCTTCCCTTCCCTTGCTGTTCTACCCCAGGCCTTCCCCACCTGTCTATCATATCAAATGGCAGCCTTTCATGATAGATAGAGGATAGATAGATAGATCGATAGATAGATAAATAGATAGATAGATTATTGAAAAGTAAATAGATTATTGATAAGTAGAGAGCTCATAGCTAGATAGATAATAGGTATAGATAGATAGATAGATAGATAGATAGATAGATAGATAGATAGATAGATAGATAGACAGGTAGATAAGATAGAGCAAGCCAGGACCGCAAACCCATGCTTTCACAGACATTACCCCTTTGCTCTTTAAATACAATTTACTCCACACATTCATTCAACCAATTATTTGGTTATTGAGGTCCTACTAAGTGCCTGGAAGCATTCACGGTACTTAGGAACATCAGTGAGCAAAACAGTCATCAGACACTGACCTCCTAGAGCTTATGTGGTGTCAGGAAGAGGCAGAAAATAAGCAATAAATGAATAAATGATCCAGTATCCTAAGGTGCTTAGTGCTGGAGGCATGCGGGGGAGGCAGAAAAGAAGAAACAGAGCAGAATAGGACTGGTCAGGAGTGCCCAGGGAGCGGGAGAAGACAGGTTGCCAGGTCCGATAGGGTGGTCAGGGTTAGCCTCATCAAGGTGGTAAGGGCTAAGCAAGGACTTGAAAGAGATGAGGGGGTTTGCCACAGCTTTACCTAGGGGAAGAGTGGTCAGGCAGAGGGAACAGCTCAAGCCAAGGCCCTAAGAGTGTTCCAGAAACAGTAAGGCAGTCGGTGCGATGGGAACAGAATGAGCAAGGTGAGAAAGCAGAGGGAGAGAAAATCAGGAGACAGAGGTCCAGCCTTCATCACTTACTTTAAAATAAATTAAGACGAAAAGAAACTTAGGCCTAGCATGTCCTTTCCCTACCTGTTTGATTTAGACAACTCCTAGTCAGGCTTCAGATCTTAGCTCAAATATCGCTTCCTCCAGGAAGCCCTCCCTGATCACTCTT
Source organism: Hipposideros armiger (assembly GCF_001890085.2). Lineage (NCBI taxonomy): Eukaryota > Metazoa > Chordata > Mammalia > Chiroptera > Hipposideridae > Hipposideros > Hipposideros armiger. The sequence continues at coordinate 831,098 of NW_017731381.1, forward strand.
TCCCCAGTCTATATCAGGCTCATTGTAGTATACACGTTCTCAGAGGGCCAGGTTGCTTTTGTACACTGATTTGTACACTATGTAACTGCTGTCTTGCAGTCCTACCAGGTTGTAAGCTCCATGAGGATGTATGTCTCTGACTTTGCTCATTGTTGTGTTGCCAACACCTAGCACAGTGCCGGGCAAGTAGAAGACACACAAGTAATGGTTTGTTGATTGACTGAACGGTCTTACGTGGCAGAACTGGAAGCAGAATATTCGCTGAACACAGGGCTATAGCAGCTGCTATTCAGGAGGCTCCTGGGACCCAAAGTTGGGCAGGGGAGAGCAGCTGCAGAAGCTGAAGTCCCTGCGGCAGCAAACCTGGGTCAGTCCAGGAACCCCAGCCCTCTCTCGCACCCACTTCCTCACCCAGGCCCTCCAGGATAACTTCTGTCTTCACAGGAGAAGCCAAGTCTCTGATATTCACAAAAAGCTTTTGCTCCCCGCTCAACGCTGTACTTGCAGCAGTAGCAGTGTTGAAACGCTCGCTTTTGCTGCTCACAGGAGCATCCTAGGTGTGGGGACCGACCTTGGCATCTTTGCTGGGATGCCTGGCTAGGCGTGGAAAGGGCCGTGTGCTCCTGCACGTATGTGGCCGCCCTTGTGAAGCAAGTCCAGGATCTGACAGGTAACACGCCGCAGCTGTGTGATTTACAGGGGCTTGTGGGGAGAGGTTTGTCTCTGCTTTGAGAGCTTGAGTGCTTCCTATAAATATTTATGGGAGTCTGGGCCTCTATTAACCCCACCACTGCCACATTTCACTTGTTACATGGTGCTTGTGTGAATGAAGGTGAAGGCCAGTGTTCCATATACAATGCATGTATGTTTGTGCCTGTGAACATACAAGGATGTTCATGGTGGACTCATATGCATTTTGTGAGAATATAAATATATATATATATATTTATGTTTCAACGTGAGCATAAATCCATACAGGTATGTGCATAATTGTGCAAATTGTATGCAAACTGTGTAAATGTATGTGCATGAGCATTTGAACATTTGTGCACATGGGCATCATGGATACATGCATATGTGGATACATGTGCAATGTATGTGCTTGTGTGCATGCACAGGACTCTGAACAGTGCATATGTAGCAAATACATACATGTGGATTCTGCATTTGAACGTGTGTGCACAAACATGCTTGCCTCCATGTGTGTAAGCAATCAGTCACACATGTGTTTAGGCATGCACCTGCCCTCAGAGTATAAGCACATCTCTGTGCAGGTCCAAAGCTTCAAGAGCACACCAGAAGCAGCTTAGGTTAAGCTGTGGATAATTCCATCAAAATTGCCTCACCTAGAGGCTGCGTCTTCTATAAATGCTTGATCTGATAATTATGATACATTCACTGGAAAGTTCAATTGAGAACAGAAAGGTGAGAGGATTGCTTGATTAATTTACAAATATCATCAATGTCCCAAGACAACGATGCCCAAGTGGCCTCCCTCAAACACACACACACACACACACACACACACACACACACACGCACACACACGACACACCCATCTCTGTGTCTGGGCAGGGACCTTGTGGCTAGAGAGCATTGATTACACCCCACAAGAAAGGGGCTACCCTCTGCAAAGGGAATTAAAAAGGAAACTGCCCCCCAAAAGGGCTATTTCTCACCCCTCCATGCTTTCCTCTCTACCCCTCCTCCCTCTCCCAAGTATGTCAAATACGGGATGGTGGGCTTGTGGAATCTGGTGACAAAAAGACAACTCTTGGCATCAGATAGGTGGGCATTCATGTTCTGGGTCTTCTACTGGATGGCACTGGGCAAGAGATGACCACCCTGGGCGGGCTTTGTTTCTCCGCCTCCGACCTGCGTGGACAACAGCAGCCCACACTTTAGAGAGTCCAGTGAAATGTCACAGTGGGACTCACCTCATGATTTGGCCATGCCTCCCTTGCATGTACCACTCAGGCTCCTAGGTCACAAAGAAAGGCAGCGGCAGAGTCCTGCGTTGAAAAGAGCAGCGTTTCGCTGCCTACTCAGGACAGGCGGAGCTTTGTCCCCCAGACCAGGCCAGGCCCACGGCCTCTCCTCAGCAGGACACAGGTGCATGTACCCCTCAGTCAAGGCACTGAAAGTGACAGATCCATCCTCACCTTTCTGTTCTCAATCAAACTTTCCGGTGAATGTATCATAATTATCAGAGCAAGCGTTGATAGAAAACGCAGCCTCTAGGTGAGGCAATTTTGACAGAATTAACCACAGCTTAACTGGAGCTGTTTCTCATGAGCTATTAAAGCTTTGGACCTGCACAGAGATGTGCTTATACTCTGAGGACAGCCTCCCCTCCTGATTCTTGATAGAGTCACAGGCCAGGATCACAGCTGGCCTCGCCCTCCTCAGCTCTGAAATGGGCACCTTCTAGCTGCCTATGCCCTGTCCATTTACTAGAAGAAAAGCACAGGACTCCAAAAAGGAAAACACAACAATATAAAAATTGGATTTTTGTTCGGCTCCATTCCCACAGGAGCATCCTGGCTTCTTTCCGAAAGTGTCAGGCCTCATCCCACCACCTCTGTGGCTGTCCCTCCAGCCCAGGACATCATCCCTTTTTTATATAAATAACAAGGAATGTGTAATGAGCGGCCGCTGTCTCGCGTGGAAGTAACTTCACATGCAAAGAGCGCAGAGAGGCAGCTAAAACTGAGTTTTGCTTCGGAACAAATCCTTATTAATAATTTAGGTGGTTTTCCAAATTGGAGCGGCAACTTATATATTTAATTTGTTCCAAGTGAGAACAGTTAGCTCTGATGTTCTTATCTAAATGCATCTTTTAACATAATATGTGTAGGACAATGGAGGAGGGTAATAAGATATTAAGAAGACGTGCACAGCATGGAAAACGGGTGTAGAGCTTGGTGAAGGCGTGCAGGGCATGGAGAACTGTGCTCCCCAGCTGAAAGGGGTGCTCTCCATGGTCTGGACATCTGCTCCCAGGGGCAGGAACTGTAAAAAGGATGAAATTCCAGCAGCAGCAACAGCTGCCCTCTCCAACAGAAGTCTCATCCCCTGAGCCAGGTAAACGCCAACCTGGGAAGCCTCATGGTGGCTGCACCCAGGAACCGGGTATACCCTGGACACAGGACTCTCTCTCCCTTCATTGCAGGCTGGCACGTCTCCCGAGAGTACTGTGCTAGGCACGAGCTCAGAAGCAGTGCTTCTAACCAGGCTGACTTCTTTTAGGAGGGCTGCTGCTGGAAAAGACGCTGTCTACTGGAGGTGCCCTTTGAGGACTTTTATTTTGTTGGGGGGAGGAGGGGCAAAGCAAACCTCTAACCCTCCTTCCCTTACATAACAAATCCAAACACTACTATCTCTGGGATGAGAGGCCAGGCCACCAGACAGCAGGCTGTGGAGCAAAGGGTTATGCAAGAAACCAGTTCAGGGCTTTCTTTTCTAAAAACAGAAGGGTTCAGAAGCGGGTTTGCATCGGAAAGCCTGCAAGGGAACACGCTGAATGTCTAAACCCAGCTGTTTCTTGGAGTCTAGAGAGAAAGAACTTGAGGAGTAGGGACGGGTAGCTGAGGGAACGGGGTTTGCCTGGCATAGCAGAAGCTGTAGCCCTAGGTCACAAAAAAGAAGCCAAAGGACCATCCTGAGGAATCTGGTGTGGTTCCTGGCAGCTCCCACCAGGAGCCTGAGTTGAGGAGGCTATGGGACACACAGGGGTGGAGGGGGTGGGGGGCACCTCTGACAGATGCCGCAGAAATGCCCAGAGACACTGGGCTAAAGGAAGCCTGGCTGTGATGGGAAGAGGGATCTGGGTCCAGGGCCCAGCCCCAGTTTCCCCAGAGATCCCTTCACAGAGAGCAGACACTTGCCCCCTCTCCCATCAGTAGGGACCTTGCTCCGGGTCAGTCCCCCGCCAGCCCTGTCACTGGTGAAGGATGGAAGAGAAAGACCGGATAGCTGGAGCGTCAAAGCCAGAGCCAGGAGCAGCTGGCCCTGGCACGCGCCCTGCAGTGGCTCCAGGAACGCCAGACTCTCGTCTCCATCCCTTCACTCCTCCCCACATCTCCCAGACACCTCAGAGCCGCTCCCTTAACCTTCCCCTGCCAGGCACCGCCGGGATAAAAAGGCAGGAGAGAGGTAACGGTGGGAGAAAGGTTTCTGAAATGAAGCGTTTAGGAAGGAAGGGCTGAACGAAAAGGAAACAGCGACGGAAGGACGCGAGGAGACAAGAGGGAGCTGATAGTACCTCCAGCCCTCCCGCGCGGGCAAGGACCTCAGGCTCCCGGGAGCTGCTCCCAGCGCCGTCCCCGACCCGCCTCCCTGAGGGTGGCACGGCCAATCCAGGCTGCACGTCCTCCCGCACACCCGTGAGACCCGAGGGTCGCAGGAGGTGACCTTCTCTGCGAACCCGAGACCCGGGCCGCCCCAGCCAGGGACGGGGCCTGGAGCAGAGCCACAGGCGCGGGCCCTGCGTGCGCCCCTGCGTGCGTCCTGGTGTCTGTGTGTGTCTGTCTCGGAGTGCGTCCCCAAGTGCAGGCGCCAGCCTGTCTACGTGTGATCAGTGCTGGCCTGACAGACTCCCGCCGCAGGGGGATTTTCCCCGAGGTCGCGGAGGATCGCAAGGAGCCCGCGAGCCGCCGGGAGCAGCGGGAACCTACCGGGAGCGCGGGCTACAAGGCGCCTCCGGGGTGGGACGAGCCGGAAGGCCTCGGGACGCGGTTAGCTTTTCCTGAGATTGTGGGCGCTGGGTCTGTGAAGCTGAAAGCCCAGACGCGGCAGGGGCTTGCCTCCTGTCGGAGCCCACCCTGGAGGCTCCCGGGAGCTCGGCCTCCTCTCGAGCGCTGTCACTCCTACATCTGCCTGCGTGAGCACCGGGCCGGTTGGTGCTCAAATGGTGGGTCGGTGCAAGGATTCACAGTGCCTACGAGGGCATCAGTGTGGATGCGGGGGTGTGGGTGTCTGTGTATCTGTGTGTCAGTGTGTCACTAGGGCTGTTTTGTGGGGTTGTCAGCTTCTCAGAGGCACAACTGGTCACTCGGAACCGGCCTAAGCCACCCATGTCGTGGATGCAGCCTGATGCTGTGGGTCACTGGGCCGGGGTGTGAGCCTCTGTGCTCCAGGGAGGGAAAACCAACCTTTGGAGTTTGCAACCCTCCCCAGCACAGAGGAGTTCCTTGCACAGAGTCCAAGTGACTCTAGAGGTAGAGACTGCCAGCCCCCTTGACGTGATTCCAAAGGGAACCAAGCCCCCTCTGCATGGAGTATGGTCCTCAATCTTGGTCTCCTGAGCAGTGCAGCAGCAAGCTTTCTCCCAGTGCGCCCATCCCACCGAAACCTCTTTCGCCCCAAAGGGGAGACACTTATACATATGGATATATCCTTATCAAGTTCTGTGTGTGTGCACTGGCACATGCAGTTGCCCAACTAATCATACCCTTTGCTCCTTCATCTGCGCGCACACGGGCAGTTACTCCACAGCCACACTCGGCCTCCATCCTTCTCCCAGATGACAGCCAAAGCCTTCCCTGCCAGATACCTCTTTGGGTTGGTGAAATGAAGTTGGAATTTAATTCAAGCTGGCATCTCTGACTTCTCTCCTACTAAACAACACCAAATCACCGTGTAAATGTAAACCACTGGTATTATTTGCATCCTTTCTTTTTGACTTGTTCCCCTTGTCTTTGCAAAACCAGACCACCAGCCCCAGGTCTCCAGGGACCTAGGCCAGAATCTGTTCTCTGCCAGTTTGGCCTTGCCCTCCCCTTTCTTCGTCCAGGCTCTAGTTCCTGGCTGGGGTGCTGCAGCTTGGGTCTCCTGCACCTCTCCCTTTGGGCCTTGAAACTCTACATTAAGAACTCCAGGCCAGAGAACCGCAGGGCTGGAAGTCTGGACTCCCAGGCTGCAGATATTGGGTCCTAAGAGACTTAGAAGCCCCTCAGACCCAGCCATTGTCCCAGGAGCAGAGAACTATGTTGGATATTACTCCGACTATCAGAGGTGTCTGAGGCCCACCCCGAGTGATAGGTCAGGTTCTGAAGAGGAAAAGAGGGGTTGGGGACCACCTAGGCAGGCACCGTACTTCTAAGAGTCTGGAAAAGGAAAGGTTCTCAGGCCACCAGGCTACCGTTACAGCTGCTGCATGGTGTTCAAACACCTTCCTACCCCCAATCTGGGGAGTCACTGAAATCCATGCCGTGCTCTTCGGTGAGGCTGAGGGCTCCAGGACTGACTGGCAGGCCAGAGGGACACAGAGGGGCTTCCTGTCTGAAGAGCCTTATACCCCAAGACCTGGCTGGATTTTACCAGCTTCCACAAGCCCTGGGGGGAGGGGGAGTGGGCACTCTAGCTCTGGGCAGCTCAGGCTGCTCCCATGGAAAGGCACTGGGCAGGAAAAAGCTGAGAACCTTCAGCCCGGGCAAGGTAGCCCGAGTGGCAGGGCCAGCTGAGCGTGATTGCCAGAAAGATCCTGCTTCTCCATCAGGGTGGCAGCTCTCGGAGTCCTGGGCTCTGCCAACCTCTACCTCGGAGACAGCAGGCTAACAGGAGGGCAGCCCTGATGCCCAAGCCTGAACGTCTCATGAAAGTGGCTTGTGCCACCTTTCTACTCACAAACAGGCTCCTGACTGGGATCGAGGTCTGTACCTAGGGTGAGAAGCAGAAAACACGTTTGAAGCTCATGTACACACACACATTCACACATTCAAAGGAGAGAGTTGCTCAAGACTTGGTCTGTTTCTCCACTGGCCGGGGGGTGTTGAGAACACCCCTCAAACTGGTGCGGCTCTTGAAGAGACAAGAGAAGAAAGACAAAGTCGGGGCGAACGCGGAGTCCCTCTAAATAAACACCATTTCGTGGTTTTAATAAGCAAAATAGGAAACCATTTTAATAACCAAAAAACAGAAACCAGTCTGAATAAAACTACAATAGACTAGGTTTTAATATTTTCATATCATAAGCAGGGTTTGAAATTGATCCCTTATTTTACATGAAATAAAAACAATTTCTGTTGCAGCAAATTTGATTTCAACACAGTTGAATCCGTAAAAACCAAAGCTCGTTTCTGATGCAGGACGAATATCCACAATATTTAAAACTGCAAGCACCATGCGGTTCATACAATCTTGTTATTACTGTTAATTTATCAACTAATACAAACTCAAAAAATGCATCCGGCCAGCAGCGCCAGCAATTTCAAACGGGAACTAAAAAATACGCTTTCATTTTGGTATTTTTGTCAGTGCAACTTAAATCCTTTTACTGACCTGCAGGAAAAAAAAATGTAATGATAAAGAAAAACACCCAGCTCTTCCCTATAACTACTATACAACAACTGAAGGGGGAGAGGGGAACACCACCAATAACTGGCCTGATATCTCAAAATCAGGGAAAGAAACACACATAACGTGTTGGTCTAAAGAACGCACTTGAAAGTTGCAAAATTACTTGCCAATGTTTGGGTTTCCAGTACTTTCTGAGTGTGGCGGTTCGTTCAACCCAAGTTCGGGTCACCATTGGGCAGTATCCGAACTGGCGAAGCTGCTCGCCCTAAGGGGCACTGCGACCCCGGCAATTCGTGTGGGCTGGAAAGGTTGCCAAAGGATCCTGGGGGTGATTCTGTCTGCAATAAAAAGCAAACTAGATCTGTTTTCCTTTCCTTTCTTGTTACAGGTGTCAATTTAGCCACCAGACAAGGTGGGAGCAAGGACATTCTGGCCCTTGGAGGTCTGGAACTCCACAGCTGCCCTGCCTAGGTACTTGGGAGCTGGGTCCTCAGTCCTCTTTCTCTCAAAACCCACAAGGTTGAAAACTACAGCGGGAGGGGAGAAAACAGGCAACTTCCAAAGGTGCCCCAAGACAAATTGTTTTCTGAAGCAAAATGCTCAGAACTGTTTGTTTATTTGTTTGTTTGTTTTTACTTACAAAAAAGAAAAATGCCATAATAATAAACCCAAACAAAGACACTCTTGCTCGCTTCCACGTTCTCTAGACGGTTTGGCGGGCGGGTATTTACAAGCCGGCAGCCGGGGCTGAAACCGGCAAGCAGTCCCCGGAGTTTACTAACTGCGTTCCCTTCCCACTCAAAGAAACAGGGGTTATGATCCATGATCAACAACATGCTAAAGTTAAACAAGAAAATGGTACAAAATAGAAATTATTACCATACATGTCCAGCATGCAGGATTAATATTTTTAATGCAGATTTTCGTATTTTTTTTCTATATAATCGAGCAGGCAATAAAACTGATGAGATTTGCGCGCAGAACGTCCTAACTGAGGCCCGCGTCTCTGGGCTGAGAGCCAGTGTTCTCCGGACCCTGGACAGACAGGTCCGTCTGTCCTTCCTTCCTTCCTTCGCTCAGCCTCGCCTCACGCCTGCCAGGACGCCAGGGTCCCTCTCCTCTCCTCGCTGCTCTCTTCCTGGGCTGGACTGCGCTCCAGGCAGCGGCCCCGGCTTAACGCACAAAGTTCAGAAAGCCAGGAGTCTCTAGACGGCTTTGGCGAGTCCTCGGGACTATGCCTCGTCGCCCTCCAGCCTGGAGAAAAGTTGCTCCGGGACTGCCCACCCCCTCGTCTCTCTCTGGGTCTGCTCGAGTCTAGGAGGCGGCGCTGGCGCACGCCGCTCTTGCTTTAGCCAAGGTCCCCTGCCTGCCCGTGCGCCCTCCCGTCGCCCGCGTCCCGCGCGCCCTTCCTCCCTCTCCCTCAAGTCAAACAGGTCAAGGCTGGGGCTGTGGCAGGGACAGGGTCCAGGGGAGTCCGGGGCTGGGAACATGGGACGGGGAGTCCGGGCCGGGGCAAGGGCGGGGGCCGGACCCGCCACGACTCACAGAAAGAACTCAGGAGAGGAGGGGCTGTCGCTGGTGGAGCCCGCCTCCCTGAAGCCGGAGTTGGCGAGTTTCTCGCACTTGACCTTGTAGGCGTCTCTTTCGCGGGCCAGCCGGGACACCTCCTGCTTAAGCTGCTCCACCTGCTGAATGAGCTGTGTCTTCTCATTCTCCAGGTGGTGTTTCTGCTGGACACGTTTATACCTGCACGACTGGGCGTAGCCCCGGTTCTTCAGGGTTCGCCGCTTCTGCTTCAGGCGGATCACCTCATCCTTGGTGAAGCCCCGCAGGTGGCGGTTCAACTCGCGCACGGACATGGACACGAGCTGGTCGTCGGAGAAGCGGTCCTCCACGCTGCCGCTACCGCCAGCCGCCGTCGCTGCAGCCGCTGCGTGCGGCCCAGGCCCAGGGTGGCTGGTAGGCAGCTGCTGCGCGGGGCTGGCCGCGCTGGACGGCGGCGGCGAAGCTTGGTGATGGTGGTGATGGTGCGGGTGTGCGTGCGGACCCAGCTCTTCATGAGCCACGCCGGCTCCCGGGTACGCGTGGTGCGGGTGTGGGTGGTGGTGGTGATGGTGGTGGTGCGCGCCTCGGAAGCCGTCGAAGCCCTGCAACGGCTGTGGCACTGGGTGCGAGCCGATGAGCGCCTCCACCGCGTCCTCAGGCGTCAGGTTGAGCGCCTCTGGGTTCATCTGCTGGTAGTTGCTCGCCATCCAGTACAGGTCCTCCAGGTGGGTCTTCTGTTCGGTCGGGCTGAAGCTGGGCGACGAGGGTACCGAGCTACACGGCGTGCTGAGCGGTGTGGACGACACCGAGCCAGCTGGCTGCAGGCGTGTGCAGGGCCGGCCCGGGCGCTCCGCGCGCCCCAGCGGCTCCTTCTTCACGTCGAACTTGAGCAGGTCGAAGTCGTTGACATACTCCATGGCCAGCGGGCTGGTGGGCAGCTCGGGCCCCATGCTCAGCTCCGCGGCCATCGCTGACGCGAGGCGCAGCCGCCGCCGGGAAACTTTGCTGCCGGCCGGGGCGCGCCGAGCCGAGAGCGGGGGCGAAGAGCGGCGAGCCCGGGAGGCGGGGAGCCGAGGACGCAGCGGGCCGGGGCCGCTGGCCAAGCCTTTGTCTGGGGACGCGGCGGCGCGCTGGAGAGTCCCGAGGCTGCCTGCGTCGCCCCAGAGCTCGGGGCTGTGGCTGCGCCGGGGCCGGGCCGAGCCGGAGGGGTGGAGAAACGAGCGGGGCGCGCGGCTGTGCCGAGGGGAGGCGCCGGGCAAGCGCCCGCTGCTCGCTCTCGAGCTCTCTTGCTCTTGGGCTCTCGATCACAGCCGCTCGCAACCCGGCGGTGCAGCTGTGCTGGATCCGGCGCCGCTGCTGCCTTTTATCGCCTTCCTGATGTCACTGGCGCACGGGGGCCCAGGCGGCCCAGCGCGCTGGCCAATGGCTGCTCGGCCCCCGCGGCCAAGCGGCGCAGGGCGGGGCGCGCCTGACAGCTCCTCCGCCCCCCGCGTCAGCTGACTGGCGGCCTGAGCAGCCCGGGAGCAGCTGAGGCCTGGCGAAGGGCTGGAGCCCAGTGGGACTGCCGGCTCGGGCCCAGCCCCCCACACCCTCCAGGTCCCGGCCCCTGCCTGCTCGCCTCCGGTGCCAGTCCCCCCTCTAGGCCAGGCCGCCGCTTTCTTCCTTTCGCGCGCGCTCTTCTCCCTTTGCTCCCCCACCCCCAGGCCGTGTCACCCCCAAAGAGGCTCAGAATGTACGCCGGGACACCTCTCGAGCCCTTTGTTCCTAAGAGTCCCCCGCCCAGTGGGGGACGCTCCGTGCGCCGCGCGGCTGCGGGCTGTGTGTGTGCAGTGTATGCCTGTGTTTCTGCAGGGTTGCGTATATTTGTGTGTTAGGGAGTGAGGTGGGTTGGGGCTCCAAGAGTTGTGTTCAAATCCAACTCTGAGCCTCAGGGGACCCTCCTCGGGCCAAGCAGGCGGTTCCCCTCTTGGTGGGTGCGGAGGCTCAGCCCTGAGACAGGACTCCGCTGGCCCTGCCGCTCCCCGCGCTCACCCCACCCACAATGCCCAAGAAGAAGGGAGCGGGTTAAGAATCTGCCAAAAGGCGCTGAGTCCCTTTCCCCAATCAGACGCACGGAACCTTGAGTTCCCTGAGGCTTCGGGTTGAAGCCAGCCCAGAACGGTGCTCCGGGAGGCTCTCGGCTGCTGGGGAACCGGCCCTGTTATTGTTTGAACGTTTTGTAACGATTAAGCTGATCCCGGCCTCAGCCGGCCGCGGAGAGGCTCAAACAGGCATAAAGTGCGACCCCAAGTGGCCACTGTGCGCAAAGGCGCGCGGAACCGCGGGGCCCGCAGCTAGAAGACTTGGACGTCGCCTCGGACCCGGCTGGGTCTTCCTAACTGAGCCAACCCAAGTCAGCCCACAACGCAGGCTGAATGTGCAATGGAACCCAGGTCAGGTTTCCCTAGAACCATGCACAGGTCCTCCGTTCCGGTCCTCGGACTCAGCCTCGAGTTCTGCGTTGAGCACCCCATGAAACTCTGCACCCCAGCTCTTGGGGCGAAGCGGATCCCCCTTGGCAGCTCTCTTCGAGGGAAGATCATGGGTCGAGTTAGGCCGGTGGCTAAAAGCGGGAACTCCCCAGCAAGGGGCCCAGGGCTGTCCGGTGCGAAACCTCCCCAAAGCGCAGACGGGGAGCGGGTCCGGAGGGCACCGCACTAGGCATCCAGACAGGTCTCGGGCACTGCGCACCTTCCCTACTTGGATTCAGGTTGGCCTGAAACCAGAGGTTCTTCTCGCGACCCCGGCCGGGGCGCAGAAACCGGATAGATCGCAAATTCGCTGTACGCGGAGAACCGACCCGCCTCCCACGTTGCCTTGTGCGCTATTGCATTGGGCGCGCGCAGCGAAAGGCAGGAGAAGTGCGCACTGGGTGAGTGTGTCCCGGCCGCTGCCTGTGCAGGACCAGCACGACTACGCCGCGCGTAAGGGTCAGTCAGGTGGGCCTCACCAATGCGGGCGCAGCCAGACTTTTTTTTTTTGAGAAGGTATTATATTTGCCTCCAATTAATCTGAAAACTATTCTCTTGCGCCCTCGGTGAGGCTGGGGAGAATGTGGTCTTCGCTCGCCTATTTTAAACAAAATGAATAGATTTTAACTAAAACTTGGACTAAAAGGTTTGGCTCGTCATTTGTAATACTGAAAGAGCCCATCTTCAACCCTCTGCAAGAAGCGTGCTCTCCGCAGAAACGATTAGGCTGACTCCAGGGAGAGTCTGGGCCAAGCAGCTGCCCTGCCCCTGCCCAAAGCTGGGCGCAGGGGAGATGCAGCCTCCCTCTCCCTGTCGCGTTGGCACGCAGTGAGAGCACATTCGGACCGCGGCTCAGTGGGGAAACGTATCGAGGCCATGCTGGGTCGGCCGTCTGGGTCTGTGCAGACGACGGCTCCGGCTTGAGGGGGCCCGGGCTGCATAAACGCACTGGGCTCTCTCCGCTCCACTGAACGCCCTCCTTCCGTGCTATGGAGACCCGCGGCTCCGAGAGCACGCCTGACTCTGTGGACTTCTGCGTACGCACTGAGGCAGCCGGGCGGGTCTGTGCTTTCCCCGTGTCCCCTTGGGTCGGCCTGACCCCGACTATCGAGACCCGGACCCGAGTCTCAGGGGTGAGGCCCATCGAGGCCCTAGGGTTTCCTTCTGCCCCAGCTCTGCGGTTCCAAACCACCGGGTCTCCTGCAGGCGTCCTGCCGCCGTTTCAGGGTCTCTAGAACTCGGGCTTTGTCTGGGCAGGCGCGCTCTCCTTTGTCCCCGTGCCTTTCTTTCCGTTGCGGTCAGTTCCATGCCCTGGGCTCTGACTGAGGTATCTCTGTCCATCCCTAGGTCCACCTTCCCCCCAAAAAAACCTGTTTCTTTGTCGCTGTCCCAGACTAGACAGTCCCTTCTCTCCCCACACCACCTCCGACAACCTCAACCAAAAAATGTTGGAAACTAGTGACAAGAGACACCAGTTCGCTCCGGAGCGAAGGCCGCTGCAGGGTAGCAGACCTCACTTGGAGGCTGGGCCTCCCCCACGCGGCTCTACCACAGGGTGGAGGTATCCCAAACATTATGGACCCCGCTTGTGACAGCCACCGCCAGCCACCACCTCTCTGCGCTTGGGAGCTGTGGGGATCAGAGTGCCTGGCTCCCCGTCAATGAGTATACATCAGTATCCGGAGTCTGCACTCCATCCTTACAAGACAAGCGGGATGGGTGGGGGACGAAGGAAAGAGAAGAGAAGGGATGGTGGGAGAAGTGGAGAATCGAAGAGAGGCAAAGGCAAGGAGACCAAGAGACACAGGAGTGAGTGGTGCGTGCAGTTTCAAGCCTCTTTTGAAGGGAAGCCGAGGTGGACTGGCGGCGGCCAGAGCCCTTTATGGAAGTTTGTTGTCTCTAGCACCCAAAACTCCAATTTTAAGTTTTCATCCTAAAGCAACCACCTCTCCCTACCCACCCCAGGTTGGGCCAGAGGGGAGGCTCCTGGGCACACCACCTTGGCATTCTTCAGCTACAGATGGTGAGCCAGGAGGCTCAGCGGGGTCCGAGCCTCCGCGGAGGCATGGGGCACTCGGGGTAGGGGCGGATGAAGAAGTTATTCCTTCAGGCAGCACCGGGTCCCCGCCAGCCGCAGGGTTTGAGGTTCGCCGCGCCGCTTCCGCCCGCCGTAGCTCAGCCAACCAACTAACCGGAGAGGGGCCCCGCCGCGCGCTCTCCCGGGCGCCTCCAGCCCAGCGCAGCGCTCCGGCCGGCGCTTTCAGCCCCAAGGTGCCCGTACACCCGTCGTTTCCCGAGGGCTGCAGGTGTTGGGTGTGCGAGTGGGCGTCTCTGTGTGTGCAGGGGTGCGGTGGGAGGCGTGTGGAAAGGGTGTGTGTGTGTGTGTGTGTGTGTGTGTGTGTGTGTGTGTGTGTGTGTGTTGGGTGGGAACGCAGGGCACACGGAACTCTTCGAATCGCAGAACCCGCAACTCCCGGCCTCAGAGCTGAATGTATTCCAAAGCTGGATTACCCCGGGTGGCCAAACGGAGGCCAGGGGTCCCAAGAACCCCGGGGAGTCCTGCCAGAGAGGAGCCTGAGTCTGGGGATCCGCAGGAGCTTGCCTTCTGCATCTGCCTCACCAGATGTCGGATCACTTGTCACCTCCACAGAGCCCTAAGGTCTCTATCCCCTTTGGGGATGGGAGGGGGTGAGACACGGAAGGGGGTGGGGGTGGGGGAGGGTTTTTGTTGCTCCCACGCCCTCTGAGCTTCCCAAGGCCTGTGGGCTCCAAGAAGTGGCAGGAGATTTTTCTCCTTTCCTCTTCCACTTTCCCAAAGGCAGCTGTCACTTCCACTGTCCCCTGCCACACACAATGGCCATCAGATTCCAACCCAGTGCTTCCAAAAAGGTCTTCTTGGGCTTTTGGGTCCCGGTGGCCTTCAATGCCCAAAAGACTTAGGGGGTCCTAGAAGGGAGCCAGAGTTACCCAAATCTGCAGAGCCCTTTTCCGGCTCCCTCCCCTGGGGAATCGGGGGTCCCACCTTCCCCTCCCACACACACAGACACACTTGGGAGTGGGAATTTATTACTGAAACTATTCCACCTGCTGTTTGCTTTGTTTTAATGTGAATACTAGAAAATTGTATTTACATGTTGGTTTACATCCTATTGGACAAGTACTATGTTAGACAACCACTGGACAGTGCTGCCTCCACTACAGTTGGGATATTTTATAATAATAGTCACTCCCATATGTATGGAGATTGGCAAAGCCTTTGTCATTCGCTTTTCCCTTAAAATTCTCACAACTCTAACAGGTAGCAACTATTATTATCCTTGTTTTACAGAGATAAGCAGGCAAGGCAGGTAGGTAGGTAAACACAGATATATAGCAATACTCTCAGAGTTTTATCAACGCATCACGAGTGCCCTTTTACACAAACAAGGAGGCTCCGAGAGGTTAAGTGATTTCTTTAGTTACACACTGGCTGGCGATGAGCTGGAGCCTCTACCCCCAAGCCCAGTACTATGAATGCTATGAAGCATGTGGTCTCTATCTCGACTGGGCAGTGTCTGGGGACCCAGGTGTCAGCACAGTTCTCCAGCTGCTCTCTGGGTCAGGATTTCCAACTCTCCACAGACTTAGTGGTTCCGGTCAGGTCACGGCTGAGCCTCCACCGAGTGCCAAGTGTCTGATGAGGGCTCAATTATAAGGGCAGTGATTAATGTGCCTTCTTGTTGATGGCAGTCAAACATCCTGGGCCCCTCCCTCTCGTCCACTTCCCTGACTGCGTGTGGCGGGAGGGTGACAGAGAAACCAAGGCAGGATACAAGCCAAAGGAGAGCAAGTTTGCCAAGTCCTCTCATCCTGTCCTTCACCCTTGGCCTCAGCCTGACCTCTAAACTTGGCCTTGATCTTTGGTCCTGGCCCCTGGCCTGAGTTTGCCCTTCAGCCCCCATTCATCTAGCTCTTAAATATCGGAGGAGGGGAGGGCAGGGGCAGGCAGGATGGCTCAATGCTGAAGAGAAGTTCACCGCCACCCAAAGCCAGTGAGGGATGACCAGCAGGCTCCCCTCCCACCATGACCTCCCCAGGACTCTAAAACTCTATCAGTGCTCCCCAGGGCTGAGGCCCTCACTTCCCTCAGCCCAGTCACCACCTGTCTATCTCTCACCTGCAGGGTCTCAGTTTCTCCATCCATTGCCTTCACCCTCATCCAAGCCACCCTCATTTTTTGCTTTTGATGACTTCAGAGGCCTCCGTTCGGCCTCTCTTCTTCTCCACAGGGCAGTGAAGCCAGTGTTGATGTTCTATGAATCTTATCATTCTACCTTCATCCCCTGCCCCCCTGCTTAACTACGGATTCCTTGGATACTTAGATAAAGGACCGGAGTCCTGAGTAGGACTCTCCCTCCACATCTCTCATTGCATTGGCCTGGCGATGCCCGCAAACACTGCCCTCTGCTAAGTTTTCCCACAGCCAAGCCGTGTTCTTCCGAAAGGATTTATGCACGCCACCCCACCCCCCGCCTAGAATGAGTCAGTCTCTTGGTTCTAGAGGACTTACACAGAGGAGGTGGTCGTGGAACTTCCCAGGCCCAGAGGGACTTGGGATGTACCTGGGGATAAAGGTGGGGAGAAGACCCCTGGAGCCAGGGCAAGGTCCTGGTCACTCTAGGGACATCACATACACTGGAGTCACATGGCAGGGCTGGCAACCACTATCCCTTCCTGCTCCAAGCTGGCTCAGAGTAGACCTCAGGTTTGGGAATGCTTAGGAGATAACACAGGGAGGTCAAGGAAGTGCTTTGGTCAGCTAGTCCAAATGTTCTCCATTTAAAAAAAAAATGTGTGACAAATACAGCTCCTTGAGCCACAGTCTGACTTGATAAGTCTAAGCAGAACCCAATAATTTGCATTGTAGTAAGTTTCCCCCAGGTAATTCTGATGTCTGGGATCCAAAAACACACGCTGTGAAACTAGATGGAACTTGACCATGAGCTCCTGGAGGAAGACACTGTGATGGAGTTGTCCCTGCATCCCTAGCAACCAGTGAGATTCCCTTACCAGGAGGAACTCGATTACAGTAGTGGAAGAACGAATGAATGAATGAATGAAGTTAACAACTAGGCAAACACTGATGTTTCCTTGCAAGATAATGTGTCTCAGAACCCTCAGGCCTTTCCCGCAAGCCCTCCAGCCCTCTCCTCTCTCTTAGTTAAATCATTCCTAAACCAATCCTTATTCCTTCCTCCTCAGACCGAGGACCAGCTCAGAGGAACTCAGGGTGATCGGGGTGATCCTGTCGCACTGACCTCCCTCCTCTCTTTCCTCCTCCTTTATCTGGATGCTCTTCAGGGGCCCCGAGATCCAGCTTCCCACCACACGCTCATCACAGCTTCTGGTAAGCTTCTGGGTACAGGGAAAGTGGGTGGCACTATCCCACTGCTGGGACCTGCTGCCTGGGGCTGATAGAGGAGACAGTGCTGTTTGGCTGTTGTGCCCAAGCCCAAGCTCATTTCAGCCAGGAGCTGCTGTGGTCACTCAATCTCTTTCTTCCCTTTCTCCTGTTAAAAATGAATTATACAGGTCTACTTTCTCATTGTAAAAAATGCAACAATATAGTTTTAACATCTATGTCTAGAGCTACAGCTTGCTTTTTGTTTTTACTCAGCAACTTCTGTGTCAGTATGTCCCCACCTACTTTTTTTTTTTTTAACTAATGCATGGCAATTCATCCAATGGATGCTCTGTAGTTTTTTATCCAGTCTTGTATTTATGGACATTCAAGCTATTCCCAATCTTTCATTATTGCAAACAATGCTGCAACGAATAGCTTTTTACACGCTCTTCTTTTTTTTTTTTTTTGCATGTGTGCAAGTATTTCTCTAGACCAGATAGCAAGAAATGAAATCGCTAGATTGAAAGATGAACACCATTTGTAATGTTCATACTGTCAAATTAGTCTCTAAGAAGATTGTCCCTATTTAATTTCCCATCAGAAATGTACAAAAGGAGCCTGTTTCGCCACAGCCACACAGTGGATTTTATCAAGGTTTCTTGTTTTTGTATCAATGCTATTTATGTCTAATCTATGACCCGTACTGGGAGAGGAAGGTACAGAGACGGGCATGGCTTCTGTCCTCCCATCCAGGGAATTCCAAACCTTCCCACTGCAGACAGAGAGGTGGTGTGACTGATGCATCCCCAGCAAACGAGCCCTCGGTTCCATTGGGGTGGGAGAAGGGAGGAGTTGGCGGCTAAGGCTGCCAATCGGAGGTGACACTTAACTAAGGCTTTGAAGACTGAGCAGAAATTTATCAAACAGAGAAGTACACGGAGACCTGGCAGTAGGCCCAGCCCAAACAAAGGCACAGAACAGAGGCACCGTCCCAGGCTCTCGGGGAGCTATTTCAGAGAGGCTGGAGATAGAGCTTTAGGCTTCGGCAGGAGCCAACACTTGAAGGGCCTTAGGTGTCAGGCCAACGAGTCAAGACCCCTGTCTTGAGAGCTACAAGATCATCTCCATGTGGGCAGGTATCTTTTTTGATTCACTGTCCGGCACATAGTAGGTGCTTAGTAAATATCCGTAGAAATGAAAAGGAGCACCCGAAAGGTATTTAAGCAACATGCTTAGCCCTCTTTCACCTTTCACAGAGACAAGACGCTCTCAGTGCTAGGGACTGTGAGCCTGACTCTATTCTGGAAGCTGGAGATCCGAGACGGACAAGCCGGGCTCAGGAATCCGTTCCTGGGTCTCAGCCCTCCACCCCGGCTTCGTGCCAGGTCCCTTTCACCTCTGCCCGTTAGAGATTGCTTTTGGTTTCTGTTGACAACCCCTGTTTCTGTGTTTGGAGCGGCTGTTCAGTGCCATTTCCTGATTTAATATCAGAGCAGCACAGAGCAAGGATGCACAGTTAGCAGTTTTTGCTCCAAGTATTTTTCAAGTTCCCTTTTGATGTAAGGGTTGGGTTTGCAGCTTCCCTGATCCTGCCGAGCAGGGAGGGGGAGATGGAGGGAGAAGCTGGAGGTGGGAGGAGAGGAGAGGACCCAGGGAAGAGTCACCCAGTCCAGCTGAGCTGAGGGGCTCCGAGCTCCTTTCTAGAAAGGGAGTGGCAGCGGGCTCAGCAGAAATGGAAGCAGGCCCAAGGGTCTGCTGGCAGGTGCGGCCTCTAGGACGCAAAGCTGCTGTCACCCTTCTGTGTGGGCGTAGATTTACACGCCTGTCTATGTATATATGTCTGTCATAAAAGCAAAGGACTAGAAAGCTTAACTAAGCTAGCGTGATGCAATTCAAAATACCAGAAAATGAAAGCAAAATTGGTTCAAAGAAAAACTGAAGACAGATACAAGCCCCTGTGGCACTCAGGTATGTTGACTGAGCGTCTATGATGCACGAGGCCTTCTGCAGGGCCAAGTACTGGGAACAGGCTGAGAAGCTCACCTTCTTGTGATGGAAACAGATTTTTTTTTTTTGCACTACACTAAGGCCAATGAAGTGATGGAGGCATGCACGGGGGCTGTGGACACACACACACCCACACACCCACACACCCACACACCCACACACCCACACCCAAACACACACACACACACACACACACACAAGCACGTGTGCGCACACACTTGAAGACAGGACATGAGGAGTCTTTGAAGGTGCTGACACCCCACCGATAGGCACTCGTGTGACCTGCTGCTGGGTCTCATTTCTATTTCCACTGCCACCGCCTCTGGGACTGTTCTCCTGACCCTCTGTCATTTTCGGTCTTCTGAGAAGCAAACATCGTAATGAGATTAGACATGCAAGAGGTTTACTGGGGAAACACCTGTGAAGGATAAAGGAGGAGGGAACAAGGGGAAGCAGGGAGAGCCTTCAGGCCATGACGCAGGCCTAACATCTATAAGAGGAGAGGCGGAAGGAAGGCGCGTGGGAGGGAGGGCTCTCAGACTACAGCGCTGTCCTGGGACAGTTTCAGTCAGGCTCACGGGGCCTCCCTGGGCCCCTGTTGGGAGCCCCACACTTTGTAGGAATAAGCCAGCACTAGCAACACCCTCCCGCCCCTATGCTCAGTCACTGTCTGAGAGCAACTGGGAGGAAATGTAGCCTCAGATGGAGCACACTGGGGGAGTTAGAGGGGTGGCAGCTACGACTGGAGGTCCATGCTGCTCCTGGCAGCAATTTCTCTTGAAGGAGACTTAAGCAGTGCATCTCCACGGCCACCACCACCTTTCTTCTTCCACCCCATCATGAAAGACTTCCCCAGGTCGTGAAATGAAGCCGCAGCAAGCACCTGACTGTTTGCGACATGCGAGGACCGTGCCTCGTTTCGTTTGCATCGTCTCACTGAGTCCTCCAATATAATATTAGGAGATACGAACCCTTATCATCACCCCCATTTTATAGACAACGAGGCTGAGGCTCAAGCAATAGTTAAGTCACTTGCCAGAGGCCACAGTGAGCACGTGGTAGACAGAGGATGTAAAGCCTGTTTGGCTCTACCCACTGCACTAGGCTGTTTGGGGCAGGAGGGGGCTTGGAAAGGGTCGTTTCTCTCTTCACACCCATCTCTCCTGCTGCTGGTCCCTGCAATTAACAGCACAGCCCCCACAAAGACCCTTCAGGTCTCAGCTGGGCCGATGCCAGCCCATTCCAGGCTGGCTTTGGGGTGCCAAGAGCCTGCCAGTCAGGGCCAAACTGTGGGCTCGCCTGAAGTAGACAGTATTCAGCAGCCTCGCAACTGTCTTTTTCTCAGGCATCACCGACTCCAGGAAGCCCCCCCAGCCGGTCCATGTTTTCATAGCACCCCATACTGACCTCCACCAGTATTTATTACACTGTGCTCACTAAACTGGGCCCCTCCAAGACCAAAACCAGTTCTGAATCGTGTTGGGGTCCCTAGCACCCAGCTCATGGAGTCTGGCACTGAAAGGGTGGCAATAAATAGAAGGGATACCTAAACAAATGGAGACTGGTCCCCGGTGTCAGGAAGATACCCTTGGAGGGCTGGGGACCCCTTGTGAAAACCATAGCTTTGGCCTTCAGAAGTGCAGCCTGCACTCCCCAGCCTGGCCACCAGGGGCCTCATCAACCCCCAGGGAGTGTTAACACCAGGCTTCCCGCATCTCTGAACCAATCAATGCCTCTCACCTCCACCCCAACATCTCTGAGGGGGCCAGGCCCTGGCTTGCCAAGGCCTCAGCATCTGCTCAGCTGCCACTGGCCCAGTGGGTAGCCCCCAGCCAAGGAGGAGAGTTATTTTTATTTATTTCTTCTTAATCATGAACTTAATTTAGCTGCTAATCAGGTTACCATGGTGATTTACACTGGATTTATAGCAGTTTCCTAAAGCGCCTTTTTTCACATTCTTTGGGTAAATGAATAAAATTTGGGTGATGAGCAAAGTGCATAAATATTGGGCGTCCCAGAAAAAGGTCAGCTGTTTCCGTTGTGCATTTGCCTTTGACCCTGCCTAATGCGCGTAAGAAAGATCCGTGACTCTGGACAGACCCCCGGGTTCCCTCCTTTTGCCCTCCCTTTGAAGCCGTCAGTGGACCCCTCCCTATTGCCAACTATGCCAAGTCTGGGATTTCTGCGCTGCTTCCAAGGCCCGCCCCTCTCCCCTCACCTCCCTCGCGCATTACCTTTCCGTCCCCCTGTGCTATTCCGATGCTTGTGCTCTATGCCTTTGCCAGTGTTATGCCTGGGGCTGGAAAGTAAAGGTGCCCTCAGAGGCCTCCTGAAGGGTTAATTTCTCTCTCCTCTATCTGGGGAGTGATGGTGGCCTGACTTCTCTTGGGATCATACCCCACGCCAATGTAGTATTTGAGCACTCTTATTGGTCCCACTACCAGTGTGACAGGGGTGGAGAGTATCATGCCAGCCATCCCAGAAGAGCAGGGCAGGGAGGAGGCAGGGAGGGGACGTGGGCAGTTGGGATGCTGACAGCTGTCTGTATTTTAGAGTCTGGAAGGCTCATCTAGTGTTCTGTCTCAGTGGTTGGAGGGGACACAGTTCAGCTACCCTCACTCCATGGCTCAGAGGCACTCCTGCCTTCGGCCAACTAGAAGACCCCTCCCACCATGCCTCCCAGAAGGGACAGCTTCTCCAGGCTGGAGGCCACAATTTCCAAGTTTCCCCTGAGGACCTTGGGGCTGGCTGCCAATCGGTCCCAGGATCAGCCACAGTCCATTAGTGAGTGCCCAGGGCTCAAGGCGCCAACAGACCCACCAGCGTCGGCGCCGGATCCTGCCCAGGGAACCCAAAGCCACCTTCAATTATTGTCTTGGCCTTCGTAATCAGATGAACTGGACCCACAGACTGTGGGTTGGCTCACTCAGCTTAGAAAGCCTCCCAGCCACCAGCCCTGACCCCTGAGGTTCACCCTGTGGACCTCCCCAGTCACAGGAAGAACAGCCCATCCCACACTGCAGCCCACAAGGCTGTGTGAGCTCACAGAGCGGCCGTGTCTCTCTGACCTAAACTTCCCTTATCTGGAAGCAGGGCTATAGTCATGGTCGATATGCTGGCATCACTTCTGGCCCTTCCGAACTTGAAGTCAGAACTGGGTTCGAATCCTGACTCTGCACCTTTATTTGCTTTTGCTTTAAGACTGAGGGCAAAGGAAAGAAAGGTTGGTTCCCAGGATGCCTTTGGGAGGGTGAGGTTAGCAAGCCTAGGCTACAATAGTGACTACAAAGTGAATATCTACGATATTCCAGGCAAGCCCTAAATGGCTACCATGACTTTGGAAGACGTGTTTCACCATTTTCACCCCCGTGGTGTTCTTTCCAAAGTGAGCATGACTCAGGGGATCTGGGAGTGGGGAGTATAGGGACAGTCCCTTCGACCTGAGCATGGAGGAACCCAGGGATATATTGGGTTGTCGGAAAAGTCATGACGCATTTTTGCAATGAAAAACATAGAAAAAATACATTATGACTTTTCCGACAGCCCAACAGATACAATAGCCCAAGCCTTGAGAGAATCTAGAATTCTCATCCTAGCTTAGTGGTATATTTGCTGTGTGATCTTGTTCGAGTCACACAACTTCTCTGGTCTTCAGAAGTGTTTTTCTGGGAAGATCAAATCCCACCCAAATGAGAGTGGGACCTTGTATGTCCAGACTCCTCTCCAGTATGAGTTTGTCAAGCTGGTTCTGGCCCATCGCATGGCACCAATAGGCAGAAATTATGACTTTATAAAGATCAAAGAACAAACCCTCTCCGGCCACTGGGGGCTGCCTTCCTCCACCCTCGTGCTTACCTTAGCACAAGAACTAACAGGTGTCCATTCCCTGCAGTATCTCAACAAGCATCTAGCAAGGAGGAAAGCAGGGAATTCCCCACTGACTTACTGTGTGTTACACAGCATTGTATTCAACAGCACAGGCTCTGGAGCCCAACGGCATGGGTTCACATCCCAGCTCTGCCACTTACTACCTGTGTAGTCCTTGGGCCAGTTACCTAACCAGTCTGTGCCTCTTCTCTGCCACATGTCTAATGGGGCTAATAGTGCATATACCTCATAGGATTCTTAGGAAGATTAAGTGAGCCAACACACAGTAAGCACTTAGTGTTGTGTGTCGACAACTATGTACCCAACATCTCCCCCATAGGTTAGTTCTCAAAGCTCCTATTATTAGTCCCATCTTACAGTCACGGAAACTGAGATGCAGAGAAATGAAACCCCCGATCTGGGGCCTGGTGCTCTAATACATTTGCCTCCATCTATGCATCTAATACATTGCATCTAATACATTGCTGCTCCAGTACATTTGCCATCCGACCCTGCTGTTCGATAAGATCCATGTTCTCAACTGACTGGTTTTGCAAAACAAGTTCTTCTAGCAATGGAAATCGAGATGGGGGGTAGGAAGTTCATTAAGAAGGGCTGGGTGCACCACCGATCAATCCTAACATCCTTAAAAGAGAGACGACCAGACGTTAGGATGTGACGCAACACGTGCACACCACCTCCCACAAAGGCGGCTGGCCAAAAATCAAACATGACTCTGATCAGGCCTCTCACTCTGTCAGTTTCCAGGAAACACAGGAGACAGAGGGACACGTTAGATGACACCACAAGGAAGCAATCAGCCAGAACATGAAACAGCCTGCAGGATAAATGACCCAGACTCATCAAGAAACAAATGGAATTTTAAAAAGAAAGAAATGACAGTTTTAAATGTGGGAGAAAGGGGGAAGGAGGTGGTATAAACTAAAAGAAACTTAAGAGATGTTATCAACCAAAAGCAATGCTTGCGGCCTCATTTGAACAACCTACAGGTAAAAATACATGTTTGAGACAGTCAGCAATATTTGAAAATCAGCCAACTATTAGATATGAAGGGAACTGGTTATTTTTTGTTGTTGTTGTTAGGTGTGATAATAGTATTGTGGTTATGCTTCAAAAAATGTTTAAGTCCTTATCTATTAGCAATACCTCCTAAAATATTTATTCATGAGATGATGTCTGAGATTTAGTTTAAATACTCCGGTGAGGGGGTTGGGTAAGGAGTGCACCAGGGCTTCTTATAATTCTCTGTACTTTTAAGTAAGTTTGGAAATTTTCAAAAGAAAAAGTTTAAAAGAAAAAGAAGGGCTGAGGATGGAGGCAGGTCACTATGTAGAAAGAGTTACAAGTACAGGTTTCAGAAACATTCGTTATGAGTGAGGTTTGGCCCCCTGGAAACGAGAGGGACTAGGGATAACCCCCAACCTCTCTGCCATCAAAAAGTGGTATGTCCCCTACCCATTTTCAGGTCACCCAAGGGAAAACAAGCTTTTGTACGCCAACTTGGAATTCATTCATTCACTCACTCATTCACTAACTCATTCACTCTACAGTTCATGCATTCACTTGTTCATTCATTCATTCACTCCCTCACTCCCTCACTCTACAATTCGTCCATCATGAAAAGTCTGAGGAATGAAGTGGGTTGTGTGCCACCAGGGAGCTTAACATGGGGGGAACATGACTTGATCTGGGGGGAAGGACGCTCGGTAACATTTCAGCGGAGGCTTAAATGATGAGGAGATGGGCATGTGAAGAGCCCAGGGAAGGGCGCTGAGGCTGACAGAACAGCAAGAGCAAAGGTCCTGGGGCAGGAAGGAGCCTCCAGTGGCAGGCGGTGTTGTCGGGAAGGTAAATTCAGAAGGGTTGCTAGAGCAGAGGGAGGGAGCAAGGAGACGCATGTAAGACAAGGCCTGTAAACTGGGGGACATCCTGGGCTGCTCACCGCTGCTCCTGAACCAAGGAAAACTTCTTCCCCATAAACAAAACTTGTCATGTAGAGACATGGGCTTTGGGCCAGCTGACAAACGCTCCCCCAGAGTTATCAAGGCAAGTGTTGGGAAAGCTAGTGTACGCGTTGTGTTGTCTGGTGAAAACGCTCTCCTTCAAGAACGTTAATCTGGAAGCAGAGTGGAGAGGAAGGGAGGGCCCCTGCCCTGGGGCCGAGAAGA
This sequence comes from Hipposideros armiger, assembly GCF_001890085.2. Taxonomy (NCBI): domain Eukaryota; kingdom Metazoa; phylum Chordata; class Mammalia; order Chiroptera; family Hipposideridae; genus Hipposideros; species Hipposideros armiger. Next base: position 855,898 of record NW_017731381.1, read on the forward strand.
GGCCACTACAAAGGAAATCACTGCAATCGCTGAGTAAGGAAGACTCCCAATTAGGGATTTTGAAACCAACGGTGAAAAGCAGGCCTGTGCCCCGCTCAGCCCCTCCCTCCGTCAGCCAGCCCAGCCAAGGGAAGGAAATCCCAGCCAACAGTGGGGAGAGTCGCCCAGTGATTTATGGCCCTGAGACAAAGGCTCCCAGGGAAAGGCCCTGTGAAACTCAGACGTGTTGTTGGAACAATTAGAGCCCATCCATCTATTTGAGTCAGCACGGTATCCGGAAAATGGGCCTGGGACAGGGGCTGCCAGGGACTGAGCACCAGCTCATCACATGCGACTGTGCACATGGGGAAAGGGCAGGAAAACCCGGGGAGCAGAGGGCTCTAAGTCCCATTTCTCAGACAAGGAAAATGGAGCTCGCAAAGGCGACTTGTTCAAGGTCACCAGCTAGGAGATTCAAACGCAAGTCCCTTCGATTTCCATCGAAAGCCACACTCTTTTTTGTCTTATCTTAACTGTCTTCCTGGTAGTTGCCGCAGCTGCCTTGGGTGGCTGGTCCATTGCAGGCTAGATCGGGCTACTGTTACCCATTCTGAAAGATTTGGCTCCCAGCTCCCGATTCACCCTAAAAAACCCAGCTGGAGTATCCAAAGCCCAGGGCAGCCTCCTCTCTTATGGAAGCAGGTGCTCAGCTATGATTCTATAGGGAGACAGTCTGCTGCCTCCAAACCATCTACAGTTTTCTGGGCCCTTGTGAGGGATACTAGTGAAGCAGTTCCCCCTGCAAGGCACAAGCACATCCCTGTGAGTTGATCCCAGCACCCCCACTTCAGGACCACCACGTCTGACTCAGCTCTGTAGTCCTAGCACAGGATCTGGTCCACAGAAGGCACACAGCAAATGTTTGCTGAATAAAAGAATGGCCCGTTGGCACTGGAAATGCGACAACAAACCCAACTTGAGAAAGAAAATAAAACATCGTTTATAAAAATGATGAAGAGATGGGGAAATGCTTATGGTATAATGTTCACTGTAAAAAGCAGAATACAAAACCATATAACAACAACAACAAACAAAAATGCCCACATAAATTTTAATCGTGCAAAATAACACACATAGCAAAAATCCTGGATGAGAATGTAAACCAAAATATTAACAGTCACATCACTGTGCAGTTGGCTTACACATGGTTTGATTTGCTTTCATTTTTTTCCCCCAAAATGTATTCAAGGAACACGTACGATTTTTCAAATAATAAGGAAAGGCCATAAGAAATTTTTTTTTTAGTAACATACTTTTAAGTAATAAAGTGTAGGGCACCGCCTGCCTCTCTGATCCCAGGCAGAGAGCAGCTGGGTACCAGACAGGGTTTTGCCATCCTATGAGCTCAAGGAGGGTTCCCCAGGGCCTGCAGGAGCCACACCATGACACCTGCCCAGGGCCCTAGGGTGGTAAGCGTGGATGCCCAGGCCTCACCGCCATCTGCCAAATCCTCACCACAACCAAGTACATTTCCACGACTCCTTTCCCCATAAGCAAGTCAGTAAATCAAAGCACATCTCGTACACAAGGTGGGCCCTTTCTGGTAAAACACAAAAAAACTTAATCTTTGGTCCAGAAGCGGTAGATTGCGGCGGCCAGTCAGCAGCCAAAACCATTAATCTTTGCCGCGTTCCCCAACTGGCCTGAGTAGTAAAGAAGATAATACCCCAGCAGAATCAGTGACCCACTACAAATTGGTCCTGAAAGGTCCACCAGCATAAATAGACTTTTGCTGATCCAACACTTGTTAGGAACCCCAACAAAGAGACTATTGGCTCATCTGATGAGCCGCTTGCAATGGGCCCTTGCAATGGCTGGTGATGGATGACCACCCTCCCTTGGAGGGGAAGATGCAGCTCCTGGTATGGGGCCTTTCTCATCTTAAATTTGTCCTCAATAAATCACAGGTGCAGAGGAGCCGGCATCAGTTTCATTACACCTACATGCTCCAGTATCAATCACGCCACCATGGCGGCCTGTCTGGGCGCAGTTCATTTCAAGTGGCTTTTTCTGTCCTGATTCCGTTTCCACCGCGATGCGCGCCTTCAAGGGGTTGGGGGCCCGGAGGGCGGGAGGAAGGCACTTTTCTCTGAAGGCCTCTGCGTCCTTGGCCTCAGCACCTATCCCCTCGTCCTCCTCCATTAACTATTCCCCAGATGAGAGCCATTCAGAGCTCTGCATCCAGTGGCTGTGCGAAGACTCAGAATCAGAAAGCCTTGTTTTCAGGGAATGGCTCTGACATTTGCAAACTTGGAGTGAGTCACTCCTACTTTGCTGAGGTTCAGTTTCCTCATCTGGAAAGTGGGGCCAATGACACCTACCTGCTGAGACTGAACACAGCAATATGTGTAAAGAGCCTAGCACAGTACTGGGTACAACACAGACCCTCAACTGATAGTAGTCCTAGGCTGTGCTCATTCCTGCTTTGGATGCCAGCTAGAGAGAAAATATTTAGGGATGGCTGGCGTTGCTTTCCTTCGGAACCCAGGCCCGTGAACAAAGGGAAACTCCACAGTTCCTCTTCCTCCTGTCCACCTGTCTGGACCATTCCTGGTGCCAGCAAATGTATGTCAATTACAGCTCAGGATTTATGAAGATGCTGCCACAGCTCGTTTTTTTGTCTTGTTCCTTTCATTGTAGGCAGTTAAAATACACTTAAAAGTAAGGACACCCGAGAGCTCTCAGACCTCTTCCTAATGCACATAATCAAATACTGTAATGTCATCAAATGCATGTACAAGGCTCCTCATAAAAGCTGCGAACTCCTTTTTTTAAAGAATCATAAGTGAGAATAAATGGTTTCTTTTTAGGCAGGCACCGGGCCAGTCTGTCTACGGTCACCAGAGGCAGGACCAATGCACTCCTCTAACCCCGCCACCGGCCTCCTGCAGAGGGCACAGCCCAGCTGCCTCTGCCATGGGGTGGAGTGCTCAAGGCCCAGTGGCAGTCCTGTAAATCGTTAACCAAACGAGCTGACCTTTGAGCAGAAGAGAGGGGAGTGCGAAGGACCCTGCTCCTTGAGCTGGTCAGGAACAGTCAGACAGAACAAGCTTTTCAAAGAGACACTTCCTTTCACTCTAAACCTACAAGAGAGCTGGAGTGACAGGATCATTTGTTTGCGGATGAGCTGGTGAGTGGGTGGAAAGGGGAGGCAGGGAGAGAAGGAGGAGGAGAGAGAGGGGAGAGGAGGGAGAGGCAGAAGGTTCCCAAAGCAGGTAGAGAAATAAAGTGATAGAAAAGGAAATGGGACAGGCTTTACCCATGCACACAGCCGTACATCAGCACTGCACGTTGGCTCAGAGTCTGCAGGAAGATTCCAGGGAGCCACGTATATATGCAATGCTTCTCCAGGAACAGACTACAATAGCAACGATGACAGTGCTGATGGTGATGATACTGGGCACTGGCCGTGTGTCCGGTGTTGCGTTGAAGTGCTTTACAAGCACGACCTCATCTAATTCTCCTAACAGCCCTATAGCTACTACATTTCATTGATTCCGAAATGTACACTTTTCTTTGTCCCATTTTAACATCTCTGAAACTGAGATGCTTTTGACAATCTCCATCGGCCTGACAGCCATCTTGATGTCACTGTCATATCTGGGAACACACATCAACACTTGCAGAACGGGTATCTGTGGGTTAAGAGGAAAAGACCAGGGTGATGTTTAAAGAGATGTCACCCCTAACGTTTGTGAAGTCACAGAAGATGCTGGTGTGGAGAGGAGCGTGGGCATCAACAGTTCTGAGTCAATCCCTGACTATGAAAAAGTTTACCTTAAAGGGATACCTTAAGCAAATTATTTCTCTTCCCTTTTCCTTTTTATGTAGCTACAAAGGCCTTATGATAAAGATCTATATCTAAATAAACCCGAGTTCTTTCCATAAGTATAAGATTAAAGTTCTAAGGGATGAGGAAGTCTCATAGTGGAGTTGAATTGTCAATGATTCTATTTTTCTTAGCATGACATAAAATAATGGTGCAACTTACAACCACTGGCTTCTTGGACTAAGGGAGATACAGCACTGCCCCATCTTACAGATGAGCACACTGAGGATGAGGCATCTGTGTTACTTACTTGAAGCTACACAGGATGTCAAAACCCCCAGATCTTTCTGATTCCAGAGCCTATGTTCTCAACCAAAATTGCTATTCTTCTCAAACATCTCCGGAGCCAGATCAACATAGGTTCAAATTCCAGCTTTGCCATTTACTGGTTTTGTGATGCAGGAGTGTGGCTTCCAGTCTCTGAGCCCTAAAGCAGAGATGCTAATGAAAACTGCTTCTCAAAACTGTAGGGCAGAAAATCCTTATGTGAAAAGGTTCAGCATGGTGCCTGGCCTTAAGAAAGTGCCCAAGAAGTGGGGGTGGGAGGGTTGAATGAGAGTCTGCATTTAGGTCCATGGCCCATCTGAAGAGTACCCCCTTAGCCTCTGCAGCAGCTGACTAAAGACTCGGGCAGCACCAAAAGCCCAGATCTAGGGCTGGAATAGTGAGTACCAATAAAAGATGCTTTTAACCCTCTCTCAGGACAAGCCAGTCTATCCACGCTTCTAGACACCTGCCAGCTGCTCAGCCTTTCCGTCCACCTATCATTACTGTATTATTATTACTATTTATGTTTATTGAGTGTCCACTCTGTGCCAGCACGGTTCTAAGACCCTTACACATATTTTATCCTTGCAATAACCCCATCCATGGGTATGTTACAGATGAGAGGGAGACTCAGCGAGTTGAAGGACACACAGTGGTGCTGGAGGGTGTCCCAGTCCTATGCAGGGAGCAATGCACCCCATGTCTTAGGCTACTTTGGTTCTGGGGTCCAGCGATTCATCCCCATGAGGTCTGAGATTTAAGCTAAGAAGCTGTCTTTCAAAAGTCATAAAGGATACCTTCCACCCCCGATTACAAGTAACATATGTTTACTGTAGAAAATTTGGAAAATACTTTATAACAAAAAGATATGATGACACAGGACCCCATTGCATAGAAAATACCCCTGATTCACATTCTGTGTTTGTTACCATTCTTATTTCTATCAGTACTTTATACGATGGACATTATACATGCAATTGTATACCCTGCTTTCTTTTTCACTCAGTGAAACATTGTCCCATGTCATTAAAAACACTTTGACATTATTTTGGTTGTTTGCAATATTTCATTGAATGGACGGCCCATCATCTACCTAACCATTCCCCTGATGTGGGGCATTTAGCCAATTTCCTTATGTTCTAGGGCAGACGTGTGCCTCAAGCTTCACTTACATTTTTTATTTCCTTGGGATAAATTATTTACAATAGCATTGCTGGGTCAAATGACCTGTACATGTTCAACACTCTTAATAGAGACTATCAAACTGCAATTCAAATTTGAGAATGTCTGTTTCAACCCATCCTTGCCAGCACTGCATATTAACATTTTAAAACTTCCCTGTTAAGTTGATAACGGAAGTTTTTCTCTGTTTTATGTTACCATATTTCTGTTTACTAGTAAACATGAACCTTTTTTTTCAACTTTATTACTTGATGCTATCTGTGAATCTGTGGGGTTACTGCAGCGCCGTTAGGAGCACCTGCTTAGAGCAAGCTCTCTGCTTGAATCCTGGCTCCCTTCTTATAATCTGTATGATTTGGGGCTGACTATTGAACATTTCAAAGCTTTACTTTCCCTTATCTTTTAATATGGGTCAGCATAATAACACCAACCTCATAGGGTCTTTGTAAAGAAGGCATGAGAGATCCCATGTATGTTACACCTGGTGTGGAGAAAACGTTCCATAAATATCAGCTACCTGAATGTCTTCTTTCGCAAGTTCTTTTTCCTACACTTTATTCATTTTCCTCTTAGAGTCTTAATATCTTTCTTATCAACTTGAAAAGGCTCTTTTTTTATATGAAGAACATTAGCCCTTTGCCACATTTGTTGTGAATAACTTTAAATTGGCTTTGAAAGGTACACTCTTTCTCCTCTGGGGGTCTGCAGGAAATTGTCGTAGTGCCATCCACACCTAGTAAAGCTGCAGGCACCAGTTAATTTCTATTAAGTAAAGGTTTAGAAATAGGAAGGGGATTTGATTTCCAGCGATGCACCTCCAAAGACATGACTTCGGTTCGCAATGCTGCATTTCTAATAGACGAGATAGGAACAGATGGGGTTTATTGTACCCACATAACAGAGCCACAGCTGGGATGCACAGAGAATGTCACCACAGCTCCGGCGTGTTGATGCCTGCTAGTTCATGTTTGGGAAGGAAATGATGGAGCTTTCTGGAACCCGGTCTTTCTCAATTCTGAAGATGCTCCCACATTCACAAGGATATTTTGGTTAAAAATGAAAAACAAAACCTTCTACCCCAGAATCTCCATCTATATATCGCTACTTGCATGCACTCAGTATTTTTCTATCAACGAGGGTTCGGAGGACTGAGAAAACCTCTGTTTCCATTTTTTATGTCTATTAAAAATAAACATGCTGAGAAGCTGCCTTTTAGTCTCTTTATCAAGTTCCAAATGACGTGTAGCCCGTGTCAACTCAGCATTGACGAAAGCAACCAGCACGATTTATAAGGCATCAGGAACAAACTTAGTTAAGGGCAGGTTTCCCCTCCATTGATCAAAACGGGTTTTAGCACAATGATGGGCAGCCGAACTCAGCCCTGAGTGGACAGGTAGGCAGGACGCTCTCCCCAGCTCACCCACCTGGGACCAGCTCATGGGCACCTGGTAAGCTCTTCTGCCAGGAAAGCTGGGAAGCCATCTCTTTATGTGTCGGCACAAACGAGACGCATTTCATACTGAGTCAATTTAATCAATACTTTCCTTGCTTTAGAAACTCGGGGCATTTCATGAGAGCAAAGCTATGATACACAGTAAAGCAGCTTTAAATTCTAATGAGCTTCTCTGTGCTAATTAGTGACTTTGTTAACTGGAAGCTTTCTTTGTTCGAAAGCATACCCTTGCCTTAGAGTGATGCAAAGTACCAGCTTTGCCTCTCCCAAATGTACCTGTCTTCGCTTTTTATCATCAAGCCAGAAAGGGCAGTACAGTAATTTGTTCCTCTCACCTCGTTAGAACTACTAAAAAAATTTTTTTGTAATTTTATTTTATTTTTTTTAATTTACGCGACTAGCATTGCATTTCTGCCTAGTAAAAACTAGAAAGTTCAAGAGATCAATTTCTTCTAAATCCCAACTGTCACCCGCTCGGCAGGTAACGGTCAGGGAGCTCTAGAGGGTAAGCACAGTTGTTCCTGGCTTCTGGAAGAGAAACAATCAAAAGGTCCCTCCAGTCCCCTCCCATTTCACAGTGAGATTTGGTGATTTGCAAATTGAGCAGCCATCGTTGTTTTTTTTCCCCCAGAGCAGGCAGGGTCTCCAGCCCTCACGAGGAGAATGTGACCCAATCATTTGTCTCCGCTGCGAAGCACAGATTCTAGAGCACTTGAGAATTCTTTGCCATAAAGCTGATTACTAACACAGGAATGGTGCGAGAGAAAACATCTTTTTAATCTAGAAAGGTGGGGAGAGGAGGACGAAGGCAAGAAAGAAAAGACACAGAGTTCATGAGTGTGGTTATCAACCCCAATCAGAGCTTATGTGAATCAGAATTAGAACGTGGATGTGTGACCAGGATTTCTCTCCCTCTCACTTTCCGGCCTGGCTTTCTCTGTCCTATCTCCATCTCCACTCCTCTTCCTGGGCACTGGATGAAGAGACCCTGCCTGGAAGTAATTGCACTCAGATCCCCGAGTCCCACTTAAAAGTCTTTGGGACTGATGGAGATAAACCCTCTCAGGCTTTTGTTTCCACGCAAAGGGCCCCCCCCCCGTCATTTATTAGACGAATTAAAGTATCAATTTCTGTTTAAACATTAACAGGGTGATGCCAAATATTAGTCAGTTCCTAATAATTTTGAGGGATTAAAAAGATAATAAAAGTAATAGTCCATTACATTACCTACTTCAGCAAGATTGTAATGAACGTAATAAATTCTGGATCAGGGTTATAACAACTTCCATCTATTTAAAATGAATTTGTAGGGTTACTTTCATTAACTATGTATATGGGGAAAATGATCTGACATATTACTTTAAAAGAGCTGTAAAACCGATTAGGAGAAAATATGCTTTCCAGACAGGGACGCGGGCCACCGGGGACAGCGGTATCTGTGGGAAGAGGGGATGGCACTGCCAAGACAGTCTGATTTTGTCCTCCTTCCCTGCCCGCTTGCCACTCGGAAGAAACGGTGACAGAACCAGCACTGGTGAATGAGGGTGAGAGAACCTTTACTTCCTCCTTTCTCCTATTTTTTTTTTTTTCCTCTCCAGGTACATTCCCACTAATGACCCGGGGCTCACTCTGGGAAGTTCTGCAAGGAAATAAACCTGGGCCTGCAGCCCAGCCTGGCCTTTGGGCCCCCGGGGGAAAGCTGCCGTATTAAAGGGGCCCATGCCCTCATCGCTGGGGGAGACAAGGGAGCAAGCACTTGACTGCGCCACAGAAATTACTGCTGTACCTTGAATGCCCGCTTCATTTATCAATTTCATAGCAGAAAAACCCATATGACTGCCTTGTTCACTCGCACGCTAAATCTCGTCGCAGAAAGCTCCCCACACCGCCAGTCAAGTGTGTTATGCGTGGGCCTAGATAGAGTAACTTGAAATACCACTAATGATTTATACTTAATTGAACCTCTCAGTGATTAAAGTGGAAGTAATGAATGAAGAACACCCTCCTGGTTCCCTCGCCCACTCAGCCTCAGCGGAGCAGGCCTCGCCTTGGGAAGTCAGCTAGGACAGCAGGCCTGAGCTATTCTCTCACTTCCCCCCAAGCCACTCATCTGGGTCCTGGCTAAATTGCTCTCACTTGCAGTAAATGATTCCATAAGCACCGTATCAAACCATTGATCCTTTTTATGAGATTACCCAATTGTAAGGTTAATGCATTTGCATTTGGCAAATGAAGATGGTCAGCCTGAATCCCACGCGGGGATCAGTGTTTAAATGGACACACGAGGAGAGAGGCTCTGTCAACATATTGATTTGTTGGTGGCAGTAACCAGATGTTGATGCTTCTCCCACACCCCCCAAAGAAAGTGCCAAGAGAATACACTTCCAAGGGCTGTGTCTTCCTTCGTAGAAGCCCCTTCACCTGACAGCCAGGAGACCAAACTGCTAGCCACCCTTCACCCCCTGTACTTCTGTTTCGAGAAGAAGGAAAGGTCCTACAAAGGTTTTTCAGTCACCTCAGACAGAGACAAGAGTTGACAGTTCACCTTGGGCCAGGAACCTGGCTGCTTTCTCTAAAAGACGGAGGGCCAGGACTTAAATTGGTGACAAGGACACACACTTCCGAGGCCAAAAAGTCTTCCTTCCTGAATATCGTAGAATCAGACTGGAACAGCCATTTCTACCTAGGCTTCTACATACAAAGCAAATTTATTCTTGGGTGAATATAGTCTTTTCTGAATGAATTAACCAAATGCCTTGTAAGTGGTCCGCCTTTGTGAGGGTTTTCTAGTAAGTGAATTCACAGGTTGGAAAAACATGCTCTGTTGAACTAACGTGAGTGCTACATTGGAGACTATAGCCGTGGTTTGGGAGAATTAGAAGTTACCCAGAGAAACCATCCCAGAAAAAAAAAAAAAAAAAAAAACATGTTCTTTTAGAGATGGGGAAACAGAGGCCCAGAGAGAGAATGAAACTGACGTGAGGCCTCCCAGAGAGTTCACGGAATAAACTCCCCACTAGTCCACCTTCCAAATCACCCTCGGTAACGAAGGCAGTGCTCCCATGAGAGGCGGCTTTGAGGCTGCGACAGCAAAGCAATAGTCTTTTTATACAAATGCTCTAAGACACGAACCATATTTCACATTCAGCTGCATAAACTAGGTCTTTGTCTGAATTGTCCTGTGGAGTGAGATTCGCTATAAGTACTGCTTACAGGATGGATTTGTTCAGCATTGTGACTCTGGAGACAGGACGCTGCTTTCATCATTGCGATTCAGTTCGCTTTTTCTGCTGGTCACACTCCAAAAGAGGTTGGGAGGCTGGGGAGCCGCCCCTCATGTGAAGTCAGAAATCAAAGGCTCACGTCACTTAGGGGCCAATGTCCTCTTTCTAAGCTCAGTGTCCTCATGTATAATAATCCTTCCCAGGCACAGCAATGGCCCTTATCCATGTAAGGCTCCATATCTGTAAGTTTCCCACCTCCCAGTTTCAGAGGAATAAGGGCGACCCCTGGGCCTTACAGGCAATAACTGATCAATGACAGGTAGCTGGGGACAGACCACGCCAGTGAAGGGAACTGCTTTGTAAGACAGGCCCAGGCCCCTGTCCAGTCTCTCACCTCCCTCCTCTGCTGGAGGCTGAGCATTCTTTGAATCCCTACTCAGACCCTGCCTGGGTCTCAGAGGGACCTAAGAGGCCCTGAGGATAGGGGTAACGTCACTGTTAAAACAACAATCTTATTCATTTACATTTTTAGAGCATTCATTTGTCAAGCGCTTTTTACATGTGCTTAACCTCAACTAATGCTCCCAACAATGTATCAAGCTCAAGTGGCTATGCCCACTTTACAGAAGCAGAAACTGAGGCTTGCACGGGCCACCGTGACACAGCTGAAAAGGGGCAGAGCTGGGGTTTAAGCCCAAGCCCATAGACCCCAGGATCTGTGTTCTGTCACTATGCCCCCCTCTTAAGACTCGTGCTATCTTTGTAGCAAGGGGACCAACCAGAGCCCAGCTGAGACCCTGGCCTTCCCTTCCCTTCCCCACCTGCGATTCCATTCAGCCAATAGCCCCGGGGCAGGCAAGGCAAAGGAAGGCATTTGTCCAGAGGGAAAACAGAGCTTCCGGTGTGAAGGGGAAAAAAAAAAAATTCACTGAGTGAGCAACAGTTGACCTTGGTGAGTTATTGAGAAAATGCCGAGGTGGCAAGGCCAGGTGGTGACAGGGCCTCAGGGGCCCACAGGAAGGACGCCTATCTGATGAGGAGTATGCTGCGGGCAGATGCTACCTGGAGATAGTTGAGGCTGGTCTATCTGGGAAAGACGACAGAGAGAGGCTCCGGCTGGAATAGGCTATTTGTCCAGGAAGTTCCCAGCATTAGAGCTTGCCGCCCACCAAGCTTCGGGCTTGAGCAGGTCAAATTTCTAATCCCCTTAGGCCAGAGAGTCAGCCACAGTCTCTATTCTAGGGAGGACACACAGAATAATACCAGGGGCAGGGCAAGCGATTGTCCTGGAAGTAGTGGCCTGTACAGACACAGACTGACTCCTTGTCTCCAAGCAGCCTGCGCTTGTCTGCAGGGAGGATGTGTGTGTGAGCATATGACACTGAGTGTGATGTGTGAAACAGTATTTCTGTGTGTGGTTGTCTTCAGGAGAGGATGAGAGTGGGTGGGCATGTGTAGTAATGATTGTGGCCGGGCACATTTACTGTGTCTACACTGTCTGAGCACACACTGTCCATGTGACTATCTACGGGCACATGAAGGGGTTACAGCCTCCATGAGCGTTTTCATGGCCACAGCTCAGCTGAGATGAGGGATGGCAGAACAGTTGGCCCTATCAGTAAGAATGTGACCATTCAGAGAAGTATATGCCATGGGACCTAGGAGGGAGGGTCTGCTTTGTCTTGAAGAAACAAGGAGGGCTGACCAGAGGAGGGGGCATTTGATTAATGGTACCAACTTCCTGAGTCTCTCGTCAGATGGGCCTGAACCTGAATTTGTGGAAACCTCTACTACCAATCAGAGTCATATTGGTTTACTGTCCCCAGAGCAGACTGAAATGAGGACACTGCCCAGGCCGTATAGCATATCGAGCTTACGTAGTTAACCAGCCTTCCCTCTGGAAATATAAACACATGCTACCAGCCAGGCCCTGTGTGCAGGTGAGGCACAGGGGTTATCAGGAGAGCCCCTTGGCTGCCTTGGACCCCTGGACAAGTCCCTTCTGGTGGCTGTTTCCCAGCCTGGACTGATCTGGCTTTTCATGCACAAAACAGAAGGACAGATGCCTGCCCAGAGCTGGACACTGTCCCTGTGGCCTGTGCTGGTATGGATAGCAGAGCTCCGTTCTGCATCTCTGGCCAGGACACTAGGGTGCCTGAATCCCATGCCCAGTGCCACTTCTCATGACTATATGATTTGAGACAAGCCCTTCCAGTGATCTGAGCCTCAGTTTCTTCATCTGCCAAATGGGGATAGGACTCCCCCCGTACCTGAGTCACGCATGTAGAGACTGCAGTCCTGACCCTTCGTAGCTGTGCGGCCTCCAGCGAATCACCAAGCCCTCTGAGGTTCAGTTTGCCCATCTGTAAAACAGGGATAATAACAGCAAATGAGATAATGCAGAGGAAAGCACTTTACATTTTTTTGTTTTAAATAACATTTGAGAGAAGTCACCTGTGAGACAGAAAAGCTCAGCCGGTTCTCAGTTCTCGACCCCATCTGCTTCCCCTGGCTGGGCAATTCTCAGAGGATTTGGGCCTCTAGGTGTTGCCTTCAGGGAGCCAGGAGATCCAGACAGGGGCTCTGGGACCCCAAGGACAGGAAGGCCCAGAAACGGAGTCTGCTGGCCAGAAGGCACTGGCCCGTAGCTCCACTGCTACACAGCAATGATTCAGGAAAAGGCTGACAAGGATATTAGCAGTGTGGATTTTTTTTTAATCCTGAGCCCACAGAAAATGCACGGTCAGGAATAAAGGCGCCCAAGAGAGCAGGAGAAACAGAAATAATCAGAATTAGCCAGCGGGCGGGCAGCAGGAGCAGGGGCAACCCAGCCCCACACAGGGTAGGAAGCCCCTCCAGGACCCCGGGCTGGGGAGGCGTCCAGGGAGTGGGCAGGCCTGGCTAAGCGCATGTGGGGTGCCGGCTGCTCCAGCCAGGACCTCGGCTGCCTGCAGCCCGGCGAGCAGGCGCAGTGGAAGATAAAGAAGCCATCCAGGTGAGTCCAGCATCCCCTGAGGCCGCTGTGCGCTCCTTGGGCCCCTCCAGCCACAAGGTGGTGGAAAGAGGTCCTGGCAAAGGGCTTGAGTTGCCTGCTTCCCTTGTTCACAGGGCTCTGGATGTGGGCATTGAGGTTGGGGGGCTGCCAAGAGGCTGCTCAGATACTGCAGAAAGGCTGCAGAAACCTGAACAGGCAGGAGGCCTTAAGCCCCCATCCCTGAAGGCTGAAATGAGATGAAGATGACAGAGACCATGGCCCCAGAAAGCCACTTGGGGTGCTTTCCTTGGCAGCTGGACCGGGTGTATCGAGGTATTCCAGGCGGTGGTCCCAGAGCCTGCTTTCAGAGCAGAAAGGAATGGGTTTTGATGAGCTGGGGCCGAGAAATCCACTTTCATGGGCAATGGAACTGACGTTCTTCCTAATTAAAATCTGCTTTTCACAAATCATGTTGGACTATCAGATTGCTTAAGAAAAAACCCTGTCCTCTGTGTGTGTGTGTGTGTGTGTGTGTGTGTGTGTGTGTGTTGGAGTACAGCAGAATTAATGCATCAGCCCCTGATTCCACATCAGATTCCAAATTAATGGAGTATAAATTAATGACAACCATGTGTGATGTCCTGGAAGTCAGATGCTTGTCCGCACCCCTTCATTCTGTCCTCGGGCAAAATGCTTCCCCCACTTAAGCTGCTTTCCTATGAATGTGATACAGAGAAAGGGAGCTGCATGTCCCCAAGTCACCCTCGCTGTGATGGGGACCTGTTCAGCCCAGCCTTTATTCTATGAAGGGCCTCAACTTGAAGCTTTTGACAGCGTCTGTGTTAATGGCACCCTACTACGGAATTAAGTTTTGTGTGTGTTAAAAGCAGTCATTTGCTGAATGCAACGTTTACTACACTACAGTTTTGGTTACACCATTTTGCCCCTTCATCCCCCACCCCCACCCACTCCCAATATTTTAATACAGCAGTTGTCCCAGTAAATGGAAGCACCAGGGCTTCTGACCCCCTCCATCTCTGAACCCCATTATAGAGGTTCCTATAATGTTGGTTCCCTTCTGCCAGTTCGAGGTAAATCAGGATCTTATAATTCGGGTGAAGTATAGAAGGAGGAGAGGGTGTGATTCCCTGGAGCCTTACTGATTATCCAAACCTCTCTGTGAAAAGCTCTAAACTACACTTAACTGACAAGGAGAGCCTAGCAGACGTGCCAGAGAACCACTGCGCAAGCTCACGACATTCCTGCCTCCCTCCGAGCTGCACTGTCTGGGGGTCAGTAGCTGAGCAAACACCCTCTCATTTTGGTACTTCTCTCCGGGGTGCCAGGTCAGTGCAGGAGTCCCCTGGACCTCTCACCTCCCCAGCCCACTCCCTGTGGGTCACCTATGTGAACATCAAACCCGAAGAACAGCCCCACAAATTTAATTTATTTCTACCTAAACAAGTTCTTTTATCATAAAGCAATAAATTTGTCTTGGTGCTAGCAATTTGTTGCGGGTGACATAACATTGCAAATTGATTAATCGCCACTGTACGCGGCAAAATGAGAAAAGCAAGGAATTATTATGAATAGCGTCCGTCTTTTACGGGAGGGATTCATTATTCAAAAGTGCTCACTGGTGCTTACATGTGCCCTCCGTGCAGATTACATCCATTTGCAGACTTCCCATATCATGGTTACACAAATCAACAAACGCGCATTTATTAAGACATAGAATGAAAGCTATTTAAAAGTGAAAAATGGCCCTTTGCGTTACTTTGCTTCAAGGAAGGCAAATCGAGGCGGGATGATCCTGGGAAGTGGCCCCGTAGTTGTCACGTGGGCGTCTCCGGCTTCTGTGCGCGCTGCCTGGCGCAGGCACTGCGTGAATCCGCCTGCTCTGCCTTTCGCAGCCCCAGGATCTGAGATACCCCCGCCGCTCGTTCTGGAAGCCTCACCCTGGCTCGCAAGACTTCTGCAATCTACCGTCACTGGCAGCCAGGGAAGTGCAACAGATAGGAATGCCCGGTTCTATGAAAACCAGCCTCCTTCTGCACCCGCCTGCCTCCCGGAGGAGCAAGGGAACAGATACTAATTGAGCACCTACTCTGTACCAGACACTATCCCGAATGCTTTATGTGCATTTAACAAAGCAAGTCCCTCTCCTTCCTTGAACTTAATAGGGTTGTTGTAAGACCAACTGAAATAACGCATACACATAAAGCTCATAGTAAATAAATGTTCTGTACATGTTAGCTGTCATTGTTAGTATAATTCCGTTTGATTATTCTCAAGGTATTATTATCACCATTTTACAGATGGGGAAACTGAGACTTAGAAAGGTTGCAAGATTTGTCAAGTCACACAGTGAGTAAGTGAGCAGAGCTGAGCCTCAGTTTAGGGTCTGGCTCCAAACACTCATGCACTTTTACACCAAATCACCCGCACAGCTCTCTGTCCTTGACAGTCAAAACAAGGTGTATTTGTTTCCTCTAATCTGATGGAAGAGGCCACACCCCATCCACACTGCAGGGACCCACTCTGCCTGGAGGTGTCCGATGGCACATTTCAGAGGGTCTGGCGATTTCATGGCCTTCCCCATCTCTTCCCCTAACTGTTCTCCACATCAGTACAGCCCCATCCGTCTCTAACTCTGATCCCCTCTTCCTCCTTCCACTCACCCCATAATCGAGACTTCTTCCCAGAGGCAGCTCACTGCCTGCCCCAGTGAAGGCTATCAGGCAGCTCGCAGCTCCAATATTGATTATCCCTGCTGAACTCATGCGTTTCTTTAAAAATAGACCGAGATCTCAACTTTCATATTCTAATTAGATTTCAAAGCAACTTTTATAAAATGAGAAAGCCTTCATTATTTCTAATGAATAAGCAACAGTGCCATTAGCTACTCCCCAGCCAGGCCAAAGGGCCGTCTAATCCCTACCACCCCCCATCAGAGAACAGTGACTCATGTACTTCCAGAAACCTGCACCCAATCACAAACCTGTTTCCAGGTGCCCAGAAGCTAGGGGTAGGTTGGATTATAAGCCTGGGCATGTGACTCGAGCTGAGAGCTGGGCCCTGTGAGCAAGCACATCTCACAATAATAATGTTTTCCTCCAAGGGTGTTCCTCAAACCCCTTGCACTGAGATCACCCCAGAGGCTTGTAAAATATTCACCTTCTGGGCCTCCCCCAGACCTGCCACAGAATCATCAGGAGGTGTGGCCTAGCAATCTGAATGGATGATAAAAATCCCTGTATGATTTTTTTTTTGCATGCTAATATTGGTGAACTATGGTCCCAAATAACTTCCCAAACTCCATGCCCAGTTTTCTATGGCATCCCATTGAATCATGGATCACCCCAAATTCTGGTTGACTCCCTGACCTCCCTCACTTTACAAAGGAGAGACACAACCAAATAAGGTGTTCACTATCTGGAGGCCCAGGTGGCTCCCTTTCCATCAACTGCCCCACCCTAGGTCCCTCAGGGCATCCCTGATTCTCCCAGCAGGACCCGTGTACTCAGGCTGAACTGGGTCATGTGTCATTTGCTGGATACTCCATAAAGCTGCTCCTTCTGGGGGCAAAGACAGACCAGACTTCCAGACAGGGTACCAGCGAGATGGCATCTCTGTGCTGTCCTGGGCTCTGTTTACAATGGTCAGAGCTCCAAAGTTATCAAGTGCCTTGGTCCCTGGCTGCTGTGATCACAGACTGTCATTATCTTATGTACCCTCAAGTATAGTTCTCAAACTTTAGTATATACCTTAGAGTCACTGTGAGGGCTTGCTAAGACACAGACTGCTGAGCTTCTGACTCAGTAGGTCTGGGGTGGGGACCAAGAATTTGCACTTCTAACAAGTTCGCAGGTAATACTGCTGATCCAGGGACCAGATTTTGAAATGCTAGACTCTAAGTTCCATGTTATCTCCCCAGTGTCCAATACATAGTAGGTGCACAATTTCTGTTTACAGGATGAATGAAATTAATAAACGAATGAATGAGCTAGTGAATTGTTGAGTAAACTATATGAACTATCTTCTCAAGCCCTCTAATTAGGGCTCCTGACTCTACTGTACTTTGTGATGACCCAATATCTGCCAGACAGCTATAAGAGTGCCCATCCAGACATTCCTCAAAGATGGTGCCAAAAGCCAAGAAGGGAGCCCCTCCCCACCCAAAGCCAAAGCCTAAGCAAAGGCTGTGAAGGCAAAGAAAGCAGAGCCAAAAGGCGTCCACAGCCACACACGCACAGAAAGAAGAACCGCACGTCACCCACCTTCCAAAGGCCCAAGACACTGCGGCTCCGAAGGCAGCCCAAGTATCCTCGGAAGAGCGCCCCCAGGAGAAACAAGCTTGACCACTGTGCCATCATCAAGTTCCCCTAACGACCGAGGCAGCCATGAGGAAGACAGAAGACAACAACACACTGTGTTCATTGGGGATGCCAAGGCCAACAAGCGCCAGATCAAACAGGCTGGGAAGAAGCTCTGTGACACTGACGTGGCCAAGGTCAGCACCCTGATCAGGCCTGATGGAGAGAAGAAGGCATAGGTTCGACTGGCTCCTGACTATGATGCTTTGGATGTTCCCCCCAAAATTGGGATCATCTAAACTGAGCCAAGCTGGCTAATTCTAAATATAAAAATTTTTCACTGTTAAAAAAAAAAAAAAGTGCCCAGCAAAAGAACATGGCCTGGGACCAGCCTGAGAGCTCCCAACGACAAGACAGGGTCAGTAGCTTCCGACACCCATAGGAACAGAGCTGGCTCACCTAGTAGGTCAGGAAGCTATGAGAGAGTGAGGTAGCCCATTCCAGCCTTGAGGAAGATAACGGTGATTCTTTCCACCTCAAAAAATTGGCCCATCACTTCCTAGCTGGGTGAACTCAGTCAGGCTCCGAGAGTCCCAGTGTCCTCACTTGTGAAGTCGGGTGCTGATAATTATCTCAGGGTAACTGTGAGGATTTAACGGGACTATGTGTGAAAAGGGCCTGATAGCATTCGACAGTTTTGGGGGGTTTGGTCGATGCCTGTTCCCTCGTTCATTCCCCACAATCCCCAACCCCTGTGAAATGAGTCCCAGAGATATTTCGGGGAGTAATGAATTCCCTCATTTCAGCTAAACCACCCGTGATCCTGGTTTTGTGGAGACGTGCGATGGAACCTGATAAATTATTGTTTGAAGCAGAAGCTTCATTCAAATATCCATTTCCCTGTCAAGTTAATTTTGTTTCCATGTATTTTTCTAGCGGGATTTGACTGGAAGCATAGATAGTACATAAACAGAAGCACGTTCTCTGAGTGATGGGGAGCTGATGGTGCGGGGGAGGGAAAATCTGGGGGTTGGGATGGACCAGAACCCCCACTCCCCAGTCGGGTGGGGCATGTAGCTCTGAGGGCACATTCTTGGCAGCTCATATCTGTCCACAGGGCATGGCAGTACAAGTCAAATGACTGAGTTTCTCTGGCCAGGAGAATATTTCCTGGGAACACCCAAGAAAGGAGCTTTGTATCCAGCCTCCAGCTATGCCTGGAGCCAAGGCCTCCAACACATTATCTCACTTCCCCCTTGTCCCCTGAAGACTTCAGGGTGTATTTCCTAAGAACAAGGACATTCTCTGACAACCACAGCACCACGGCCAAGATCAGGAAATTAATAGATGCAATACTATTATCTAGTTCCTGGTCTATATTCAAAATTTGCCAGTTCTCCCATTAATGCACTTGATAGTCATTTATTTTCTTATTTCAGAGTCTGATTCAGGGTCACAGATTGTATTTACTTGTCATGTCTCTCGAAACTCCTTCAATTTTGTCTTTCACAACCTTGAAATTTTTTTGGAGTTCAGGCCAGTTATTTTGTGAAGGGCCCTCTGTTTGTTGCCTCATGGTTAGATTCAGGTTGTGAATTTTGGACTGAAATAACGGAAAAGTGATGTGTCCTTTTCCTTGTGTTGTATCTGTCCCCTTATTGGTGATGGCGGCCTCAGTCACTTGGTTAATGTGGTGACAAGGGGTTTCCCCACTGTAAAGATGTTATTCTCCTTTTGTTATTTATAAGCAATGTGTGGCTGCTTTGAGATATGTAACAATCCTTGCACTCACAGGGGTTAGTCTCTATCAATGATTCCTGCCTGAATCCATTATTACTGTGATGGTGGGCAAATGGCGATTTTTTTTCTAAATCTAAATGTCTTGTCCATTTCCCAGTTGGCATTCTACTAGAAGAATACAATGAAAAGAGCTTTCCTTTTCCCCCATCTATTTATACATTTATTTATTTATTTATTTATTTTCTGACCGTATGGACTCAGAGATTCTTCTTTTATTCAGCGTGGTCTAATCCATTGCTATTGTTACTTGATGCTTAAATGGCATGATCTCATTTCATCCTTATGAGAACTGGGTGATGTCATCAGAGACGTCCAGATTTTCACCTTCGGCCCTCCGGCTGCATCTCCAGGACTCTGCTTCCTGACTCTTAGCCCCGGGCTCTGTCCCTGGACACAGTGCTGTCCCTGCAACACCCTGCTGGTTCAGTGGCCCTGCTGGGAGACAGGAGTCCACACACAGTTTCTCGAGGCCCCGATTTTCCCACCTCCCTTCCAAGCCCCACGCGAATGGGCCTTCCAGAGTAGAAGGAAGATTAATTTCCTCCATCTGAGGCTGCTCAGTTAGGAGGCAAGGAGGCTTGTTACCTAATCTGTGAAATGGGTCAACTTCCTGGGATGTCTGTGGACATAATACCCCAGGAAGTCTTGGCACCGACCACATTTTAAATCAGTGACTGTGGCTGCATGAGCTTAGCCACACCTGAGCTCATGATGCAGCAAGTATTTGCTGCACACCTATTCTGTGCCAGGCTCTGGGCTAGCCTGGACTTACAGCAATGAGCAATCAGACAAGGTTTCTATTCCATGGAGCCCATGTGCAAGTGCAGTAGATCAAGTCATCTCACAGATAAATATGCAATGATACAGGGATGAGGCTTACAGGGGAGGGATCATTATTTTGAGAAAGTCTCTAACGGGAGAATGTGACCTTGTTTAGGGTGTCAGAAAGAGGCAGACGAGTTGAAATAGATGGTTTACAACACACTTTGCCTGAAACTATTTCTCAAAGCAGAGAGGGCGAAGCTGAGACTCAGACTGGTTAAGTAACTTCCCCAGGTTTGCACAGTGGTGGAATCGGACTCAAATTCAGGTCCACTGACCCCTTGGCCCATGGTGGTGCAGCTGTTCTGGCCAAGTGGTTACCTGAGGGTCTCTGGTGATTCTGGGCAAAGGGTCTATGTCTCTCTGTTCAACCTGGCACACTTTGTTTACACTGTGACACTGTAGGGCCTTGCTAAAGTGACATCAAGGAGGAAATGACTTTCTGATAGGCCCAAACATTCTCTAAATCAGTTTCTTTTTAAAAGAACTAAAGTAAGAAAAATTGACCAAGCCTGGATATTAAAATAAAGGAGTAGATTCATTTGACATCTGAGATCTGTAATTGTGCACCAGGCCATGAGCTAAGCATAGCGGAGGCAAAGAGTCACCCAGATGGGTCCAAGGCCAGAGCCCATGCTCTCTATCCCAGCACTGAGCTACCTACCTGGGATGTCCATCTGTCTGTCTGAGAAGGTACAGGGAAGGCCTCAGCCCTTGGGGCAGCCAGGCAAATTCCAGGAGGGAGGAAGGATGCCCACACCTGCCCCCACTGCTCAAGGCATCAGAAAGAGTCAAGGTGGGGGCAACTCAAGCTTATGCCCGCACCTGCTACACGCCCGCATGACACCCCTAGCCTCCAGGTCTCCTCTGGCTGGCCTTGGCCGGTCCTGGCTTGATATCTGATCCCCATGGAAGCTGACACCTCAGCAGGAGAGAGATCAGAGCAGACACAGCTGCCGCCCTGGAGCCTCAGCCAACTTCAGAGGGAGACTCTGAGGACACTGGCTGGCAGGCTGTCTCCCAGCTCCCTCTTCTAGCTCCACACCTGGAGAGATATGTGTATAAATTCTTGTAATGGCAGGAAAAGAAAAAAATCTCAACCTCACTGATTTGGCTACGTTTACACAGCTGGGAAACTGGGCTCAAGATCGAAGACATCTATCTTCAGAGCTTATCCATGTAGCCTCTCCTTCAATAGACCCTCTCCCTATACAATCAGGCATAACGTACACATGCCCAGTGCCTAGAATATACAGTAGCTTCCTCACAAGTATTTGTTTAATGCCCAGGTGCAAATGTGTGTATGTCTGTGAAAGTGTCTGTGCATGTGAGCGTCATGCAGAATTGCATAGAATGCAGATGTCTTCAGCCCTAACATTATTGTGGAAGATTCAGTAAGATCAGGAATGAGAATGTTTACTTCTTGTATCTCAGCCCTTGTTTCATCACATGCTTTTTCTTCTGGGGACAGGAAAAAGCATAAACATTGTTCCAATCAGTTTCGGGCAGGGAGGTGATAGCCGAAAATCCACCCCGGGCATGGCATGGTGGGGTCTGCTCTCCTAGTACACACACCGTGATGACGCTGAAAGCCCATAGGCTTTGGAGCCAGAAAGACCTACTGTATTGCCTGACCCCACCACTTGCTAGGGTTTAAGTGACCCTGGGCGAGTCACTTTGCTCTGTGAGCTGCTGATTCCTCAGCTGGACATGGCGATGCTAATACCTCACGGTATTGTTATGAAGTTTCAGTGTAAGGACAGTTCCCAGCACAGTGTCTGAAGCATAGTGGGTGCTCAGCATATGTTAGGTAGCTTCCTTCCCATTGCAGATGGCATCATAGCAGCGTTCACAGAACCCTTCTCAGGGGAGAGAAGGATGATGGGTCTCACTGGAGTCCCTGGGGACCTTGAAAAGTCCCTAAAGCCTGGGCCCCACCCCCAGAGGTTCTCATTCAGTTGGCCTGGCTAGTGGCCTGGGAATCAGGGCTTCTAAAAGTTGCCTGGGTGATCATAATGGGCAAGGTTGAGAACCTCTCTCTCATCTATAGGTTCTCAAATGCCGTTCATTTGACTTCCTCCGGGGGCCAAGCCTTGGACAGCCTGCTTTGCAGCCACTCTGCCTGGTGTCGGCTTTGTCAGCTTAAGTCAAGGCAGAGACCAAGAAGAAACAGCTTATCCCATCTGAGGCTGAAGTCCTCTTCCTTGAATCAGGGCCTCAATTTCCAAATCAAAACTCAAGACTCATAGCCTGACAAATAAACTATTTCTTTTTCATTTGTGACTGTATTGATAGGAAGGTGTTTTAAGATGTACACATGACATCTTAGATGTATATTTAGCAAACTGAATTGCTAACAAAAAAATAAAGACCGTTGGACGACATAATATTTAATATCTGCTATGTTCCAGACACTTTACCGCCCACGTTCTCTCAATAATCATTGCTGACAACACCCTCTGAGTGTGCTGGGCCAGTAGGAATAGTTTTGTAGAACGTGGGGATACTCCCACCTCCCAAGCTTAAACTCTTGGCCCTTTTTACCTAGGCCTCTCCACAGATTTCTGAGTCGTTTTGGAATTTGCATGTAAAATAAAAGCTTCCTACATAATTGAAATTATGGCCAATTGACCGTGAAATGGAAGTGGCCATGACCAATGAGGTGTTGGCTTGGGGGAGGCCGTTGTTCAGAAAAGGGGCCTCCAGAGCCCCAGGGCTGGTTCTCTGGCTCTGGGAGAAAAGTCCTCCTGGAATCCTTGTGGTTCCCAGCCAATCCACCAGCATTAACCATGGCCCCTCTCTCTGGTAAGAAGCAGTTTGGTGCAGCTCCAAAGGAAGACATTCTGTTATGATTTTTTTTCTCTCTTGGTTACAAATCCTCCTATGGGAGGGCAGTTAGTAGGATGGTCCATGTAGAAATCTCTCCTCTCTCAGGCCATGGCTTAATAAGCCAAGTAGGTTCTGAGCCAGACTGGAGTGTGAGATGCCCAGAGGAAAAGAGTAAGAGATGATGCTACAACGGCACACACTGCCCAATGGCAGGTAAAAAGTTGGAACTTGTGGGAGTCAGTGGGGAGCCCTCAAAGGTACTGGAAGGGGAGTCATATAAAACCCGTGTTTCACAAAGATAGCTTTGCAAAGAGGACTTGAGGGGAACAGATGGAGGCATGGGGTCCAACCAGTCAGCTTCAGCAGCAGCCCAGCAAAGCCATCATGGGGTCAGTGGCCATGGAGTGAAGGGGAAAGGATGCTGGGAGACTTAGGACATGACTACCTGGGACACAAAACGGGGAAAAGAACAAGAGCTATGTACTACTACTAACAGCACTGTGAGGAACCACTGTTATTCCCATCTGCTTGAAAGGGAAACTGAGGCTCAAAGAAGTCATGTGTCTTGCTAATACAGGTAGAGCCAGGAATTAAGTGCAGGTCCATCTGCATTCCAGAAGTGTTAATGAATAGATAAGTAAAATATTAAAAAGAGGGATGGCACAATACGATACTCTGGTCAGACCATACTTAGGGTAGTGCATTCAATTTTAGACCCCATACTTTGAAGAGAGACTTTGTTTGGCTAATGGAATATATAGAGAAGAATAATGCAGGTGGTCAAGGGGCTGAAAACTATGTTATGTAAGATGGAAGTTTAGGGGTGTACAGGCTGAAAAAGAGCAAATCTGGATACCATGTGATATTGTATTTAAATATCCCGGTCGTCCTAAAGCCCAGGGAGTGAGCAGAAACCAATGTGCATGGATCAGCAAGGGCCAGAGCAGGCATGTTATCTTGAACGCAATGGGAAGCCATTGACAGTGTTAATCAATACATAACATGTTTTCAATTCTAAAAGATCCCTCTGGAGGTGGGTATGAGAACACTTTCTTAAATAAAATTGTATGTTTCCTTCATAGGTATTCCAATACATCTTATGGTGATTTTCTCAAGATTTTCTATTATCATTGTGACTGGAATTAAATATTTTCATCCGTTGTATTTTCTAACTGGTTGTTGTTGGAATTTTGGGTAGGTTTTTTTGTGTGTATGTGTACATTTATTCCCTATCCAGCCACCTTAATGAACTCTTTTTTTTGTTACTTCCAATAAATAGTCTAGTTAGCTCTCTTAAGTTTTCTTTTGTAAGTAATGACAATTCTCTTTCAATAGTTACCATTTATATTTAAAAATTACATTGTCTCGTTGCATTTACTAGAACTTCTAAAACAATATTGATAGATAATTTTTTCTTTAGTGGTTTTTTTCTCTGCTTCTTCCTTATCTTATTGCATTTATAGAACTTCTAGAACAGTGATTCTCAACTGGAGATGACTTTGCCCCTTAGACATATTTGGCAATGTCTGGAGACATTTATGATTGTCACAATTAGGGAGATGTGTCTGGCTTCTACTGGGTAGAGGTGCATTCTTATCTTCATCTTGATTTCAATAAAAATGCCTGTTGTTGTTTCGCCATTATATATGGATTGACTATGAGTTTAAGGCCAATATTTTGTTGAGTAGGGAGTCTTTAAACCCATGTTAACAAAGATTTTTTAAAATTAGAAATAGATGTTGAGTCTTACCAAATTCTCCTATAGTCTTCATCAAGATGATAATATTGGTTGTTTTGTTTTGTTTGTTTTACATTTGACCTGTTCTTACATTATAATAATTGACTTCTTGGCTCCACTGACGTTACTTTAGAAAGTCACTGACTATTGTTAAATAAGCAAGTCCCTGCTACTTCTCTCCCTGTAGAACGCTATAAGGAGTTGCCCTATGAGAAGTAACTTGGCTATAAATCAATGCCAATAATTTGGAGTGTTTGCTCCTGTGGCTTTCAATGAGGACTCACATATGAAACCACTGCTTCTTCTGGTTTATAATGGCTAAATATGAATACCATGAGCCTCGCATTGCTCTCAGCTCCTCTGAAGGATGACTGCTAACCTCTCTGAGGTTGTCTGAGGATTCTCAGTCTCATGAAGAGATTTTTTTCATATACCACAGAGACAGACAATTTTAGGGCAGACAATCTCAAACATACTCTTCACATTCGGGAAGAATGCACCCAGGTATTTTCACATGACACAGAAACATACAGGTAGAAATTTAACTTTTTTAATACAGACTTCCTAATTTTAAGCTATCCTTACAGCTCTAAAATAATCCTTACATGCTCACAGTGTATTATTTCTTAAGATTAGACTTGGCGCTTTATATTTTTTGATAACTACATTCAAAAGCAAGATTGGTCTGGTCCTGAGCTTTCTGTCTTTATATGATTTTGGTATGAAAAAGCTAATTTTGCTTTTCTTTTTATGATCTGAAAAAATGTATTATGAGATTAAAAAATTAAATTATAAATTAGAAAAGATGTACCTATAAAATCACCTGTGTTTGGTGATTGGTTTATTATTCTTAAAAACTATCTTTGTGATGTTAAACATCCTTTTACACTTCTAATGCTTTGTACCTATATTTTGACTTTTTATTAGTTATGAAAGAGATTTTTATTGACATCTATAGTACTTCTCTTGGGTTTAGTTGTCAATCTACTGTATTTTTACTTTCTAAATTACTAGTTTCTGCTTTTGCCCTTAAATATTACTTCTTACCTATTTTCCCAAAATGCACATTTCCCCTTAATTTCTTTAATAAAATGCTTCTCAGATTTTTGTATTCTTTCTTATTTTAACAGTGAATTCATTTAAGGAAATGTATTTACCTTTGAGTACAGTTTTAACCATATTCCTTAAGTTTGCTAAATAAAGTTCTCATTCCTTTCATCTAAATATACCCTGACTGCTATTTTATATTTATTTATTTATTTATTTATTTATTTATTTATTTATTTTAGCTGAGCCATCCTGCCACCTTTGGCAGCTCAGCTTGGGCCGGGACTCGAACCGCTGTTCCTCAGAGCTCGCACTCTTGAGTGAGCTCTTAACCAACTGAGCCACTCGGCCACCCCCTGACTGCTATTTTAGGTTCTCTCTAACTCTAAGGTTTTGTTTTCCTTTCCAGTTAATTAAATATTTTCCCTCTAACCTCTTCTTTTCTTATCATTTTCTACTTTTATTATATTGTATTCAGAGAATTTGCCTTATATAAATTTTATTTTAGGGAAATTATTAATGTTTTTCTTTCAAATTATTGATATATGATCAATTTGTCTTACTATAGCAAGAGTCCTTGATATGAAGCTTTTTCTCGAGAACTTAGTCCCCCTTTGGGAAGTGTATCACAGGGGGGAACACAGGATTATCTAATAGGGTACAGGAAGAACATATTAGAATCCATATTTAACATTTATTTTTATCTTGTCCCTTTTAACCTCTACTTTTATGTATGTTTCATGAGTCATATTCGCATTGTAGAAAATTAATATTATTAACAATATGCACATATCGGAAGCATATGCTTGAAAAGGTTTTAAACATAGAGATGTATAAGCAAAAAGGATACAGGCTATTAGTCTAAGGAGCACAGAGCTCAATATTTCAGTACAGTGGTATGTCTACATAATTTTAAAATACATTTATATTGAAGCTGTATGCTCAAAAATGTTTTACATAGAGGAACTCACATTCAAAACATTTGAAGGCAATTGCATTATCAATAATACTAATTTTCTAAAAAATGGAAAGGTTTTGTTTATCAGAATTCTAAGGAAAGGGGGGAAGCAATTTAGATTCATAGGGGCTGTTGCTAGTCTGGAAAGAATCCATCAAAACAGGGGGGGACAAGATCTATTTCCAAAGATCCTAATGTCTATGGGGGTATGGACTTCTGGGGAAAAAAATGAAAGTAGCAGGGGGAGGAACGGGCAGAGCACTGAACAATGAGCTGAGTGATCTTTCCATGTGGCACACCCAAAACATTCTACCGAGTCACTAAACCCAGAAATACTTGGCTTGTGTCGATTTTTCATGGAAACCTGTGTAAAGGTCACACAGGCTCAGGAAAGAAAGCCACGAGGAGCAGGAGGAGGTGAGGTTGGTAGCTTCTAGGAAGCATCTGATAGTCCTACAACATGGAAGTAGGAGCTGGAAATTTTTTACCTAAATCTCCAAGGATCAAGGAAGCCCTTGATACGATAGCTATAGACAAAAATATATATATTGCTCAATTCATCAGGATCCTCACTTATATTTTATCTGCATGACCTGTCAAAGGCAGAGAGACGTATATTAAATGTCTCTGCCACTAGTGTGTTTCATCCCTTTCCTCTGTATTGCTAGCCGTGTTCATTTTATGAATTTTAATGTTATGTTATTTGTCACATCAAGACTCATAACTATTACTTTTCTTATTATTGACTGCTTCCTTATTAAAACAAAATTATTTTAATGTAATGCTTTTGACAGTAAATTCTATCTTGTCTTTCTGGGTCATTTTGACTTAGGTTTAAATCTTGTACAAAATTTGCACTTGATTTCTGTTGTTTGCTTGCTTGCTTTAATCCAATCTAAAAGTCTTTATGTTGTGTATTAAAGTTTATTTGATTTACACCCAGAATTCTAGGTCTTACTGCATTGCTATTTTATACTTTCTGTTCCTTGTGCTTTTTTTTTTTGCCATTAGTTATGTTTTCCATCATCACTGTACATAATCCCTAAATATTGAAAAACTTTTAAAATATAAAAAAGCACTAGTAATAATATACAAAAATGTTCTCATAAAATCTGTGTTTTTTTTCTCCTCTGGTCATTTGAAGAGTATAAAACTTTCTTATAGTCCTCTAAGTGATTATCTTTTCCTTGTCAAAACTGTACTTGCAACTGTATTTGTTCATCCGTATAATAAATTAAATCATTTTGGTTGACTCCTCCTCTATGACATGAGTAAATAAGCATTTAAAAATTTACCCCCAATTCTTCCTACCCCATTTTCATGGTTTTATTGATATAATCTAGAATTTTTTAGACCCAGATTAGTAATTTTACTTATATTATGCTCATCTTTTCCAAAAATTGTTTTTAGATAATTGCATTGCTAAGTAACCATATTTATGGTTATTAAAATAACATAATAGACTCAGTTCTATGTTTAGCCTGTTTTAATATTTACTACTCTGACATTACGTCTTAATCTACCCACTGCTGTGTCTCCAACTTTGATATGGAGTATACCTTCAAGGATTTTATTTGCTCTGTTTTTGTATTTTACGATGGACTCATAAATGGTACACTCTGCATATACATTTTTCTGTTGTCTTCACAAATGAACAACTTGACTGAGAGCAGTGTGTTTTGGAGTCATAATTCTTTTCTTCTCAAAATTCTGTAGCTATTGTCCCATTGTTTTGTAGTTTTCAGAGTTGTGGCAAAATCGGAAAACAATCTAATCTTTGTCCTGTATAGGAAAGCTGTTTTCTTCCCCATATGCCTGGGTTCACTCATTTACTAATTTGTATTCAACAAATATTTGTTGAGTACCTACTATATATAAAGCACAGATCTAGACACAACAGAGAATGGAACAGACAGAAGTTTCTGCCTTCCTGGAGCTGACATTCTAGCAAAGAGACAGATGACAAATAAAATGAATAAATAAAAAATAGAGGGCCGGCCGAGTGGCACTTTGGCTAAGAGCTGGCTTGGGATGCCAGAGGGCCCCGGTTCGGATTCCACATATGAGGGCCAGTGACACTGCCCTCTACAGCTAAGATGCTAAACAACAGCTCAACCTGGAGCTGGGATGCCATGAGTCACCGGCGATGGCGTAGGCTGCAGCCCCTGCTGCAGTGGGTTGCCATAAGCTACTGTGTGTAGCCAGCAGCCAGCGTGAGTGGCGTCCAGAAGCTGGCGACTGATCTGCCTCGCCCGGAAAGAGGGCAATGATGGTGCCAACTTGGGCCAGTGAAGCTCGTCCTCCACAACTAGACTGAAGAGCAAAAGGACAGCAACTTGTCTGTTCCCCTTCCCCCAATTCCCCAGTGCTGTTCCCCTCCCCCAATTCCCCAATAAAAATCTTTAAAAAAAAATAGAGCATTTCTGGTGACAGCACATGCTAGGAGGATAAATCTGAAGAAGGGCATAGGGTGTTGGACATGACAATTTCAATAGGGTCATAGGGAACTTTTTAGCAGGTTGACATTTGAGTAAATACTTGAAGGAAGTGAGGGAGCTGGTTGCATGGCTGACTGGTGAAGAGTATTCCAAACAAGCAACTGCATACAGAGAGACCGTGAACTGAGAGCATGCGTGGTATATCCAAGGAATAATAGGAAGGACGCTGTGACTGGAGTAGGATGAGCAAGGGGAAGATAAAAGCTGATGAGATTAGAATTGCAATGGAGAGCCAGATCTTGTAGGTTCTAGCTAACCTGGGTATGTACAGGTCAGTCTTTACCAAGCTGGGGTTCCAAGGAAAATGTGCACTGGGCATTTCTACTCTCCAAGACAGAGATATAAGCAAAGTTTTCCAAATTAAATTGTCTGGAATCCCATTAAAATGCTTAGCTTTTTCTTAGGGTTGAGAAAGTTTTCTTCTAGTTCATCTGCAATTGTGACTTCATGTGTTGTTCTGATCTTTTCTAAAATTCTGTTTTTACTTTGGAAATTTTTTGGAAAATATTTTAAAGTGCAGTAAAACCTTGGATTGTGAGTAACTTGGTTTGCAAGTGTTCCACAAGATGAGCAAACGTTTCTAATACATTTTAACGTGGTAAACAAGCGATGTCTTGCAATACGAATAGTTTGTTTCTGGAACGAATTATGCTCGCAAACCAAGGTATTACTGTATTTCATATGTATGAAAGAATATACACAGTGATCTTTTTTAGGAAAAGCAATGATCTCTATGTTGAAGTACCATTTTCTGTCTTTTTTTTTAAGATTTTATTGGGGAATTGGGGGAGGGGAACAGTGTTGGGGAATCAGGGAAGGGGAACAGACAAGTTGCTGTCCTTTTGTTCTTCAGTCTAGTTGTGGAGGGTGTCACTTCACTGGCCCATGTTGGTATTATCACTGCGCTCTTCCGGGGTGAGGCAGTCGCTCACCAGCCATTGGATGGCCGCTCACTGAGGATCACGGCAGCTCACAAAAGCTCACGCCTGCTGCCGGCCAGCCCCCCTGCAACCTATGCCGTCACTGGTGACTCAGGCAGCCCAGCTCCAGGTCGAGCTGTTGTTCACCATCTTAGCTGTAGAGGGTGCAGCGTCACTGGCCCTCAATTGGGATCCAAACTGGGGCCCTGCTGCTCAGAGCTGGGGTCCCAAGCCAACTCCTAACCAACGCGCCACTCGGCGGGCCCCATTTTCTGTCTTTTATATACTTGATCTCTTTGTTTTTTTCTCTTATATATTGCTGAAGCTTTTCAAATTTATCCAAGATTTCTGATTTCAAATCCAATATCTGCTTCACCTGTTATTAGTTTAAATTCACAGTTCAAACCATTTGTTTTGTGATCATATTAGTTTTTTAATTGTAAAGATGATGGCTAATATTTATTAAAGACATGCCTCATCCCAGATATTCTTCCTGGTGATTTATATGTTTTTATTTCATTTACTGTTCAAATCAACTCCCCGAAGCAGGTGCTACTGTTATCTCCATTGAACAGACTATAACAACACTGAGTCATATAGAGATTAAGTGATTACTTTCTTTTCTCTGCATTGCCAGTTCTGCTCTGTGCTACATCTAATGTTGATGTTAATTTTTTGTTTCTTTATATTTAGTTTTTTTGGAGTTGATCTTTTATTTCATTTCTAACTCCTCTCAACTTGCTCCCTTCATATCTTATATTAGTGTATCATCGGTTCATTTTTCATTTCCTGTATCATAAATTGCATGTTTCCCTGAATTTTGCTGAAAAGACAAATTTAGATATGTTCTAAAATGTTCTTCAGTTTACTATAATCAGTCTTTTTCAAAAGTAAGTTTTCTGTGCACTGTGAGTTCTATGTTCTTTGCTTTGCGGTGAAGATTTTCTCAGGGCTTCTTTTTCCCCCCCTATTTACTCGTATTATTCATCCTTGATCAGAGAGGAAGGGAGGGAGGGAGGTAAAGTCGGTGTCAATCATAAGAGTTTTCTGGTGAACAAAATTAGATTTCTTTGGTTCCTCTTCACTGTCCACCTGGCTGCTATTTGAATGCTTGGACCCAAACTGTATGCCAGAGAGCTGGCTCCTAAGACATCTTCTAATTCCTTCTCCAACTTTCCAGTGTTTTTCGGTCTCATAGTTACTGTGAATCTGATGGCTCATAGAGAGTGAGGCTATCTCATAAGCCAGCCAACGGGTCCTGTTGCTATGAGAAGGTCACGTATTCCTGAAGAATCTGTGTAAAGTGTAAATTCAATCTCCAACCCCTGAACCCCTATGTCTGTCCCAGGGTCAACCCCTCCCAAAGCACACATCACGTCCCAGGATATCCGTCATCTACCCTCATGCACCTCCACCCCAGTGGCATCACGGTACTGGTGGGAGAGTATTGCTGGGGTGGGCGGGGGAGAACGCCGAACTGCTTCGAACACAATTTCCGCAGAATGGAGATGGGGAAACTGAGGCTGCTTCCTGCTTTTTCCCCACGTGGCTCCACTTTCTGCCTCAAGACCTTATCTGGGATTTAGCTGGTAGAAATTATGTACATATCACTGATTAATATTCCAGGATTCTAGGGCTGCTAAACACGACAATGTGTGTGTGTGTGTTTTCATAAGCATTTCAATGGAAAGGTAGGGAAGACGAAACAGGTGTGACCAACTGAGAAACAGGGAAGCAGGCCTGGCATGGGAAAAAAGCAGCTCTCTGTCCGGCCTCCCTACCTCTGGCCTTGCCTCATTCCCCACATCAGCCCTGCGCAGAGCGAGGAGTCTCTTATCCCTGTTAGTGAGGGGAGCTGGCGTTGGCAGCAGAATATAATGATTGAGAGTGGGGAGTCCAAAACCAACCAGGCTGCCAGGGTTCAAATCTCAGCTCTACGACTTGTTAAATGAATGACACTGGACAAGTTACGAAGGAAGGGAGGGAGGAAGGGAAGGAGGGAGAGAGGAAGGGAAGGAGAATTCTGTGCCTCAGTCTTCCCACCTGTGAAATGGAGGTAATGCTAGACTCTCTCTCTCTCTCTCTCTCTCTCTCTCTCTCTCTCTCTCTCTCTCTCTCATAGGGGTATTGTGAGGAGTGAGTGATGTAATGTTTCAAAAGCACTTAACAACAGCACCTGGCACATAAGAAAATGCTATGTACTTGTTTGTTTGAAAGCGGCCAGCAGTGGTAACTGATGAACTCCTTGGGTTATGCCCAGTCCATCCTCATGGGCTGCTTTCTTGATTTTCTTTGCTCCAGTTGAAGTTGTGCTCAGGGGCACCTGCTTTGCCTAGCCCTGACCCCTGGCCAGGCTCTGTCCCTGAGGTTGGGGCCAACACCTTACCCCCAGGATCCTTCATGAATGGGCTTCAATGAAAATTAACACCAAGCGGCAATGGCTTCCTGTGTGCAGGCCTTTGGTACTTCACCTTCATAAATCATTTATTCCTCACAACAGCCCAGTGAGGCTGGTGCTATTATGATCCCCATTGTACAGATGGAGCAACCGAGGTCGAGAGGTTTCACTGCTATTAAGCAGAGGAGCTGGATTCAAACCCGAAAAGCCTGGCTGGCAGAACCACCTCTCTGTCTGAAGAGGAGAGAGACTTTGAGAGTTCAGAGACAGGCCCCTCCTTTAGCAAGGAAGATCCAAAGCAGCTGAAAGGGCCCAAAACCCAGCACAGACAGATATGGTGCTCTGTGAATATGTGCTACATGTTTATAGAGTAAAAGTCTTGCCTTAGATCAATACCTCTCAACTGGGGGGCTATTTTGCCTCCCAGGGGACATTTGGCAAGGCCTGGAGACATCTGGGGGGGGATTCCTACTAGCATCTAGAAAGCCAGGATGCTGCTAAAGATTCAGCAATGCTGAGAAACAGCACCCCCACAGCCAAGAATTAACTGGCCCCACATGTCAATGGTGCCCAGACGGAGACACAGAAAGCACTGGACTCAACTAGATCTGTTCAGCTTTTCCTCATATCTCTGACAGGACAAAGGAAACTAGATACCCCCCAAATGCCATAATCCCCCAAAAGGACTCCACCTTGTCACTGATCTCTGTAAATAAGGACCTCTCTCTCTGAGCCTCTCACCCCTCAGTTCAGTTTATCTCATTGTTCCATATTTTGGGGACCATTCCAGAATTACACGGGAAAACAAGAAATTGTGAGGTTTTGGGGCGGGGTGGGGAGGGGAGAAGAGAAACCTGTCCTTTGGGAAAACTGAACGGCTGTATGAAAAACTCAGCCAGCAAGCACCTCCAAGCTGACAGAGGATAAAGCCTAGAATATTTTAGATTTCAGAGGCCGCCAGAGAGAAGTGACTCCCTGCTCCTTCCACTCAAGAGCTTTTTGTTTTACATTTTAAATGACAAGAGAGCTGCTGCGGGGAAGCCCGTGGCTGGGCTGTCCTCTCCGCCTGGAGAGGAGGGAAGTGAGCGCCCCTCTGAAGTGGCTGCGTTAATGTCATGTCATTACACCGTATTGCTGCACAGGTTAATATAATTGGGTGACTATGTGTGAGCAATGATCCGTGCCGTGTTACAGCTCTGAAACAAATGACATTTAACCAGCCGGTCTGTAAGGCTCCTTGTTATCTGCATGGTGAGCAATTGGAACGGAGACGCAGACCTCTCGACGAGCAACTGATGAATTGGTTGTTGGGTTTCCTCGACAGCCTGGATTTATAAGAGCACAATTCTAACATAATTTATTAGATCTATAAACAGACAGATCCGATGCTTTTCCTGAGATTACATCTTGTCACCTTCAGACATTGTGTCACTGACGGCCCTGTTATAATTTAATTTTATTATTCTGATAAGGTGTTGTTTCCAGGGGGCTTACTTTTTTTATTTATGGATATTTTTTTCCCCTGAAAAGGCATTTTCATTTTTAGCTGGAAAGGAATCCGAAACTTTGTGTGCCGGCTGATGCATCTGGGGGCCGCCCAAATAGCTTTTCCAGTACTTGACTATGAGATCTCAAGGGCAGGAGAGAAGTTTCAGCAGGGATTCGTGTATGGACCCTGGCAGGGGTATGGCAGGAAGAAGTCTTGAGTATTAGAGTATCCATAGGATGGAACTGGGCCTGTTTGAGGAGTTCCGTGAAGCCAGTGGCTGACTATCTTCCGTAGAGTTTCTCACCTTTGCAGGCTGCCTGTTCCTCTCCATGCCCACCTATCAGCCCACCCAGAGTCCAGTCCCCACTCACCTGAGATTGAAGCTCTTGCTATCTGGCCGACAGGTCACCCTCAGAGCTATTCTAAGCCCTCTCCCCTCCTGCCAGCCACATAAGAGGAAACAGGTGCAGGCTGGCTCTCAAAGGCCCTTCTAGCTAAACGGGCACAGCTCTGAGTGACCAATACCTATCAGTAAAGAGACAGTGGTTATCCCAAGAATTACAAGGGAGAATGAATCTGAGAGTTGTGTGTCCCATCCAAACAGTGTAAGATGGTGGGAAAAGGCCCCAGAGAGGCAATCAGATCAGGGTTTACATCCCTCTAGGTAGCTGAGACCTTGGGCAGTCCACTTCTCCTTTATTAACCAGAGGAAACACAGGAGTAATGATACCTGCCTCATAAGTCTCGGGGAAAATAAAATCAGATAATGAACCTAGAGAGGTGTTTTAGAAGGTAAGGGACTGTGCAAATGAAGGATGCCTTTATTAGCAATAACACCTCTAAGCTCTATTTTTTTTCATCTGGAAGGCATATACATTTTTATTATTATTATTTTATAATAATAGTCTACACATAGCTTTCCATTTTACCAGGTGCTTACGTATAATATAATGTAATGCAAGCTCATTCTAATCCTCCTTATACTAGTGAGGGTGGGTGACTGTATTGTTCCCATTTGTTGGTTGAAGAAACTGGGGATCATGGCGGCAACCCAGAATTACTCAGCAAGCGACAGGATTCTAACTCACAACTGATCAACCCCGTGTCCACGACTTTGCACTTCTGATGAAATCAAGGTTTTCTCTGCTCTGAAAGCCAGCTCATTCAGGATTCACAGGGAGCAGAGCATGGTTTTGAGGACAATCAGAATAAAAATTTGTCACCAGCTCCCTGTTCTCTCAAGTTCAGGCACAGATTGCTCATTGAAGAGATGATTTGGGTCAATTCACCGAACGCCTGGGCTGGGGGCGCTTTTGGATTTTAGGTCCATTTACTTTCAGGGCCAGTTTCTATCCCCAAAGCCAGACGCAATTCTTGAAGTCTTTCATAAAGCCCTCCATGCCTCATGGGGAGAAAAAGAAATTAATATCAGAAGTGGCAGCATCTGAGTGGCAGCTTCATAACAGGCTTGAACCTTGACCTCTCGGCTACAGCTGGGAACGGCTCAGTCAAGCACGTCATTGACTCCCAGGGTCCTGGAATCTGAGACGTGCATGTGGGCTTGGAGGTCACCCAGTCCAGCCCCCTCATTTTACAGATGAGGAGGCTACATTCCAGAGAGAGCAAGGGGCTCACCCAAGGTCACACAACGGGTCAGGGGGGCAAAATCAGAGCTGGAACCAGGTCTCCCGGTTCAGGATTCTTTCCAACATGGGGTGCCCCATCAAGCACACTCTAGCATTTGATGCTTTTCTGAGATCCAGGAAAACACAAAGTCCATCAAAACACCAGCTACACGACATGCACCTGCATGGATCCGTGAAGTTGCAGCTGCACAGCAGTGAGGGTCTTACACAGGAGGGAAGCATGCACCCTGTCACCCTTTACCGCCTTAACCTTGAACCTCTTGCTTCACCCCACCATGAGTTCCAGTCCAATCTCCCTCTCCCATTTGCAGTCTGGTCCGCTCGTAAGACCTAATGCCAGGACTGTTGATTTTCTGGATCACTCCTTCTCACTAAGAATTTCCTTCCGGGTAATTCTGTCTCAGGTCACACTGATAAATGTTTTCCAGTCTTATCTGATCCTCAGGACCCTCTTCCGGGAGTAGGAGCCCAGCCCTTTCATAGGAGCTAAAGAAGACAAAAGCAAAGCTCTCGAAATACAACTATTTCAGCTCAAACATCCGAACCTCAGAGAAGCCTTCTCTGACCCTAACCGCTCCACCAAAGACCAAGTTCGTTTCTGGCATCCTTTGCCAAGTAGCTCTTAAGAGTTGTCATCTGTGCGGTTTCTTGATGAGCTCACCTCCCCTGCTAGAGTGAGCTTGGAGGGGCCAAGGCAGTGAGTGCTTTTGTTTTCAGCTATATTGCCAGTGCTCAGCATGGTGCCTGTCACAGCTGGTGCTCAATAAATATCTACTCAATGAGGGAGGAATACAGATGATGCAGCACAACCTCACCCACCCCCAAAAGAGAGTCTGCCTGGGAAGATGGGGGATTTGGGCTGCCTTTGGAAGGGTCCAAAGAGGATATATCACTGAGCAAAGGACTAAGGTGGCTTTGCTGAGTAGGCTTCAGGGTGGCCTTGGCTAAGAATCAGAGCAAAGAGATAGCATCCCCTCCCCACTGCCCCTATCCCTCGGGATAAGGGTCTCCTGTTGCCCCAGCTGAAAAAGTGCCCCGTGTGGGACTGGGGATGAAGATGGAGTGGCCCAGGATGGAGGTGGCTACAGCAAGATGCCCCTTCCTGCCTGCTCCCCAAGTTTGTTCCCCAAGGTTGCAGGGGCTCTTGCTTATAACCTGCCAGCCTGTCCAGGTATAGAAGGTACAAAGCAGGAGAGGGCCTAGGTCCTGTGGGTTAGCCAGGGAGGAGCACAGCCACCATGGGGAGCAGGAAGGAAGGCCACTGGATGCTCCCAAGAGGACCCTCTGGAGCGTGTCTTTGGGTCCAGAGAGAGAAATTACCAACCTTAGGTCCCGGCACAGGGGCTGTGTCTAGATGCTGGCGGCAGCAAATTAGCAGAAACTGCGCAGAGTAACCAAAACAGCATCTGCAGCCACTGCTCTTCAGAAACAGCTGGTCTGGGTCCCTGAGGACCCAATTTGACTCACATTCTGGTCAAGAGAGGAAGGGATGGCCTATGCCTGCAGGACCTGGCGGTCCTCAGCAATAAGGGCTGCTGGGCGAATTTTGCTGGGGACAAGGCACAATGTCATTGAGAATGAGTCTACAAGGCCTGCCTCCAAGGCAGCACTGTCCAGGAGAAATGGAATAGAAGTGCCGTAGGTCATTTTAAACTTTCTAGAAGCCACATTTTTTTTAAGTGAAAAGAAACAGGTGGAAATAACTTTAATAATACAGAGGGTGCCAAAAAATGTATGTACAACTTAAAAAAGGAAAACTGTATTAAAGTTGTAATACTCAATATATACCGATAACAAAAGATGAGTACAAGTCACGGTTGACTTCTGCAATGACAAGAGGTGTTCAAAGTGGTTCCCATCAGCGTCCAGACACTTCTGATGACAGCGAACTACTGCTTGAGCAACGTTGACCAAAGTGTCCACTTGTTTACGTTTTTTTGGCACCCCTGGTATATCCTATTTAACCCAATAAATCCAAAATAATTATCATTTCAACATGTAACCACATAAAAAATATTACTGAGATATTTTACACTTTTTTGGCATGCAGCAAGGATTCTACACTTATGGTATATCTCAGTTTGGACTAGCTGTATTTTTAGGGCTCAATAGCCACATCTGGCTAGTGGCTACTCTGTATGGGGCAGCACAGTTCTCGAAGGTCAAGTGAACCTTCCGCTTGACAGTCAGTCCCATCAGTCCCATCTGGCAAGTGGGCAAATCTCAAGGTTATCAAGTGTCTAAAGGCACCAAAGGTGAAATGCAAAGCTACAAAAGCAGGTGTAGAAATAAGGACCTTCATGCCAGGGAATGCCCACAATTCCCTGAGCCAACAAAACCAGGCATTGAGCAAGGTTCCAGTGGAACGTGCTCTGTCTGGGGGCACCCTGGAGCTGCTGGCTCCTCGCGGTTGCCCTCCGGAAATCCTCTGCTTTCAGCCTGGGAAATGGAGCTATTTGAAACTGATCCAGGTTTTCAGCTGCCTGGTCCCCACACCCCATCTGCCAAGCACCAGGAACGAGGCAGATGCTGAAAACACATCTGTCAGCCCGCCCTGATGGTTTCTGGCACTTCCCGCAGCCTTTCAGAGCCCCTGGCCCCCACCCTGGAAGAAACATGAACTCCCCGGATTCACCCGTTCATGGCTCCCATTGGAGGGCGTCCTGGGGCACCCCTAGAGGTGGCTGGTCAGTCTGCTCCGCTGCTTTGCCAATGCCCGCCCCTCTGACCAGTCCACCCCTCTGAGGTGGCACTGTCCCCAGACACACTGAACAACTCTCAGAGGAGCCCCAAGGGCTCCAGTCCTATAAATCCCAGAGTGGACCAGGACCAGTGCCTGCATGGCCAGTGGCCACACCTGTTCCTGCCCCCTGTTTTCTCTTCTAAAATATGAGTTGTTTTGAGGACGAGATGAGAATATGTAAATAAAATTCCTGGCAATCGGTATGCATTGGTTTCTGGGTAGAACAAGGCAGAGAGCTAACCCAGAAAGCAGAGGACCCAGTGGCCGTGGCAAGATCCAGGCTTTACTCCAGATCAGGGTCCGTTACCCCTCCTCCTAGCTGGGCACCATCACTGCAAGTTCCTAAATGATTTTAGCATCATACACATTACAGGGAAAAGTTGGTCAGAAGGGCTGTGCATGTCTAGGGATATAGCAGATGCCTACAAAATCTCCAAGGATGAGACAATCTTAGGGCGTGTGACTCTCCTCTGCCATGCAACCCCCAAATCAGAACCAGACTGGTGTAGGTGCTCAGCAAATGTGCTTAATCAAACAGGTGAAGGAAAGGGGTGGGGGGGGAGGGAGGGAAGAAGGGAGATGTCAAGAAAATCTGGTCCCAGCCAAGAGTAAGCAACAAGGACACAGAACATTTTGGGAGCGTTGGGGGTGGAGAGTGGGCAGAGTAGTTGCCCCTTGCTGCCCAAGCCCGGATCTGTACATCTGATCTGCTTTCTCCCAGTGGCAGCCAGTGGCCTGGCACTGTGGGCTGGGCACCCTGGGCTTGAGCTGAAAAATCTTTTGCCAGCTCTCCGTTTTTCCTCTCGAACCATCAAGGAGTCTAAACGTCAGCTAAACGCAGCCGGACACCAGATGTGGAAATATTCATTCTGATATCAATGTTTTCCTGACAAAAGCACGTTGTTTTATGTGCGGGCTGAAGAACTCATTGTAAACTGTTAAATATGATGTAAATGCTAATGTCCCTGCCTCGCCTTGTAAAGGAACTCCCTGGGAAGTGTGCCTTGTGGAAGGCCATAAAAGAAAATGGTCAAAATAAATAGAGAGGCATGCGGGTATAGCATACGGTATCTGTTTTGCCAACACGCATCCATGTGTCCCCTCTCCACGCTCTGGCCCCAATGAGAGAGAAGATTTGCATAACTGCAGTGACAGATGCCACCACTTCCCAGCGGCCACCCGGCCTTGACAACTTTTGGGAAACAGTCTGCCAGGATTTGTTTCAAACAAAAACAATTTTTTTTTAAAATCACCAAGCAGTTCTCCCTTTTGCCACTCGTAATACAATTGTGTTTGTTTGGGGTCTTTTGGGGGTTTTTTTGTGTTTGTTTTTTTTTTTAGTGCTTTGGACTTCAGTCTCGAAAAGAAGAGGCACAGATGAAATGAAAGGGTAGGGGTATGCCCTAAAAAAAACGATCCTAGGATCTAGGTTGCCCACCCAGGCTTGCAGTTAACAACAACCTTCTCTAAAAACCTCAAATACATTTTGGACGCATTCAAAAGAGAGAACTTGGGATAAGGCATGGCAGGTATCTAGCAAGCAGAAGCCTCTTTGTCCGTCAGCAGCCTTACCTGTCCTAGCACTTCGTTAACCAAACCCAGCTCTGAATTTTAACCACAACCCAGATTCCATCATACACAAAAGAATTAGCATCCTGGGGTCACGTGGCTATTTGTGGAATGAATATTAGTTCATTCTTTGCAAATGCATGATGTATGAACGGTATATATTTCTTTGATAAATTGTTTTTAAATATTTCCTCCTTTTTATTAATTGAAGAGGAGCCTCATGTATCAATGCCATTTTTTCCTGTTTTTCACATAAATTATTTTCTTGCAATGTTCGTTTGTATTATTATTGCCGATATTAAGGCAAAGGCTTTTTTTGCCTTGTAAACAAGATTTTGCTTACAGCTAAATGAAAAGAAGTGAAGTTAATCACATTGAAATAATAGGTTTAAAAAGGTAATTCAGTGGTATTGGAATGAAGTTTAATCTTGGGCAATAGAAACCGTGCTGAGAGAAATGGCAGAAAAGCTTGTTCTATAATTAAATGGTATTTATCACTGGCAGGTCAGCTCCACTGGGTGAAAGTCTCCAGGACTCCATAGGGAAGGGGAAGGTAACTCAGGCAGAGACAAAAAGGGCCCAGAGCAGAGCCTGGGGTTGCAGGAGAGGAAGAGCAGGGGGCAGGTGGCACTGCCTGGGAGCAGGCTGTCTGATCCTGCACATGTGTGTCTCAGCTCAGAGGGATGCGTCTGGCAAAAATGCTAAGCGCTTACTCCACATCCCCCCAGGAGGGACCCAACTCACAGCCTCCCTGGTC
Organism: Hipposideros armiger; assembly: GCF_001890085.2. Lineage (NCBI taxonomy): Eukaryota > Metazoa > Chordata > Mammalia > Chiroptera > Hipposideridae > Hipposideros > Hipposideros armiger. Next base: position 896,396 of record NW_017731381.1, read on the forward strand.
GGCATTGAACACATGAGCCTGGAATTTAGACAGACCTGGGGCCAAATCATTGCCTTTACCAGAGCACGAGAATAATGATGCAGTAACCTCCTGGAGTTGTCACAACTAGCAACCTGGATGTAATGCGCCCTGTACCGTGCTGGCACAGGAGCAATAATCAGTACTAATTAGAGCCACATCGATGAGCATTCAGACCTAAGGCTAAGCCAGGGCAGGTTGAGAATCTCCTGCCTGATGAGGAGGGGGCTGAGCATCTGGAACTGATGGTTCCCAGGCAGACTTCTGCAAATGTGGGCAAACCCATCCCTGAAGCATCAACTCTGGTGTAAATTGAGGGCACCCAGCCTGGGGCAGAGAAGGCAAAGGGGTGATTTCAAGATGGCTCTCAAACAACTCTCAGAAAACATGGTCAAACCCACGACCAAAGCAAGTCACCAGGTGGAACCCGATCCCTAATTTCTCTTTCCAGAACCCTGATTTCCTCCTGAGACTGGAGGGTCAGAGCCCCAGAAGGCTTGGCTGGGCTAAGATCATGCCCTCCCTACCTTGAGCCGGGATTCAAGTCCCGGCTCTGCCACTTGCCAGGGCATGACTGTGGACCAGTGAGCACCCGAAAACAGGAGGAAGTTAGTGGCTGGTGGTGATGAGAATGAAGTTAGACAACTCAGGGAGGGGCCTCAATTTTCCAGAGGCCAATTCCATAGCTTCCCATCCCACAGCTCCTTCTATTTGGAAGTGGTTCTTTCCTCCAGGCCTTCGGGCCTTTGACTCGCACCTGAGCGCATCAGTAAAATTCTCACACCACTGCCTTGCACCATGACAGAAAGATCTGGCGGAGGATGGTCTGGTTTGGGGAAGGACCCTCCCATTTTTAACTCCGGTCTGTCTGTTTGTCAGGACATTTGCCAGCAGGAAATGCGAGCATTCCTGAAGCCCCTCTCAGTGAATCCCATTTCAGCAGAGCCTGTTTGATCGCATGCGGTTAGAAGATACCTTAAAATCAATCTAGTCCTCCACTGGCCCGCGCGCCAAAGCACACCAGGACATCCTTCAACTTCGGGGCAGCTGCACCTTGGCACTGCTCCAGCCTTCCATCACACGAGACGCTCGAATTCAGGCCCTTGACGAGCTCGCCCGTGTTTATTACTATTCCGGAGCAAAGTGTCTGAGGCTACGGTTATTGAGTTTTCACTAAAACCTAAATACAGGCGCGACCCTTTTGAACTTTCATGTTCAAAAAGGTACAGACTTCCAACTGCCATCTCCTGCCTCTGCCCGTATCTTTCCTCATTACAGGCTGTGGTCCAAAACCAATACGAATTAAATAAATGCCCCCACGGAGAGCGGCACTTGGGAAAATTGTCTCATTACGGTACAGATGTGGGCTATCTCCAAAACAGCCCCCAACATCTTGTATTTTATTTTATATTTTAAAAAAAGAAATTAAAATCGGAACCGTACCCAGGAAGGAAGTGTTTGCACGGGTGAATGTTTGATTTCATTTTTCTCCCAGCACGGCCTCTTCTTTTATCCCATAATGGCTCTTCTCAGTTAATCTGTCTTGAAAACCCACAGGTAGAGATGTTTATTGATACAAGCCCTACACGCAACTTGGTTTACAGACACCATTGAAAGCATAAATAGTAAATTTCGCTTGATGTCTACTTATTAATGCAATTCCACTCTCGGCATTTCAACAGAAAAAGGTTTCACCAGATGGGGGATCAGTCTTACGTTATGGACATATATGGAAGAAAGCATTTGGTTTCCATTGTGCATGACTGATACAGGCTGTCCCAATCACTGCGTTTTTCAGGGCAAATCACCAAATTCAACATCAATTACTTTGCTTTTAAGCCAAGTTTGGGGGGGAGGAAAGAAAACAAAGTTGTGTTTTCTTTGAAAAGATCACTGAGGTTTCATAGGAACATTTCAGCCTTCCATTTCATACACAAACACAACAAATTACGTTTGTAATTTTACAAAAGCAACTTTAACCATGGTTCACACTGAAATACCCTGTGCCCCGAAACCACAAATCCAGCTTCCCAGCAGCTGCTAAGTTTGAGTCCCTAACATAATGCCGACAGACATTTGTTCCCTGGGACCCACCCAGGATCAGAAAAGCAGGGCAGAGCAACTTACATTTCCTTTATGCAGATGGAGGAGAGAGATAGCTGTTGGGGGGTGGGGGGAATGTGCACTCTATAGGCCGTTATGGTCCATCTGTGGAACTGGAATAAGAAATCAATGGCTAAGTCCAGACTAGGGCGCTGAATTCTTCCAAGTAATCGTTTTTTTCCTTCCTCCCGTCCCCAGCCCCTCCCCTGTTAAAGACTTAACATTGCCTCGCTCATTTAGAGCATAATTGAGACTCCACTTTTATTTCATCATCCTTCCCCTTTCATTGATCACTGCTAATTTTCTGGCTCAGTGCCATCCAGGGAATGGGTTTACCTAACCCCAGCAGAGGTGCCACTGGAGTCGTTGGGATAAAAATGGGATAAAAATGGGTTTCTCTCACAAACCGCCAGTGGTGTGAGAAGCCGACCAAGGATGCAAGGGTGCCTGCTACGCTCAATCCTTCTACCTCTCTGCCAGCTCACCCAGATTTAAGAAAACATACATCCCACCCCCAGAGTCTGCCTGGCATCTCCGAGAACGGGACCTAAGCGTCCTCCCCCATAAAGACAAAAACACCAGCACAATAAAGGAGCTGATCCCTTCTCCCCACAAGTTGCAAAAAGAGTTGGTGGCCAAATGCAGCTATACCTCCAAGTAGCCAGATGTGAAAACAGTGTATCTGTCTGCAGTTTCTCTGTTCAAACCGAATCACTGATTCTTTACTCATGCCTGAGAATATGTGCCAAGGAGAGATTTAGAACCACAGAGCCCCATCTCCACCAGGTGCACCAGGCTGGGGGCAGGGCATATTTATAAGGTGTGTGCGGCGAAGCCTTGCATTTAGGTAAAGTGTAAACCCGGAAAGAGGAAAGCAGCTGGACAGAAAAATTCAGAGGAAAACACTTCCCAACACAGTATCCCAACATGACACTCTGCCATCCCAGGAGGGAGGAAAAAATGGTGAGAAATGCGATAGAACTGCCAGAATTATATGAAATCAGCTTCATAGATTGTGAACCACAAGTCACAACTTCTGTTTATTCTATAACAGGGTAGAAACTGCAATATTTTCATCAAGCTATGAAACAGAGGCAGTGATGTCACAGGAAAAGACCTATCCCACCCACCATTTGTTTCATCCTATACCCATGACAATGGAAGCCTGTGGAATAATCCAAATTCTAAATTTAATAATCCAAATCTAGCAAAGAATTTGAAGACTTGGAAGCAGCAGTGTGCTGGAGTCGACTTGCACCAGCTCACAAGAGCCAAATGTAAAACTTTCAGGACACTTGCAAGTTGGTTAACATCATATTGGTAACTTGAAAGTGGCCAGCATAGGAATATTTACACCATGGAAATAGGCCAAGGCTGTAATCAGGGCCATTTTTTTTTCCAGAGAGCAGGTTATTAACCATTTACTAACACCATTGGCTGGAGGACTCTTCCTCTGAAGTGGATCAGTCAACATGATGACTAGATTTAGCTCAATCAAAATCTTTCAATGCCCCCAAACTGCTTAAGCCCCGATTTATAACTGGCACCAGCAAGTATCTAGCATTCTCAGAAGTACCCAAGGCAGGGAAAGAGGACAAGGGGAAGAATACATCTTCCAAATCCACACCCTGCTTTAGCAGTCCATCTGGGCTTTGAGCAATTAGAGTAGATTTCCAGTTCAGTTTCCCTTTTGTCAAAGGGCTCCACTGCCTAAAAGCTTAGCTCTCTATGCTCGGCCTGCTTCTTTGGATATCTGTCTGTTTCATTCCTCAGAGAGGTGTGACTTATTCAAGGTGACACAGGGGGTCCAAGGCTATGGGGGAAGGACCTGGGTCCTGGACCCAGCTTGCTGTAGACTCACTGTGTGACCTCAGACAGGTCCATTTCCTGGGTATGGTGAAGCGGGTGGACTTGGTGATCTGTCTCTAAGGACACTGCTGGCTCTGACATTCTGATAGTCAACATGGAGTCCTTGGTCTAAATGGACTCTTGAGGGAGTGTGGAGAATTTAGGAGACTGAAAGACAAGAGATGGGCAAATGTACAACTGAAGACATAAAACCATAACCATTAATCCTGCACTCCTCCTAAGTCTGAAGATCTGCTTATTTTTATTTTATTTTTTTTCATGATCCACGAGCCCTAGAGAAGGAACACCAGGAATCCACATGAGTTCTGTAGCAAGAGCCCAGCCAGACGGTGAGTTAGGGCACCCGAGTTGCACAGATCTGGATTCAAATCCCAGCTCCCCTAACTACGTGACAATTGGAAACTTATTTAACCTTTCTGACCTTTGTTTCCAAATATGCAAACTGGGTCATAAAAACTGACTCTACAACATTTTTGCAAGAATTAAGTGTGAAAAACCATGTAAAGCACTTAGTATCACGCCAGCCCAAACTAAGCACTTAATCAACAGCAGATGCTAATATTATTATTTTCTCAGATGGTGGGGCTAAATTGAGCGACCAGGGGAATGAAACAGACTTGGAATTTGCAGTCCCAGCTTTGCCCTAAGTTGAGTCCACACCCAGGGTTGAGTTGGACCTGGGTTTCTAAGACAGACTCCTGAGTAGACTAAGCTCATAAGGCAAATTTGGGGGTAGACTGGCCAAGAGGTGATCAGTACAAGTCAATTTGGGTTGGAATCAGTTAAGTCTTTTGGGTTTGGAATGAAAGGAGCAAAAACATACTCTAGAGAGGCCATGATGGGCTATTCAGGTCCGGAATAATGCCCAAATCCTCTAGGGAGAGGCTTCACGAAGAGGCTGGTGAGGCTAAACTCAAAAGGGACTTGCTGAGACCTAGTGCGCCAGCAGCCCTACTGGGGGACCCATGTGACAAAGTGTGATCCCAAGAGGGAAAGGCTAGACTTCTCACTTCATCAGTGGGGACGCCAAGGAATGGTAGCAATGTCTGGATGGTGCACACTGGGTATGGGCATTTGCATCCTTGCAGGGAGTATCAGCAGAGGTGGGAGTAGTGACACGCCCCACCGTGGTCCGCGGGCAGCAAGCATCAGCAAGGAAGCAGGGGCAGTAGGGAAAGAACTTAGCAAACCCTGTTACGTGGGAAATGAGACCTATTCCTAAATGTCAAGGGACACCCCCAAATGTTGGGAGGACTTTTCAGAGAACCACTGAAATGGGCCAGAGCCAGTAAAACATGGATGAGTTTTGTTAATGCGACCCCAGGATTAACTTCACCCTGGGAGACATAGATAAATGTGGCTTCCACATCTTATGTCTGGACTGAAGCAGGCATCCATTCGACAAATGCTTTGGAGCTTCCCTGATGGACAAGAGGGAAAACATGAGCTGGCGCTAGTGCTCCGAGGTGGAGGCACGGCTGAATGCGCCTAAAACGAGACCCTCACCCTGGTTGCATAATTAGAACCACCCAGAGAACTTTAATAACCACACTGGTGCCCTGCCTCTATGCTTGATGATTTTTAATTTATTTTTTTATTTTTTTATTTTAAAGATTTTTATTGGGGAATTGGGGGAAGGGAAACAGACAAATTGCTGTCCTTTTGTTCTTCAGTCTAGTTGTGGAGGACGTTGCTTCATTGGCCCAAGTTGGCACCATCATTGCGCTCTTCCCGGGCGAGGCAGATCAGTTGCCGGCTACTGGACGGCTGCTCACTGCAGCTGTTGGCTGCTAACGCTGGCTGCTGGCTACACACAGTAGCCCATGGCAACCCACTGCAGCCTACGCCATCGCTGGCAACCCACGGCAGCCCAGCTCCAGGTCGAGCCGCCGTTCAGCATCTCAGCTGCAGAGAGCAGCATCATAGGCCCTCATATGTGGGATCTGAACCGGGGCCCTCTGGTGTCCCAAGCCAGCTCCCAACCAACACACCACTCGGCCGGCCCAAAGATTTTTATTTATTAATGAATCTGGGATGAGGCCTGAATCTGGTAGGTTAGACCAGGGGTCGGCAAACTTTTGAGACGGAAGAGCCAGTCCTGTCTCTCACAACAATTTAAAAATTATTCGAGAGCCATAAAACCAATGCAATCACCATTATGTGAATAATAGCCTTGAAAAATTTTACAAGTGAAACTGTGATAGCTTTATTTTCATTTTCAATTTTACTTCAGAGCCACGTGTACGTACCCGAAAAGCTGCATGTGGCTCGCGAGCCGCAGTTTGCCGACCCCTGGGTTACGCTATCATCCCAGATGATTCTCATAAGCAGCCAGGGTTGGGAGCCCGTGGCCTATAAGAAAGTCTGCAGCAGAGGTTTTTGGCCTCTGTCCTCAATTCTTTCTTGGTCAATATGAAGTCAGTGGCTTCGATGAGGCTGTCAAGGTTTGAGGTTCGTATCTTAGATGACCTGAAGTCAGAAGAGATCACCAGTGGGCTCGCTAATGGCATCCAGAACCAACCAGATCTCAACACGCTACTTTTCAAAGTAGCGTGTTCCCCACACTGGACCTGTTTGAGCAGAGAGTTGATATGCAGTCCTTACACAGCTCCTGTCTACAAAGCACTCATCACATTTTATCTTCACCGTAACATATGTACACACATGTACAAATAAGGTTCAGAAAAGGCAAATGGCTTGCCTAAAGTCACCTAAATATGTAGTATCCCAAAGGGCCAGCCCTCCAAGAAGTACTATGTCTTTACCCAAATCCTATGACTCCTAGGTCAGTCCTTCCGCCTCCACAGCCCTGCAACTGCCTCTCCTGGGTCATAGGATGCTCTAGAGGAGATACCTTCCGTGGAAAATGGGCTACAAGACCTTGAAGGGTGCTGCCAGTTCTGAAGGCCTGTGCTGCCGCCGAGGCTGACGCTGCCCTAAGCCACCCTCCCCGGGGCCTGACTCCCACCAAGGCATGCCCACTTCCTGAGGCCTTCTCTCAGGAAGGAAATCCCAGTCATCATAAAAGCAAAATAAGGAAATAAAATCTTAATAGGATTTCATAGATGATATAAAATCTCTACAACTCTGGGTGACAGACACTAAAAAAGATCATTTAGTGAGAAAAAGCTTTCGAAGACTTCCTGTGGAATTGGTTGTCTCAAGAAGCTTGGAGAGTGGTCATATATAATGTTGTCAGTTCCAGCTCTCAGGGGGAGGCAGTGCCAGCAGGGCCTGGTCATATTGGGGTGAGGGAATCCGGCGAGAGTCACTGGGAAGCTCACAGAGTTATGAGTGAACCCCCAAAGCATATAGTCAGTCATATAGTCTGCCTGACAACCTTCTCCACATCTTTGAGCCTTGGCTCAGCTGCTGCCTCTTCTGGAAGCCTTCCTTGAACCCCAACAGACTGAGGCCCTCCACGTCTTTCCCAGCACTTGTGGAAAAGGGGTGTTTCTCAGAAAATGTGTCCATGGGACATCAGCACTGGTATCAACTGTGGACATCTTGTTAGAAACGCTTCTGAGACCCACCCCGAGACCTGCCTTTGGAGAGTCTCGGAGGGTGGAGCCCAGGTATCTGTATCTTTAACCAGCCCCATAGATGAAGGTGTCATTTCATCTAAGACCTGATGGCAAGCGGGAGCCTGTCATGTGAAGGTCTGGGAGCAGTGTGTTCCAGACAGAGAGTGGGGGCACCAGTAGCTCCGCCTTGGCCATGCAAAGTTTGAGATGTCCATTAGACATCCAAAGAGAGATGTCAAGTAAAGAGGTGAATGTATGGGTTTGGGGCTCAGTGCATCAATCAGGCCTGGGGTTGTAAATGAATGAGCCAACATTTGGCCTTAGTGTGGCGTGCCTTTGCTCAGGTGGTTCCCTTTGCCACCTCTTCACTGGCCCCTGAGAACCTCAAGGCCCAGCCCAAATTTTACCTCCAGGGGGAGTGAGTTGTTCTCACCTCTGTTCTCCCAGAGTTCATTGCAAATATTTCACATGTTACAAAATCATCTGCCTCTCCCACTAGGCTGCAGCATCTTTGAGACTCTTGGTACTCCCAGCACCTAGATGAATACTTGGCACATGGAAGCTGCTGTGTATCAGCTTTCTTCCTTCAAGGCCCTGGGTTGGCTGCCTTTAGAAGCAACCGGTCCATTTAAACAAAAGAGCACAGCAGGTGTGATTTCATTCCATTCTAAAGTTGATGAAACAGGCCCCAAGTGGGTCCTGCCCAAAGTTCCTGCAAGTGGAATAGCCGGGATCTGCCTGATTTCGCTGCCAGGGCTCCTTCCATGTTGCTTGTGCCCCAGCCCTGCCTCCCTAACCCCTCCCTCCTCCCACTCCCTCACAGCCCTCCTCCTCCCTGGCAGGGCTCCCACGCTGCCTGCGCCTCCACACAGGATGTGCTTCCTGAAGTTCCTGGTCCAGATGGCCCGCGGAAGCTGCTCGTCATAAATCACCAGAGCTGTGCTCAGCCACTTTCTCCTCTCAATCTCCCCAGGTCCCGGTGCGTGGGCCCCATCTGCCCAGTCAGCAGAACTGGCTCCTCCAGCCTGGGGAGCACGTCTGTGGTCCCCCTCCCCACCAAGGCCAGGAGCTGATGAGGGCACTCACAGAGAGCGCCTCTTTGTTAGGAACTTGGAGGTGACTCAGTGGGATGAGCAGGGGACAGAAAGGGCAGTGCTTGAAGTCCCTGGGGAAGGTGCAGGTACAAAGGGCTATCTCATCCACCTGCCAGCCAGGCCCCATCACCACTGGATACTCAGACCTCTTTGTTCCCTAAGCAGGACACCACGTCACAGGGCAAATGCATGTTTGGCACCACAGAGTCCCCCCAAAATTTCCAAATACAGACCAGCAGCTTCAGCAACAACCCACCCAAGGACCAACACACTTTAGGCAAGTCACTTCCCTTCCATGACTTGAATGTTCTTATTTTTAAATTGCAGGTAATAAAACCTGCCTCACAGCACTGATAATCTGTCAATAAGTACTGCTGATATTTCAAAAAGGCATGTGGTGAGTCCTCAGTACATCATAGGGGTAGAAATGTAAGGCGCCTCAGAGTATTGTACCATTTAAACATGGGGCAGAGGTGGGGACAACAGGGTCCTGGTTTGACTAAGGTTTTCACAAACTGTCGTCCTTCGTTTCCATTTCAATACCACCTTCACACCATTTCACACCATCTCCTTCTTGTCTCTGGAGCACAGATTGACCTAATATGTCACCTCCACCCCTACCTAAAACCCTTCCATGGGCAGAAAGCTTGGAGGATGTGGCAAGGCTGGCAAGCTTCCCACCAGTCGCATGCTCCCCTTCTGCCATGTGGAGCTGCTGGACCATGGCTGCCCAGCCAGGGTGACATTTTCCAGTTCCTCTTACACTGAAATGGGACCGTGTGACTACTTCTCACGGAAGTGATGCACATCTCCCCTCCAGGCATGGGTGTTTAAGAAGCAGGTGCCTCCCCTCCACCTTCTGTTTTCCTGTCTGCTAGCTGGAAGAAAAGACTAGGACACAAGGAGGTGGTGAAGTCACACAGTGGAAGGTGCTTCGATCCATGAACGACTCTGCGGAACAGAGCCTAGCAGTGCCAGTCAAGAAGTCTCATTCAGGACTTGAGGTAAAATTATTTTGAGCCAACAATATTTTAGAATGTGTATGTTCTAGCAACTAGTATTACCCTAACTAATACAAAGGGGTTAAGAGATTCAAAATAGCATGAAACAGATCAATAATAATGAACATGTGATCATGGCTGCAGTGTAACAATACCTCATAGAATCTATACAGGCACATACCACTACCTGGCTGTTTAATGGGAAGCTTTTTAGTACCACATATCAGTTTGAATAGACTTAGCACCATGACAGGCTCTCTTATATACTTCTGAAGCAACATTCTTGACTAATCTACTAAATATGCCCCATTGCATCCTGTCACATAACCCATCCATCCACCAGTAGCATCAGCCCCTGATTTCCATCTGAGCAACCACCCTATCCCCCTTTTCATTCTATGGGTTCTGACAAAGGTGGCACATGACCTAGGTTTGGCCAAAGTCCTACATCCACTGGTGGCAGTGATTGGTCTAGGAGTGGGCACATAACCTACACGAGTTGAGTCATCAATCAAGGTCAAAATCAAGAATTTGTCTGGGTATACTGGGACAAACGCAGTTACTCTTTTCTGCTAGATTCAACCATAGAAAAAGGCTGGTGACCATCTTGTAAGGGTAGAGCCTAAGGGAGGATGTTGCCAACGTGACAGGAGATAGGATAGAAAGAGCGCAAACAGGTCTTGATTGTATGGGACCATGGTCTTTTTATATATGTAAATCAACAAATTCCTTTTTTCCTAACTCCAACTTGCAATGGATTTTATGACCCTTACAACCAAAATGGGACTTAGATGGGCCACCATTTGGAGATCACCTCTAAAGGACTGGGAGCTCCCCAGGGAGAGAAACTCTGGCCTGCAGGATGCAATCTGGACTCACAGTCCTACACACCCAACTGCCTTTCCAGCACCTTCTCCCTCTCCACTCCATTCTTCTATCCCCCATGCGCTCTTCCCCATCTCCACACCAACAATGTCAATTTCCCAGAGAGTGGTGAGCCTCCTGATACCCCCCTCATCTCAGATATTTCTGTTTCCACTGCCCCGTACCCACCATCTTTTCCCAACTATCCTTAATCACCTGTTCAGCCTCCCTCAAATCCCAGCGCCTCTGTGAACTCTTCTCAGAACAACTTGTTCTTAATTAATCAAATTCCCTTTCTCTCTTTTTCTTTTGTTCAAATTTGTGTTAGTTCTCTACCAAAATAAACCTGGCCTTTAAAAAAAAAATGCCCAAGGAGGTATTGGCCCAGTTTCAGCCTGAGGTCTCATTGAAACCACTTCAGGAAGGGTGACACCACCACAGACTTCCTGGGAAAAGGAGATTTAAATCCATCTCAGAAGACCAGAGGAGTGAAGAAAATGGGCATTACAAACTCTTTCCCAAGGTCTGGGCCTGAGAAACACTCAGGAGAGGCGTAATTGCTGAAAAATAGAATAATAACACCCACAGAGACAAAACTTTTGCTTCGGGAGGAAGACTGACTCAGGCCTTTTACCCATACCTCCTCCTGTTCTCTGACTTATTATACCTGCCACTCCAACTGCATTGCCCATTTCCTGTTCCTCGAGCAACCGTGCATGCTCCCACCTCAAGACATATCGTGGTTATTTATTGCTATGTAACAAATTAACCCAATTTGCAGCCATTTAAAAACAGTAATTTTTTTTTTTCATCTCATAGAGTTCCTGTGGGTCAGGGATCTGGGAGGGGCTTAGCTAGGTGGTTCTGCTTCAGTGTCTCTTATAAGATGGTAGTCAAGGTGTCAACAGGACTGCCGTCATCTAAAGTCTGGAGGATCTGCTTCCAAGATGGCCTCCTTTAGCTCATCAAGTTAGTTGTGGCTGCTAACTTTTTCCCCAGGTGGACCTCACTGTAGGGGCTGCTTGAACGTCCTCACAAAATGGCGGCCAGCTACCTATTAGACACATAATCCACGAAAGGGCAAGGCCAAAACTGCTCTTTCATGACCCAACCATGGAATGCTATTATTAGCTACTAACTCTTATTAGTTACAAGGTCAGCCCTCTTCAGTGTGGGAGGGGACCACACACAGGTGTGACTACAGGGGTCATTGGGGGCTGTCTTGGAGGCTGGTACCATGGAGACTTTGAACCTATCATTTTCTCTAACTGGTACATTTTTTCCCCAGCTGCCCCCAGGGCCTGTAGCTTGCTCTTTTTCCTCTTTCAAACCTTTGTTCATATGTCACTTTTTCAAAAAGACCAGACTTTTATAAACTGTAATTCTCCCTCCTGCCTCTGAGCATTCCCTGACTGCTTCATTTCCTTCCCTGATTTACTGTTCTTCATAGCACTTATCATATATTAATATATCCATATTGTTTTCTGAGTTCATTTTAGGTTTACATAAAAGTAGCAAAAATTGTACAGAGAGTTCTCATACACTTAACCCAGTTTCTCTAAAGTTTATTCTGGTTGGTTTCTTGTGTTTTGGATTTTGCTCTCTCTTCTCCCATTAGAGTGTAAGCTCCATGACAGCAGGGACGTTTGTCTGTCTTCTTCACTGATGTATCTCTAGTACCCAAAACATTGCCTCCCTCACAGTAAACACCCAATAAATATTTGTCGGATGAGTGAAAGGACTGTTCTTAACAGAACCATAGAAGAGTTTAACACTGGCTGAGCCATGGGACTCAGACAATGTAAAACTCAGCTGGGAAAGGCTAAGGGTGAGAAAGTGAAACCTAACTTGTTATAAAACAATAAAATAAAGCGATAAACCTCATTCATTCATTCATTCATTTTTCCCTCTGCTCTTTTTGGCATGGTTTGCTTTATTGTTGATAAAGCAATTAGCTTTATATTTGTGTCAATCACCTAACTCCATTTATCCACAAAGCTGGTGCCAGTGTCTCCCTGAAAGAGGCTTTAATGGGACTAAGAAGATTCCACAAGGAGGGGGAATGACTTCTGAAGAGTCCACGAGAATCGCGCACCCTGAGAGTCTCGAACGGAGTCCTCCCAGCTCCCTGCCGACCCTTCCTTTGTAGGGCTTCCTGTCTGGAAGGCTCCTCCTCCATCTCTTTATTCACTCAGACAATTATCCCAACAAAACCAGTGTAAAATGCACACCTTGCTCCCTTCTCTGAGTGCACCTCCAACTGTGTTAGGAAGCCTCGGTGAATTCTCACTGATGGAAGAATGCCCAATCCTGGGTGCTGAGCCCCTCCAGGCCTTGCAAGCCCCATTCACAGATCTTCAACAGCTCCTAACCCACCCAATGCTGGGGCAATCGGGGTGTGTAGGCGGGGGGGGGCAGTGGGTGTTTATCAACCACCTGCTATGGGCACAGCACTGTGCTAGGTACACTTTAGACAATTCATCTCACTTCAATTCAGCATCACAGTTAAAAACAAAGGCAGAGGTAGTCCTGAATGAGGCTTCCAGAGTCTGAAAATAATACTAGTTCCTACCCTGATGACTGTGAAGACCAAATGAGGTGATGCAAAGGGCTTGCATTATGCCTGGCACTTAGAAAACACTCCATCGTGCTGGTTTAAAACAAGGACATTTTACAGATAGGAACATGAAGTCCAGCAAGGTAGAAAGAGTAACAACACAGCTGAGGTTACACAGCTGATACAATAAATTTGGGTTCAGCTCTGCCTGGTACTAAGTCCTCGAAATGTCCCCTATAATAGTGTCCCTCGAAAACTGGCACATAGACACTTGCTTCTGAATCACCTGGAGAGCTGGTTTAAGAGGCAGAATCCCAGTCTCCATCCCAGACTTCCAGAACTGGAACCTTTGGGTGAGGCCCAGGGGTCTGCATCCTCGACCAGCTCCCCTTGTAACCCCAAGTTCATGAGGCCAGCCTATCTTTCCTGTTCCTCCAAAGACTTTTTGTTAAATCATATTTTTTCATAGAAATGAGAATATACTATAAACTTTATTCTCGAATTGTGTATTTCCCACTTAATCTGTTGTGGAATTGTTCGCCTGTCTAAAAGATACGGTCTGACTCACTCGTACGTAACAGCTGTGTAGGGTTCCGGGCATGGGTGTACCAAGGCTTATTCAACTAGATCCTTTTTGATGGGCATGCAGATGGTTCTGGATGATTTACACTTGCAGGTTCTCGAGGTGAGGGAAGTCCCCACACCCCCAATCCAGCCACATGAGTGGCGGGTATGCCAGCCTAGTCCCTGATTCCTTCTTTTCCTATATGGATAGTGTGGGGCACAAAACCTAAGGGAAGAAGTAAGTGTCTCCAGGAGCAGAGAGAGGTCAGGAGTGGATGCTGCTGAGATACCTAGGAAGATAAAGACTGGCCAATGTTTGTCAGATTTAGGGACCCAGAGTCACTTCTGGGTGCCCTCACCTGACTTCAGGGGTGATCCCAGCCTCCTGGGTTAGAGGCAGCAACACAAAAACCCAAGAGCCTTCCAAATCGCTACTTGTGCGGCAGGCAGCCTTGTCCTACTGTGTCACGCCCATTCTCATGTCCCCTGAAACAGCCCTGCAAATAGACTTTGTTATCCCCATTTGACGGACAAGGAAAAGGAGGCTCAGGTCATCACGTGAGGTCACGTGGCTGAGAAATCGCAGAGTCAGGGTTCAAACCCAGGTGCTCGGGACCAAAGCTGGGTCACGTGCCCTGGCTGGAGGTGTGGCCCTGCCAGGCCCACCGTAAGCTAAATGACTACACCACTGCTTGCAAACCAGCTGACTCCCGCCCACCAGAGTTCTCCAAAGCACCACAGGTTTCAGCATTGGCTTTGTTGCTGATTTTCTTTGACTAATGAAAAAATAATACAAGCTCATGCATGGTTCAAAAGCTATTCAAACTGAACAGAAAAGTAGAAACCATCAGGTCTAGAGGTAACTTGTGTGACCAGTTTTGGGGTCATTGTGTCCATTTACAGTGTGTAGTGTGTGCGCATACACACATATTATAACTGACCTTCCCACCTCCCTTTTATAACAATCGTCTGTGCATCAGCTGCTTTCAGGAACACTGTCCCATATTGTTCTTTTTTTTTTTTAAAGATTTTTATTTGGGAATTGGGGGATGGGAACAGCGCTGGGGAATTGGGGGAAGGGGAACAGACAAGTTGCTGTCATTTTTGGTCTTCAGTCTAGTTGTGGAGGACGTTGCTTCACTGGCCCAAGTTGGCACCATCATTGCGCTCTTCCCTGGCAAGGCAGATCAGTCACCGGCTTCTGGACGGCCGCTCACTGCGGCTGCTGGCCGCTCACGCTGGCTGCTGGCTACACACGGTAGCCCATGGCAACCCACTGCCACAGGGGCTGCAGCCTACGCCGTCGCCGGCGACTCACAGCAGCCCAGCTCCAGGTTGAGCTGTTGTTCAGCATCTTAGCTGTAGGGGGCAGTGTCACTGGCCCTCATATGTGGGATCCGAACCGGGGCCCTTTGGCGTCCCAAGCCAGTTCTTAACCATCGTGCCACTCAGCCGGCCCTGTCCCGTACTGCTCTTATAAGTATCCTAGGACCTGGATACTTTATTATCATCCCCATGTTACAGATGAGGAAACTGAGTCTCAGAGAGGCTAGGCGACTTGCTCAGGCTCACACAGCTAGTAAGAGGCAGAACTGGAATTTGGAACCCAGGCTGGCTGACTTCAGAGGCCATGCTCTTCCACAGCACTCTCCTGCCTACAAAGAGAGATGACCAAAAGTTGTTGCTCTATATCCTTGAAACAAAAGGCCCTGGAGAACTGGGGTTGGAAAGATGAGGCCACCCTTCAACACCCAGCAGATATTAAGCACCTACTGAGTGCCAAGCAGTATATCCTTGGCACCTCAGGGCTCTCGTGGTGACAACCTCAAGAAAGGCCATCCTAAGCAAGAGTCACCCATGGGGCCTCCCCCTCGACCCAGAGGAGTGACTTGAATGGTGGTGACAGGCAGTGAGACGGGAGGGGAATGTGTGTCAGCTCCAGTGGACACAAGTAAGAATCAGCAGAGCTTTCTTGGGAAGGGGACCCAAGGGACAAGCCCCACGTGGTGGGTCCCCTTTCACTTGTTTCTTCCTTTCAAGCTCTCAAGACAGTGCTCGTGACAGATCTATCTGGGTCACAGGACTGAAATAAACATTATTTGAATAATCTCAGGCTGACAACTTGGAGGATGGATAGGAAAATCACCCCCTGGAAAAGGTGAATCTGAGCATGTCACTAGCTGCACCCAGAAGTTGTGTCAGTCACCTCAATGCCTCCTGGGAGTGCTCGCTGTCGCCAGGCCCTCGGCTCGATGCCTAGGAGAAGGTGATAGCAAGAGGCAGACAGAGGAGAGAGGCCAGATGTCAACGTGCTGGTGGCTTCACGGCTGCCACCAAAGGAGGAAGGATTTGATTCCAGCTTTCTCCAACCTCTCTCCCCACTTCCTCCTTAGAGAAGCAGCGCGGAGCTCAGTGGCCTATCTCTGAGCATGCTGGATGGCTCACTGGGGTCTCCATGGCAACCAGTGACTCCCATCCCCAGTCGCAGGGCGGTTTACCTGAGCCAGCCACACTCTCTGGAGGACCCCTTGCTTGGCTGGCATCAAAGGTAAGGTTACTTTCCAGGTAAAAGGATACAGCCAATGGGTACAAGGCAGCACAGTGCCAGGGAAAGGACAGACTCTGGGCCATCTAGATTGGAGCCCCAGTCTTGACATGAGCTGAAAGCACTTATCACATCTATTATCACTCCCTGAGCACTTGCCATCTGCCACACCCTGAGCTCAGGACCTAATTTGCAACATCTCATTTTAACCCCAGGAATTATTATGTCCTATTATTGTCCCCGTTTTACAGAGGAGGACATAGAGACTCAGAGAGATTAAATAAATAGCCTAAAGCCAGCCAGTGAGTAGCAAAGCCTGGACTTAAATTCAGGTCTTTCTGTCTCCCAAGCTCATGCCATCTATAACCACTAGATTATACTGCTGTTGGTAGAGCGAGCTGGCACCATACAGCAGAGAACCGGAGTTCCGTTTGTGAGAATCCAACCCAGGAGGAAACCCAAGCCCCTTCCTGTGTCACCTGGACCGATGACCAGATGTCTCTGAGCCTCAGTTTCCTTATCTGTAAAATGGGTAAGAGTCATGGTTGCTATCAGGGGCAGGTGAGAGGGACCTCCATGGGATGACCCCAATAGGAAGAGAAACCCAAAACCTGTCAGTTCAGGCCAGTGAGCCTTGGCCCCTGCCAACTTCCCCGGTTTTCTGCACTAGCTGGGCCAGAGGTTGTGCTGGCCGAGTGGACCAGGCGTGTGCATTTTTCTCTCTTGCTGAGGACTGCGGATCACACCGAGCATTTCCTCTCCTTTTGTGCCTGCTTTTCATGACCTGCTGCCAATAGCTCTTTGCTGGGCGGCTGCCACCATTTACCCAGCACAAGAAAACTGCCTTTCTTCCCCCATTTAGGGTCTGGTTTTAATTTCTACAGTATTCTCTTTAATAACAATGCCTAATTAAAACATCTGTTAAAAAGTCTGTAACATTAACTTTACAGGGAGAATTTAATAGAATTATATTGGAATTGCAGGCATTTAACGGGCTTCCTAATTAGGCTTTTCTTCAAAAAAAAAAAGAAGAAGAAGAAAGAAACATTCTACAAATTAAAATCCAGCCTCTTTTTTATGATAATGTAGGCTGATGGTCCAGTGGCTGGAGAGGACAGGCAGAGGAGCTGGAAGAGAGAGGGGAGCCAAGCCAACCCAAGCTAATGAAATTTCTGGGATGGGGAAAGAAAATGGAGAGAGAGCCTGCCTCCATGGTAACATTGAGCTAGGATCACTCTCATTTACAATCTCAGTTATATCCTGACATGGAGTGTTATTAGCCCCACTTTACTGATAAAGAAACTGAGGCAGAGAGGGAAGTAATTTGCTCAAAATCACACACACACACACACACACACACACACACACACACTCAGTGCCAGATCATGGAAGAGCCTTCCACGTACGTCCTCTTTCCATCACTCCACACGGCCTCCCACCTTCGCATCAGCAGCGTTTTCTAAAGCTCTGTGTGGGGCCCCCGTCTCTGATGCAGTCACGTCTCGATATTGAGCATGATGGCTGCCTTCCATGGCCATCCTTACCGTGCCCCAGGGTCCTTTCTGTAAAGTCCTCGTGGGCTTGATGCTCCTGCCTGAGACACCTGGCCCTGGCTGCACCCCTGCAACCCCAAGCTGGTGATGGGACAGGAGCACAGTCCAGTGCCAGCTGGGAGTACCCCCAAAAGAGAGGAGTCAAGGGAGAGATGTCCAAAGTCATCTTTCTGGTCAAAGTTAAAAATCTGGGGTCTGGACCAGCAGTCTCCACATCACCTGGGAGGCTGTTAGAAATGCAAATTCTCAGGCCCCACCCAGATCTCCTGCATCAGAGAGCATCTGAGGGCAGGGCCCTGAAATCTCTGCTTAAATAAGCTCTCCAGGTGACTCCAATGCTATTAAAGTTTGAGAACCACTGATCTGAAGACATCAGGAGCCCTTTGTCCTCTGATATGTATCCTTAATTCCCCATCAGCTAGACCTCAGAGCCTTGGAACCTTACCTGGCCTATGCCACTGACCCTGGTCCAGTCCCTGCCCGAGCGAGTCAGGGGGTAAACCCAAAGGAGGGCTACTGACCTGAGACTGGCCTGCTAGTTACCAGGAGAAGAAGGGGCATTATGGGATTATCAGCTTTAAGTAACAGGAAAGACTAAATCCAGTGATCTTCCTGGACAGGACCCCCTCTTGCTTCTTAGCCAAACCAACTCAGCCATCACTCCACTGACCTCAGAAGTGGTACCCAGAGTGGTCACGAGATAGAGACCAGCCCAGGCCACTCAAGAGGGGGCTGGGCCCCTCCAGTAAGGATTTCAGCAGAAATTCCCAGTTCAAGGAAAGGGAGTTGTCTCCAGTGATGGTTTGCAGAGTCCAGCACGTCCCTGTCTGTTTTCAACTCCCCATCCCAATGGCCCACCAACAGGCATTTACCAACAGCTGCCGGTGGGCCCAGCCCTGGGGTGGGTTTAAAGATAACTCAGGCCCAGTCCTGACCCTAACAGGTCTCCCAGTCAAGTAGGGGCAACTGTGGGATGAACAGAAAACTCCCATAGCAAGTAGGAGAGGCACACACGGACAGTGTCCTGGGGCCCATCCCCCACAGTGTCTGATGGACCAGCAGTGAGGTGCAATGTATAGAGCAGCGATCTGGGAGTCAAACGGCACTGAGTCTGAAGCCTGACTCAGCCACACACGGGCCCCATGATCTTGGGCGAATGGCATTTCCCGGCTGATCTTCGGTTTCCTCATCTGCAGAGGTCCAAGGCACACAGAGTTGGCGCCCCGATTGATCTGACTCAAAACCTACAAAGGAATCAGAAGCTATGGAGGCGGACATGGTTTCGCATCCTGCTTTCTCACTGCAGGGCCCAGAGTACCTGCTGGAGGGATGGAGCAGACAGATGTGGCACAGGGTGAGGGCATATGGCTCCTCTACTCAAAACAGAACCTGAACTTGGTGGTTTGGGTGTAGACACAGACCTAGAGGTGAGGGGTGACTCTGGACCATTCAGACCTGACTGTCCCTGAGCCTCTCACCCTCCTTAGGGATTTCACTAGGATCCCACCTCCTACCACTGAGCAGGCTCCCAGGTTCTGTGGCACACTCTCCTTTGTCACTCCAGTTTGGAGTGGCCAGACCTCTGCCTTCAACTCCAACATACTTAGGAATTCTTAGAAGGCTTTCCTAAGCACCAAGGGAGGACACCACAGAAGAGTAAGAAACTGGGGCGGCCAGCTGCCTCAGTGGGTTAGAGCGCGTGCTATTAACAACAAGGTTGCCAGTTCAATTCCTGCATGGGAGGGTGGGCTGTGCCCACCCGCAACTAAATTGAAAACGGTCTCTGGACTTGGAGCTGAGCTGCGCCCTCGACAATTAGAGATTCAAGGACAACGGCTTGACTTGGAGCCGATGGGTCCTAGAAAAAACACACTGTTACCTAATAAAAATTTTAAAAAAGAAAGAGTAAGAAACCAAGAAGAGGAACTCTGGAGCACTGCTCAACCACGTACCAGCTGTATGACCTTGAACAATGTAATTAACCCCCCTGAGCCTCAGTTTCCTCATCCACCAGCTGGGAATAATAATAATATGCCTAACTCTAGAGTTGCTATGAGGGTGAAAGAAGTTAATATTTGTGATGTACTTAGATAGTGGCCAGCACACAGTAAATGCTTTAGAAGTATTTCTTCAATAAATAATAAATGAAGGCATGAATCTCGTCCAGCTCCCAGCTCTGAGACATCGGAGATTACTGGCTCTCGGAGCTTGAAGGCCCCTCCCAGCCCTATCGTCCATGCTAGATTCTAAGAGCTGACTCTTCTTAGCTGGAGGCGTCCCCCAACACCCTTCCATGCGTAGCTGGTCACTCACATGAGCCTGGGCAAGACCCTTATAGGAGGGCAGCGGGCAACCCCCTCCTGGGCCCCCGATGGCCACTTCCAGGGGGCTGGAATTCACAGTTCAGCGCGTGGGCAGATTCAGTTGGACAATCTCCTGTGTGATGGCTTCCTCTGTTCAATTACTACTAAAATTCATCAGACGGAACTGAGAGGTTTTAACGCCGGTAATTGTGGTGCAAAATGCTCTGTAATTGGTCTCTCCAATGAAAGTGGGGAGAACGCCATTGAAAATGAAGCCGCCTGGCTCTGGCAGTTCAAGAGTGATGGCTCAGGCTTGAGCCCCTGAGTCAGCTGGTCTCGCCGCTAGCAGGCCTGAGACCCCCACCCACTGGACACCCCTGGGTGGGGCGGCCTCACACCTCGTGCTCCCTGCCTGAGCTGGGGGGCAGTGATGGGGGGGCACGCTTTATGCTCCTGCAGAGCCACATCCACCCTCATCACCCTTGGAGTCTCAGGCCTGCGGACACCTGGAAAGCCCAGCAGGCCTGCTTAGGTGGCCTTTTTATTCCTTTAATGGGAATAATTTCATGCATCTGGGCCTTTGCTCCGATTCTTTTCTCACCACCACCCCCACTTCCCACCCACATTGGCTTCTCATTTTACTTATGCAATGGAACCATCCTTCCCTTCCCCAGATAGAGTTAGCCATTTCTGCCTCCTCCGATAGCCCCCTCGACTGTAACCCAGACTCTACAACTCATCCTACTACTAATGACAGTAGTGACTCTGGTAGGAAGGAGGAGACTTTTAGTTCAAGAGCTGGTGGCAGAATGCCTATGCCGTCATTTGTCTGCCGCCAATCCTCCCAGCCCTATACACACCTGCTGACCACCCCCCGCCCAATCAGGAAGAGGCATCTACTTTCTCTCTTCTTGAATCTGGGCTGGTCTTGGGTCTTCTTTCGATCAACAGAATGTGCTGGAAGTGACGGTGTGCCAGTTCCAGGTTAGAAAACCCGTTACCAAGCACTCACTAGGTGTTGGCACTCCAGGTGCCTGTACCAGCTCAGTTAATCCTCACAGCTGCCCGCTGCACAGGTGGGCAAACAAAGGCTCCGAGAAGTTACCTGTCTAAGGTCACTCAATTAGCAAAAGGCAAGAGGCTGGATCTGAACCCAGGATGCCTGGCTCCTGGGATCTCTGCTGTGTGTGAGTGGAGGCTCGGTCTTTCTCATTTAAATATCAGAACAAATCCATAGGCCAGAGAATCTGAGACCCAGACAGCCACAACCCATTCACGTTGACAGGGTGCTTCCCATGTGCCCAGCAAGCATTTTCAGGGACTTTATCTTATTTAATCCTCATGATGACCCCCGGGGCCAAATTTTTATTATTCTCTTCATTGTACAGATCAGGAAATCAAGACCCAAGGAAGTTAATTGCCCGAAATCACCCACCTGCTAAGCAGTGGCGCCAGGTTGGACCTCGGACTAGATAATGCCCTAGATCAGGACTTCAGTGCATGTTTGAATCACCCAGTGCTCTGGTTCTGGTTCAGTGGCTCTAGGGTGAGACCTGAGATTCTATATTATTATTATTATTATTATTAGACCTGAGATTCTGTATTATTATTATTATTACTATTATTATTTTATTTTGTTGTTGTGTTTTACTGAGACTGCCTTACAGATAGGGACACTTGCCCCATGTGACATATGTCGGGGGAAAGCCTGGGAGTTTCTTTTTTTTTTTTTTAAGCTGAGCCATCCTGCTGCCTGTTGGCAGCTCAGCGGCAGCTCAGCTTGGGCCGGGTATCGAACCACTGTTGCTCAGAGCTCACACTCTTGAGTGAGCTCTTAACCAACTGAGCCACTCGGCCGGCCCTGGGAGTTTCTTAATAATGATTTGATGGGAGGCAGGAGGGAAGAGGAGTGAGGTGACAAACAGGACATGGCCCCTTCCTAGGCACCTACCTGCTACCACACCTTTGCTCCCTTACCTTTCCAGTATGTTTACTACCACTGTGACGGCCAAAGGCAGGAGCCTCAGAGCAGTGAGGTCACTGGCCAGAGGACCCCCCGCCAGGCCACCCAGCCAGGACCACGTCCTGCTCTCCCTGCCCTCCCCATGGAAGATCTGGAGCTCACTGATTCTCATCCCCTCCCAGCATCCTGGGCCACGCTGGGAGCCAGGAATGGGCACGCCAGGAAATGCGTGGTTTTCGCCCCCGTGTCCTGCCCTGGACCACAGCCTTCCTCTTCTCTTAGCTCTGAGGTTCCAGCTTCTCCACGTGGGGCAACCCAGGTGGTCTGTGGCTGGGGAGGCTGAGCCAGCAGAGGGGCCCACGTGAGCGGGGGGGGGGCTGTTTCACACAGGCTGAGAACACACAGACTCACACAGGCACACGCACACGCTTTCCCATGGGAATCCAGCCCAGCTACCGCCCAGCCCTCCAGCCAGGACCACCCCAACACCAACTTTCTCAGGAAACCTGGATGGGCCAGGGACTCAGGGATGGTCATGAGACAGCTGGAGGCCTCCAAGGAGGGAGACAGGAACACCCGCTGGTGTTTCGTGGATGGAGTCCGCAGCTTCTGCTGACCCCAGCAGACCAGCGCCTCCTGTCCCTCCGGAGAACCAAGGGTAGAGAGGTAGGAATGGAGAGCTGCAGGCATGAGGGGGCAAGGAGAGGGAAGCAAAGGGACTTGGGCTGGCCACTCCAACCACAGCCGAGCCCCCAGCTGGGCAGGTGCAGAATTGTGGCCTCTACCCGAGGGTAATCAGTACCTTCTAATGACTCACACCAAACTGGCAAGAGGCTGAGGGATGAGCCCTCTGTCAACTAACCTGGAACACAGTGCCTACTAAGTGCCTGCTAAGTGCCTACTAAGTGCCTGCTAAGCCCTCAGCTCAGGTGAGCTGTGGTTCTCATTATTGTCCATTGTTTTTAGGGAGTGGCAGGTGCCTACACCCAAGAAAACGATGAGATAGATACTCCAAAAAGCCTGCAGGCACAAGAGCGGGTCAGAGCACAGGTGGTCAGCTCTGAAGGGAGGGGCGGTATTCCAGGGGGCCCTGGAATTCCAGGCATGTCCTTTCCTCCTCCCTCCAGGACCCCCACCCAGCCTCTTCCTTCTGTCCTGTCCACACAGCTCAGGCCTGCGAATCTGGCAGCCACTCCTTGGCCGGAGGCAGAGGTTGGGGGCACTTCCTGAGGAAACGAAGCCCCATGGACACCAGGGCACACCACCTAGCGAGTGCGGGCTTTGTGGGCCCCAGAGGCTCTTTTTCTCTGCCACTTAAAACACTTCATAATCAAAAGCACTTTGAATGCTTCCCCAGATGTCAGCTCAGATCTGCTCTTTATTGTCAAGTCGGCAGAAGAATTCTCCATTGTGCCTATTTTGTCCCTTTGGCTCTGTCACATCCCAATTATCCCAGCCTGGTCACCATGCTGGGGGCTTCGTGCCTGCTCTGAAAGGCAAAGTGACCCATCTGAGGGTCTTGTCACAGGTCACAGACTCAGCACCCACCACTGACCTGCAAAGGACCCAGGGAAAACAGACCCCAGAGGGGCAGCTCTGCCGGACACCTCCCAGCCAGGGCCTGCCTGGCACCCCCACCGCATGGGCCAGACTCAGCATCCATTTCACAATGAGCTGCCCACCAGGTCAGAGCCAGGTGAAGGTCAAAGTCTCGAGGAGATTTTGAATAGTTAAGTGCCCTTCACCATGAAAAAAGACAATGTCAGGGTCCACACATCCTCCTGCTATCACTACGGCCCAGCATCACCATCATCATTTATTAAATGATTACTACGTACCAGGCACTGTGTGAAGCATTTGATATGAATCAGCTCAAGTCTTCATCCTCACAGTTCCTATGGGTTAGGAACTATTCTCCCTCTTGCACAGGTAAGAAACGGTGGCACAGAGAGGTCAAGTCACTTGCCCATAGTCACACAGCAGGCTAGCGGTGGAACCAGGATTTTAACTCAAGAAGTCTGACTCCAGAACTCTCCTCTTCTACCACATCACCATAATCACACTCCTTTATGTGTACACGGCCCTTGACCATTCATTCCCCAAAGTTCACATCCATGACCCATCCATGACAGAAGATTAAATTGAGACAGGAGGACCAGTGGGTATCAGAGCTGGGACTCTTAACACCAGGCCATAGATCCCAGATCCCAGAGTTCATGCCCGGGCCTCACTGCCCTGAATCCTGGGATAGGTCTTGGGTCGAGTCCAGCAAAGTCATCCAGCCCTCGAGGAGGCGGCTGACAGCCACAAAGCCCTGCCTCATCCTGATCTCTTAATACCTGAGACACCTGGCCCAAGCCCCCACCACCCAAGTCTTCCATTTTTCATCCAGCACACTGCAGCCATGGTCTCCTGGGGAGGGTTTTTGCTTGCTTCAGCATTTAGCAGATGAGAGGCAGAGCTGTGAGAGGGGCCTCTCCCTGCCACCGTGACTGAAGAGTTTGCAGGAGGGGGACAGACAGGGCTGGTGGGAAAGAGGCTACAAAGGGTTGCCCGCCCCAATGAGCTCCCAACTTACGATCCCTTTTGAAACATAGCAAAGGCCCCAAATGTAAGTGCAGAAAGGCAGGCAGTGACTTCGGCACACCCTGGATCCAGCAACCTGGGAGGGCAGGGGCCAGCGGAACAGGGCAGCAGGGGTGCAGGACGCAGGAAAGGCTGCCAGAGCCTGCAGCAGAATTAGACAATGGTACAGGCTTCTGAACTCCCCCTGCCCCTCACTGTCTGCTGCTAACAGCAGCAGCAGGGACATTCGGGGAGACCCAGCCCCCCAAGACCTACAGGGAAGCATAGAATGGGGAGACAGGGAATGAGGGAAGTAATAACGACCAGGATCCCCTGTGGGCAACAACTGGACCCACTGGAGCCCCTCGCCAAGGTACCCATACTTCAGAAGAGTTTCTCTAACAACACCCGAAATATTTTCATAATTCATTCATTTCCAGTTTTAACTAGTCATAACCACCCAGCGTTCTCTGGCCAGCAGGGTGACCCCACCAAACGGGTATAATCTCCAACCCCAGGGCAAAGCTCACTGTTTTGGGTAACTTGGGTGGCCTGATGGCAGCTTGTTGAAATATTAAATACAGTTTGAGAACACTTCCTGGCCAGTCTGTGACAGAATCTGCCTAGTTCAGGGCTATTTCACCAGGGAACTTGGCACAGTAAGGGCCTCAATAAATAATTGTGGAATGAATGAATGAATAAACGAATGAATGAATGAATGAATGAATGAGAAGATCGTCACAGTCATCTCAGGGTCTGAAAACTCCAGATTCTTTACTTCTGCCAATGTGAGCTCTTCCTTACATTTAAAGGCATCCCCACTCCTTATCCAGGAATTCTCAGCAAAATCCATCACGAGTCTGCAAGTGTCATTAACTCCACTGTGGCCACAGAGAGGCAGCTGGGTACACACACAAACACACACACACACACACACCCCAGAGCCGGGGGCACCTGTGCAGCTTGCACGCGCGCGCACACACACCCCAGAAACAGCGCTGAGGGCTGTGAGAGCAATAGTGGCAGAGCTGTTGCGCCCAATTAAAATCAGAGTATAAAAGGGAAGAGAATTTATCTGCAAAACCACAAAGCCACAGAGAGGTCACTGAAAAAGCCTCTAAGCTTGTTTACAAAAATATGCAATTATGTATTAACTGTTCTGGGATAATTGCACTGAGCACTGGTTTTTCATCTCCTTACTGTTAACTATTTAGAGTAAGAAAGGAAACTGGACAGGGAGGAAAGACAGCAGGATGCAGAGGGCAAGCTCATCAATTGCATTCTTGTCTCTCAGCCCCATTGCTGATGTTGTGATTCAGCCTCAGTTTCCTCCTCTGAAAAATGGGGCAAGGAATGCCCATGGCTCAGAAGATAATGAGGTCATCTAAGCAAACGCTTCCAGCACAGTGCCAGGCATGAAGCAGCCTGCAAATATGGGTGGTAGGCTCTAACAGGAATCCTCAGCTTCTCTCTGGTGCCTGATTAAGGCCCAGCTTTACGAGGCTCATGAGACCAGGTAACTATTCTTTGGGCAAACTCTTGCCTCATCGACCCACCTAAGGCCCCCCGATGGCCCAGGAAAAAAGTTTCCCAAAAGGTACCAGGAGGCCTCTGAGAAAGAGTCCCTTCAAAATAACAGCTTTAGCTAACTCCGGGTCTGGCAGTCTATCAGTTCTTTAAAAAGAAAAATAAACAACTTTGTCCCTGAGATGAAGCGACTTTATTTTCTTTATTCACATTTCCTGGCTGCTCTCCTGGTGCTGCCTGTTTGGGAGCTCCTTGGGAATTATAACCAACTTGTCAGACCAGGAAGGAGCAAGGAATAAAGACTTTTTTGAGTTTCTACTGTTTTCCAGGAATCATGATAGAGCACATCTAAGATGACGGAGTCTAAGGCTCAGTTTCTTCATCTCTAAAATGGGAAGAGTGAAAGTAAGTTTCTCGCAGGGTAGCTAGGAAGATTAAATGAGCTCATGCACATGAAGCCCTTAACACACAGGGCCTGACGTTTAATAACCCCTTGATAAACGTTTGCTGTAATGATTATTCATGATCCTCACAACAACAAAAATAATATGTAGGTAAGAGCTCAGAGAGGTTAAGTAACTTACTCAAGGACATGCAGCTGGCAAGCAGCAGAGCTGGGATTTGAACCCAGGCAGCCAGAGGGGCCACCGCCCTATGTTGCTTCCACCTGATAAGTACCCAGTCGATGGCTTCCCATTACCCTCCAGAGATCGGAGTCCAGGCCAGAGGTCCATGGTGGATGACAAATGAGCACACGAATACACACACGAGGTGATCAGAACCAGGGCGATTCTAAGGACCACGTTTACAAATGGGGAAGTGAGGCCCCAGGAAAAGCAGAGCCTTTCCAAATCCACGTGGTAAATCAAGACTCCACTCTCAGTCTTTCTTCCAAATCAGCGGTTCTCAACCTGTGGGTCGCAACCCCTTTGAGGGTCGAACGACCCTTTCACAGGGGTCGCCTAAGACCATCGGAAAACAAAAAGATATTTACATGACGATTCATCACAGTAGCAAAATTATAGTTATAGAGTAGCCACGAAAATGATTTTATGGTTGGGGGTCACCACAACACGAGGAACTGTATTAAGGGGTCGCGGCATTAGGAAGGTTGAGAACCGCTGTTCCAAATGCTCTCGCCTCCAAACCACATGAATGAGGTCACTGTCGCTCCCCTGTGGTTTGGCAGAGCTTGGGTCACGAGCTGCCACACACTAGCTGAGTGGTCTTGACTGGCTTACTTATCCTCCCTGTGCCTCAGTTTCTCCCTCTGCGGAGTGGGGATGAAACAGAATTTACCAGATTATTGTGAGAAATAACATAATCTGTGTAAAAGTGCCAGCCACATCCTAGGAGCTCCATTTAGTTTAATTTAATCTGGTTTAGGTTTGGGGGGATTATTTTTTTGTTTCATTTCCTTATCAGGAGACAGGAATCTACTCCTTGCTGGATGGATAACCATCTCAACGTGACTGATTTTTGCCTTAAAATAGGTACCTTCCCTTGGGAGAGGGCTCCTGGGCATTTAGGAGAGCGGCCTGAAGCTGTGGCTTACCCCTCGGCCTGCCCTTTCCAGCCTCCCCTCTTTTTTTTCCCTCTTTCCCATCTTGCCACCCCATTTTTCTCACAAGCAAAAGATCTTTTCTCTCCAGGCCCACGGCACGAACCCTGCACTTCCGAAGGAAGCCAGCGCTGAATAGATTTAGCAGTTTCTGATAAATGTCACATTTATTTTGGTGCCAATGGAGTCACTGCATTTTAATGAAGACCCCACCCTACCCCCTGCCCCTGACCCAGATGTTGGTGCTGGTGGGAGCACCACACGTTCCACTGTCATCTCGCAAAAGAGGTTTTGAGAAGCAAGGGCTGGAAGGTGATGCCCAGTGTGACCTGCCAGCTCCCCTCCGGCTGAGAGATGCTGTTTCTGGGGGCTAGCTCTGCCAGCCAGGACCTCTCAAGCCTCTTTCCCAACTTCAGTTTCCTCATCTGAAGCTGTCGCATGCCAGCACTCCCACTGGGGGCTGGGCACCATGGAGACAGTGCCTGCTTGCTAATTCTAACTGACTCCTAAGATCCAGGCCCGGAGAGCAGGCCAGGAACGGCTGGCTGCGTGGGATGAGCTGAAGGGGGTGGCTGAGCTGGCAACTTTCCTCCCCGCCAAAGAGTGAGAGCCAGATTGGGCCCCTTGTCACTAAGGCTCCACCCAGGAGGGGACAGTGGCCTGGGCGCGAGGAGGGTGCTGGGAAGGGCTGGGCCAGAAGCACAGGCTTTCCTTTCATGTCAGCCTGAAGTGATGAGGGGATATGACAAAGGACCAACAGACCTGGCTCCCGTCATACCCCCCCCAACCCTCACCCCCCCCCCGCCCCTATTGCAGCCGACTTCAAATGCCTCTGGGCTGGAAACCTCACGAGGTGATGGATTGGCGTTAGGTGGGAGCCCCTTGAGAGTCGCTCCCACACACACTATAAAGCCAAACCCACCCTTTCTCTGCATTTTGCTGAGCCTAGGTGTTCTCCGGGTTCCTATTGTCTATGGGTTTTATGCTCCAAAAGCTTTTTTTGTCATAACCATGAGCCAAAGCCTGCAGGGAAACACTACGTAAGGTTGGAGGAAGAAGGAGGAAGTGTGAGAGGGCAGGGGATGTCAGAGGGGGACACTGGGGAACGACGCCTCACATCTCCATGGGAAACCAGATGTCGTGGTTGGAGTCACCCAGAAGCAGACCCTGAGACAAGGATTCGACAGCAAGGAGTGTATTTAGGAGGCGATCCCAGGAAGCTCCACAGGGGAAGGAAAAGGAGGGGAGGGAAGGCAGTAAGGGTGCATAGTCGACAAAGTTCCCACTGCGGGGACTCTGGGGCCAATGTAGAACATGCATTTCTAAGTTATTCCACCTAAGGAACAAGGGAGCCAGGTACTTACGCCCCAGTTCCCACCCATCACTGGCTGAGGGCCTCCCCTAGGGCATTAACTCCACAGCACTTCTGACTCACCCTCAGGCAATCTGTAAAAACAGCCTCGAGAGGAGACCAAGACACCAGGTATTATGTTCATTTTAGAAGTAAGGTCACTGAGGCTCAGCGAGACCAAGAGTTTGGTCTACTGTAATATAGCCAGGCAGCTGCTCTACAATGAACATTATTTATCTTCTAAGACCTAACTTGAATGGACCTTCCCCCTAAAACTCTCCATTGCTCACCTCACCCCAGCAGAAATTACTGTTCCTGTGGGCCGGCCGAGTGGCGCGTTGGTTAAGAGCTGGCTTGGGACACCAGGGGACCCTGGTTCGGATCCCACATATGAGGGCCAGTGACACTGCCCTCTACAGCTAAGATGCTGAACAACAGCTCAACCTGGAGCTGGGCTGCTGTGAGTCGCTAGCGACAACAGCGTAGGCTGTAGCCCCTACTGCAGTGGGTTGCCATGGGCTACCGTGTGTAGCCAGCAGCCAGCGTGAGCGGCCAGCAGCTGCGGTGAGCGGCCATCCAGAAGCCGGCGACTGATCTGCCTCACCTGGGAAGAGCGCAATGATGGTGCCAACTTGGGCCAGTGAAGCAACGTCTTCCACAACTAGACTGAAGAACAAAGGACAGCAACTTGTCTGTTCCCCTTCCCCCAATTCCCCAATAAAAATCTTAAAAAAAAAAAAAGAAATTACTGTTCCTGTAACATCTTGTCTACACTGCAGTTAGGACATTTGTTACATTGAGCTGTGATAGCCCCTTTACCGGTCTCTTCTGATGTGCTCAGAGCCGTATGCAAAGTACCCAGCATATTACAGGAATTTAGCAAATGTTTGTTCCCTCTCCTCCATGCTCCCTTCAACCTCATATCACCAAAAGCTCGCTCTGTGCGTGAGACACATAAATGCTTTATTGAATTGCACTGAACAAAAAAAGAAACTCTAGAAACAAAATTGTCCTCGGTATCCCTACCGGGGGAGGAAAGAATTGGTCTAGATGCTTATGTATGAGGAGCAAAGAGGCAGTCAATCAGCGGAGAGAGAGCATTCCAGGTAGAGGGAACCAGTTGTGCAAAGGTACATAGGCACGTTTCGAGAGAGCCCCAAATAATTGTGTATGTGCGAGGGGAGAGAGGTGAGAGATGAAGCTGGAGAGGTGAGCAGAGGGCCAGACAGCGCAGATTTCCAGGCTGAGAGGTGATGCTGCCATAAAGCACACCGAGAAGTACTTTATCAAAAGCTTCAATAGGCCCAGAAGAGCCATGAGGACTTTGGGTGGGACAGGATGCTTCTGGCCAGAACAAAGTTACCAAAGCAAGGAAGAAGAGACAGGGTGCAGAAATCCTGAGCAGATGACAAGACCAATGCCACAAGTGTCTGTCCACGGCAGGGGCCCTGGGGTAGATAAACCTCCCAGGGGCCACGTTATAGGAGGAGAGGAGATGAATTACAGCCATGTCATGGTCATCCAGTGCTCACTAAAGGGACGAAGGGCCAATGAAACAGAATTTCTTAAATAAGAAAAATCAGTACTCAGCAGCAGCCCGGAGAGGTGTTAAATCACTGAAAATGAAGGCACAAGGCCCAACACAGCTTCGTTCCCAAACTCCATATCTATAAATGGCCAAATCAAATCAGAAGTAGAGGGAGAGACCAATTTTTGAAAAAAGGAATAATACATTCACTTCATTTTTCTGGCAATTAAATGATGTGTATTCATTGTAGAAGATTTGGAATATACAGAAAACACATCAAAGAAAATAAGTCCCATGTAATTCCACCCGTCAATTTTCTTCTATTCTTTTTCTAAGCACTATATATAAAACATATAAATTTTCCCTAAAATTGGAATTATGACAGACACAGTTTTTTTTGTTTTTGTTTTTGTTTTGCCATTTAACAACATGTCCCATTTTATCCATGTGATTATTAATGTATATTAATTGAGTAGTTGCACAGTTTCCATTACATGGCCACCATATTTGATTTGTTCAATCCCCTATTGCTGGGCACTTAGATTATTTCCAGTTTTTCACTTTTATCCGTAACCGTGCAATGAACATCTTTCTATAAACAACTATTCTTTAGGATAAGTTTCTGAAAGCAAGATTCTGGGCAAGATTAAAGGGAGTGGCTATTTCCAGGGCTTATGACCACATTTTAAAACTGCCCTTCAGAAAACTCTCGCCCTCATGAAGCAGATGGTCTAGGCCTGTGCTGTTCAATATGGAGCCTCTGGCCATATGTGACTACTAACATTTAAATTAATTAAAATTAAACCCAATTCAAAATGCAGCTCCTCAGTCTCACTAGCCACATTTCAAGTGTTCCATAAACACATGGGTTTATCGCACAGCACAGATACAGAACATTTCCACCATGGCAGCAAGTTCTGTTGGACGTTGCTGCTCTAGACTATAGAGAGGACGAAAGACCATTCATGAAATAAGTCAAACAAATATCAGCGGGAAATACAAGCCAGAGAAAAGGATAAAGGAGAGTAAGGGGGGAATAGGGGATTCCAGGGTGGGGAGGGTTTGCCATTTGCATAAGATAGTCAGGGAAAGCATCTCTGACTAAGCGATGTTTTAACTGTGACCCACAGAAGGAGAAGGAAACCATGCCAATCATCTGAGAGAAGATGCCGTCAAAGCAAAGGGAACTGGAAGTGCAAAGGCCCCGAGGAAAGAATGTTCCTGGTGTGCTCAAGAAAGAGCAAGGAGGCGGGTATGGCTGGAGTAGCGTAAGAAGATCAGAAAGCGATAGATGGTTAAGACCACAGAGATGACTCTGAGAGATCACGTAAGGGCCTTATCAAGTCATTACAAGGACTTTGGCTTTTACTCTGAGTTAGATGGGGAACCATAGCAGGGGTTGGAATAGAAGGAAGGAATTATCTGATTATCTGTCTGACGTTTAAAAAGCACTTTGTCGGCTACGTTGAGGATAGATGGAGAGGTATAAGGGACAAGAAAGCAGAGGCTAGGAGGCCAGTGAGGAGAGGAATGCAATAATCTCGGGGAGACATACTGGTGGCTGGGGTCCAGGTGATGGAGGTGGTAAAAAGCGATTGCAGTGTGCACACAGCTTGAAGCTGGAGCCCACCGGATTGGCAGGTACAGTTGCAAACTCTTCTAAGTGCTGCAAAGAAAAAGCAGAGGGATGTTGTGTGTCGCCCGTGATTCTGCAGAGGCAGCCTCTCCAAGAAAGTGAACTTGGAGCCAAAACTGGAGATCTGAGTAGGAGTTCATTTGGTGAAGATTTCACAAATTCCTTGTCCAGTCACCTATAGCCTCCTGACGACAAGATGAAGGAAGGGAAGGGAGTGGAGGGCTGTTTCCTCCTGGGAAAAGGAGAAACTTTGCTGCAAAGAGCTGGAAACCACCCAAAGAGCCATGTTTTGTTACGTATGTGTCTGCAACCCAAACAGCTTTGCCGTTATGGGCCTGTTTGTCATAGATCAGTTAGTGGGTAGATTGCTTCAGCTGAAAATGGAGATTTTAGACAATGCCAGAGCGGGTAATGGGACCTGAACGCTGCCAGGCGCTCATCAGGGCTCGGCAATGACTCCGCAATGCCGATTGAAGTGCAAACATTTGGAGTTATTACTCAAGGCTTGTCTCTGCAATTAGATGATTGCATAACCTCAATATGATCAATCTTGCTGGATGTGAACTGTGCAGCTGTAACCACAAAATAAGGTGGCGTTTCTTGTTTTCTTGTTGAATGCAAACATTATATGTGTGCAAGTCATAATTTTATAACGGTCGCTTTTGGCAAGAAAGAGCTTTGTCAGTTAGAAGATGCAGTTGAGAAAAAAAAAAGTATGTGTGTGTCGGTGTACAACTGCTTCAAGAGACAGTCATCATGTCAGGCTTTGCTTTGGGAAATATTGCTTTGCGGGTTTCGCTTCTCCTCTTTTTTTCCTTTGTACACATCAATTTTGAGGCCAGGAAGTTGGGAAACTCAGAGCCCCTCTGGAGCCCTCCTGGGACAACACAGCTTTGCTCTGACATATTGAGAGTCCTAGAGAATCAGCTAGATATTCATCAGCAGTTGCACATCACACCCCATTCATCAAGCCTCATTGTTCGGTGGGGACGTGAGCTATGACTTAGGCTCTTCTGATTCAAGATTCTTGCAGAACTTTTAGCCCACCCTCCGAGGCCTGTGTCGAGGGACTATAGGGACACAGCCCTCAAATGCCCTCGCCACCTCACTGGCTCAGGGTGCCCCCACAGGAGCCACAGCAAACAGGGAGACCAACGCTGATGATCTGGTCCCATTAATATAAACGGAGTCACTTTCAAACGTGCCATCCCTTGCACGTCTTATGTCTCAAACCTCTGGAATGTTTAAAAGGGCAACATAGCCTTTGGACTGGGCCTAGGGCCACACTGTGTCCCAAAGAACTGTTTGCAAAGATAACAAGAAAGCAGATATTATGCCTACTGGCTTGATGACTACCCACTGAAAATTAAAAACATTGTTTAGGATTGGTGTCACTATGTTATGTTGCCTGCACCAATAGAAATGCCTGCCTTCTACTGATGTAATTGTTCCCCTTCCCTTTCTCATAAATACCCATTGCCTTTGTCTCCAAATCAGAACACTGTTTGGGCTTCTGCTTAAATAACTATTCTCATTGATCTCAAGAAATGCTTGTGATCTCTCACTTTGAAAGGCCTTTTTATTTTTAAGTGAACAAATTTAAACTAAAGCAGTATGATGGATGTCAGCAGATAAAACCTGGTCGTGAATTAAGTCAGTGCCTGAGACTGTGTGTGTGTGTGTGTGTGTGTGTGTGTGTGTGTGTGTGTGAAGGGGGAAGAGAGAGAGAGAGAGAGAGAGAGAGAGAGAGAGAGAGAGAGAGAGAGAGAGGTTGAGACTGAACAGCATCTGACCTGGGCTGTGATTTCGTGGCTGAAACCACCGACACAGCCAGGTGTCACAGGCTGAGTTCCCGGGAGGCAGACCCTGAGGTGGAGATGAGCACACAGGTTTATTACGAAGTGCTCTTGGCACCAACGTCTATGGGGAACGGAAGGCAACAAGAGCGGACACAGGGAGCAATGGGCTGCAATGCACCTTATTTTGTGGCCTCAGCTGACCCCAAGGGAGTTCTGAAGCTACGACAACCCTTCAGAGCTGTTCCAAGTTGGGGCAAAGGGGCTGTGTGTGCCTTTATACCCTGCCCTGACCAGTCACTGGAGGTGGGCTGCCCTGGGAAGGGGCATGGCCTTGAATAACGTGGCTCTTCTCAGCCAAGGTAATTCCTGAAGAGGGCTGACAGCTGAGAACTGTCAGCTGACCGCCTCCCCAGCAGTGCGGGGGACCAGTCCTTGGGTCCTGAGCAATGGCAGAGCACTGCCAACACCAAGTAAAGAACTTGAGAGTAATGAGAACGAAAACTGGGAGGAAGCCACAGACTGTCCTGAGGTGAGAAAGAATCAGGTGTGGGCCAGGAGGCAGGTGTTAAAGACGGGTGGACCAAGGAACATCTGGTTTTCAAGACAGAGGCAGGCTCAGCTTGGGTCCCTCAATTTCAAGCCCCAATTCCCCCAAAAACAACCATCTGTCTTAGATCTTTGCCCAATGGCCAAAAGCTGGGTGAAAGCAAAAATCTAGGAGGCAGGCGCCTGAGCAGGAGGGACCCCCCACACAACCAGCATGCTCTCCTGACGGCTCACCTTTGCAGAGCACCCAGCATGTGCTAAACCCTGTACGTGTGAGGGTCTTCCAGGCAGGCTGAGGAGCTAGAAACCTCAACAAGGGCCACCTCAGTCAGAAGCATGGATGGGCGCCCCCAAAATCAGTCAGAGCCCCCCACCTCTACCTCCAGTCCGTGCCTCTCTCCTGAGTTCCAGACTCGTGGGCTCATTTCCCTGCTGGACACCTCTGCTTGGACGTCCACAGGACACGCAAACGCACGTGTTCTAACAGCCCTCATCGTCCCCCCCCAACCTGGGTGTCCTGTTCTAGTCTATATGTCAGTAAACGGCACATCATTCACCCAACTGGACAGGGCGGGACCCATCATCCTTGACTCTTGGCTCCCCGTCGCACCCCTACATCCAACAGGTCCTGTGGGTTCTGCCTCCTTCCTAGGTCTAGAGTCCATCCACCTCTCTCCACGCCCATTACTCCACCTTCCTTTAAGTCCCCTTTAACTCCAGGAAGCAATTCTCCTAGTTAAGTCTTCATGCTTCTGAACTTTCTTGCCCCCTCCAATACCGTCTCTTTGTACATACAGGGGGTCTTTCTAAAATGTGAATCTGCTCATACCTCTCTTCTACTTAAACCCTTCTACATACCCCCCTCCCTTGTCTTCAGGATAAAGTCTGAATGCCTTCCCACAGAGCACACTTCTGGTCTTCTAGTAGCTCCTGTATCTCTCTGAGGCCTCCTCTCTAGATTCTCTCTCTCTCTCTCTCTCTCTCTCCCCTGCTCCCCCTACATATGGATTTACACTCTACATTTGTTCTGTCCAATGCAGTAGCCTTTAGCCACGCATAGCTATTGGGCATGTTGGCATGTCCCTAATCCAAAGTGAGATGTGCTGTACATGTAAAATATACAACGGATATTTTGCACACTTAGTATGAAAAAGGAAGAACATAAAGTATCTCACTGATAAGATTATATTGATTACAGGTTCAGATGATAATATTCTGGTTAATTAACATTAATGCTTGATTAATGAATTCGCTTCACCTGTTTCTTTTCACTTTTTATATGTGGCTACTGGACAATTTTCAGTTCCTCGTGTGACTGCATTCTCTTTCCATCAGACAGAGTTGCTCTGGCCCCTCGAGATGGAAGGACAGCCTCCTACCCCACCACTGCCTAGGAGTTCTCTTAGCTCAGGGAACATGCCCTATCTCAAATTTCAACTGACCTCAGTAAAAAAAAAAAAAAAATGACCGTTTCAGGGTTGAGCCTCTGTTTTCAAGAGATAGTGACGAAGCAGCCACCAGTAGGACCTTTGTTTTTCAGGTATTGGTAACGGTGAGCTCTGAGCTGGCGAAACACCGAAGAACCAAGACTTCGGCAGAGTTCTGCATAAAAATGCCAAGGACTGTCCCCATTGTGAGCTGGGAAGCTGTGCACAATGTGCTACGATAAGGAAAACCCCAGCCAGCTCTGTCTCTGAGAATTATTTGTGCAGGTAGATGAGCGCTGTGCGGGTATGGGTTCAGATTGCATTAGGGGGAAGAGGAACAATCCTCACAGGTCGGAGGGATGGGGTTGTCCGAACACGGGGAGTAGGCGATGCTGGGCTGCAGAGAGGATGAAAGAGAATGGCTCTTCCTCCAAGAGGGAAGGAAGAACAGACCTTAAGAAAGGGGGCAAGGCTCAGAAGCCCCTTCTGACTTCCTTCCGTTGCTGGCATGCTTCCCAGCACCTTCTGAACAGGCTCACCTTACAGGGTTTTGACTATTTTCTCCTGCATGGCCATTTCCATCAGGTCCTGTCAACACTGCGATAATGTCCGTCACCCTCTGATCGCCTCCCGTGGTGGGAATGGGGAGGTGGAGGCAGGAAAGGGAAGTGTGGGCTACTTGTCATGATGCTCTGAGGGGCAGCCTCCCACGGATGGGGCCAGGCCTACTGGGAGCAGCCAGGCGGAGCACTGGGCAGGGAGCTGCAAGCTGATGGGGGGTTCCGGAGCAGCTGCGAGAAAAACCCCTTCTCTCGATCCACCCCGGAGGAAGGGGGTCCTAGAAGGGAGACTTGCCCTTCCCCCATCCTGCCTCCCCTTCTCCCTGAGCTGTGC
The DNA here is from genome assembly GCF_001890085.2 of Hipposideros armiger. Taxonomy (NCBI): domain Eukaryota; kingdom Metazoa; phylum Chordata; class Mammalia; order Chiroptera; family Hipposideridae; genus Hipposideros; species Hipposideros armiger. The sequence continues at coordinate 933,188 of NW_017731381.1, forward strand.
TTCTCTGCCTGACCAGCTCACTCATCCTCAGGACTGAGTTCAGGCACCGCCTCCTCCAGGAAGTCTTCCCAGATGCCCTCAGTCAGGGCGAGGTGTCCTTGCTCCATTTCCCATAACACCCCTTCCTGACTCCACGGCCGCCATCTGTATGGCTTGACTCAATTCCTCAGCTGTTGGCACCTTGAGGGCAGGAAGCTGAGGTGACTTTTCTTTGTCATCCCAGAGCCCGGCTCAGGCTCTAATACACAGTAAGGGCTTGGTGAACATTTGCTGAATAAATGAGTAGAACTGGACAGATGTTGGATACAAAAGGAATGGCCCACGCTCGTCCACTCTTCAAACCCCATTTGACGTTCAACCCACTTCTGGCTCCAAGAAACTTCTGATTTGCAACTTGACCATCTTCAGTTTCAAGAAATAAGCCTCATTCTCTCCAACACTCTAGGATAGGAGGGGGTGATGGGCATATGTGTGGGGGCCCTCTGATGAGAGAGTTTTTCCTAATTCTCCCATCATTTAAACAAACTGGGATCCTGATGGATAGAGGGGCCATTTTTACAAAGACTAGGAAAAATGGCTTTTAATATCAGTTTTTAAGAAAGAAAGTATGGCCCCTATAAACTGTTAAACTTCACTTTATTGACCATAAATCTGTATTTTGCTCAATGCAAAAGTTTTTCATCTTGTACAGAAAAGTGCTGAAACAGCGACAACTGCCGAAAACAAGAAGTTTTCTCTTACGGACAATTTATATGAAAAAGTTATTGAATTTCTGGTTAGGGAGACCAGGCCAGGCATCTTGCGGCTCCCCCCCACCCCCACCCCCATCCCTCAGGGCCAGGCCAGCGGGTGCCAGATGTGACCCATCGCTGATCAAAGTCAAGAGAAAATTAACCAATTGTAAGTCTATTAAGTTGTGGGCACCAGGGATTTCAAAGCCCGGACCAAAGATGTGTTTCTCCCTGAGGACATTAAAGTGAGGCTCTCTTTGCTGAAAGTGCAGCTAGCCTTTCTGCCAAAGAAAGGGAGGAAAGAGATGACTTTGGGGAGCATCTACTAGCTACTAGGTGCTTTCGCGATTCCTATCTCCTTTAATCCTTGAAAGGATGCCAGGAGGTCGGCTTTATCCGCCACATTTTACAAATGAGCAACAGGAAAATTAGAGAAGTTAAGTAACTTATTCAAAGCCTCACAGCTTGAAAGTTACTAATGAATTTCTTGGAGCCTCGGTTTGCCCACCTGTGCAATGCACCTGAAAGTACTAGTCCAGGACTGGCACAGAGTGGTGCTCAGGAAAGGTGAGCTTCCTTCCTGAAGGCAGGGATAGGAAGTGAAGTCTGGCTGACTCTAAGACCCATACTTTCTCCCCTGCAGAAGTTGTCTCCTTATCAGTTTCCCTGAAACCAGTTTCCTTAAGGAAACGGATAAGTAGACCATGGGGCAAAGGAATAATACTCCGCACAAAGAAAGGCAACACCATAAAAAGTGTGCCTTTTGACAAGGAGCTGACAGGACCCTTTAAAATACCTCCACTCACGGCTTCAAGTGCCAGGAATTTTACCATTAGAGCTACACATTCTTGAATTAAGGCGTTATCCCGTGTCAGGATGAAAACACTCCTTGGTGGAGTTAACATTTTTTTTTAATCCATAATATCAGAACTGGAAAGAGTCCCATTATTATCTAGTCCAAGAAGAGCATACATCTAATGAACCAGGTCCCATGGAATGGTTGTGTCTGCCTGGAAGGCTGTGTTGAGAAAGGTTCTGAGGCTGGGCTCAAGGGGCCAAGAGTGTAGCATTCTCTTAGTAAGGTCTGCTTAGGCAGGAAAGCAACTTAGCTAGTGGTCTCCTACACTTCAATCTCCCCTTTCCCCTGACCCTTCAAATTACCTCATTAATAAAGCTTCCCAAGTGATCTTTCTAACACAAAGAGACGATCACATTAATCCCCCAATTCAATACCCTTCAATTTTCCAGCAGCACCAAATGCCAAGCCCTGCATGAGCCATTCCTGTGTCTCTCTCTAGCTTCACCTCCTAACCCTTTCCTCATATGTTAAACCCCAGCAGTACTGAGTTACTTTTATTTCACCAAGACTCTCCATGTTTTCTCATACCACCACACAGTTTCACCCCAAACTGCATAGAACAGCTTCTCTCAACTTGCCCAAACGGCAAACTTCTATTCATCCCTCAAAACCCAACTCAAGAATGAACCCTATGGAGGCTTCCTTGACTCCCCTAGTAGACTTAAGTGCTCTTTCCCCAGTGTTCCCCCTGCACCTTTATTCCTCCATTAAGCCCTCATTGCACTGCTGTGAGCCTCTGAGGAGCAGGAACACAATATCTAATTTTCCTCTGTGCACACAGCTGAGATCCCAGCACACTGGCAGACAATAAATATCTGAGTATGTGAATGAATGAGTCAATTAATGACTTTCTTTCCCCAGTGCATACGTTTGTTCATCACCCTTTGAAACCAGATTGGCCTTTCAAACATACACATCATTCTGTGGACAAACACTTATTGAGGGACCGCCAGGTGCAAGGAGTAATGGAAGCAAACACAGCTCTCCACCCTCGTGGAGTTTGTAGTCTGGTGGTAAAGATAGCTAATATAAGAGACACAGATGAAAACCTATGTCATTACAAGCTGAGAAAGATGTGGTGAGGATGAACACAGCGTGGTGACGGTAGGAGGGGGTGGACCACTTAGTTGACGTTTGGGAAAAGATAACGGGGTCAGACCCACAGGATGAAAAAGGGCCAGATGTGAAAAGGACAGGACAGGGTCCTAAGCGCTCAGAATCCTAGGCACTCAGAAAAGATGAGCAAAGGTTTCAAGGCAGTAAAGAGCTTGGTGTGTCTGGAACTGAAAAGTAGCCATGGAGGCTAGAGTGGAGTGAAGGGAGAGAAGGGAAACTTGGGATAAAGCTGGGGAGAGGCGTAGAGACCCAATCATGCAGGGCCTTGTCAAAGTAAGAAGTCTGAATTTGGGGCTGAGGGCCATAGGGAGCCATGGGAGGGGTTTGAGCGACACAGTGACAAGATCTGATTTCCTTTTGAAAGAGGTGATTCTGGCTTCTGTGTAGGGAATGGCTCATTGGAAGACCACTGCAGTCATCAAGGCAAGAGATGATGTTGGCTTGGCCATGGATGGTGGAAAGAACTTGATGAATTCGGAGCATATTTTGGAGGGAAAGGCAATAGGACCTGAGGTAAGCTTCGTACCCATCTAGCTCCCCCTGTAAAAGCCTTAAACACAAGTCTTCCTCATATGACTCTGTTCTCCAGTTGCTCCTCTGGTCTTCCAACTTTAGTTGAGACAATTCCAGCCCAGGAATAGAGAAGTGTGCTGGAAGCCTCCAACACAGGGATGGAGGTTACTTGCTGGCTGGAATCCTTGCCTGACTTGAGCCTCTTGAATCACCACTGGTAGAGCTGGCACAATGCCAGAGTAAGTCCAAACAGCAACTTGCATATAAAGTAGAAAATGTCCCTCTCTCTAACCATGCTTTGCTAAGAGTTAAACTCAAATGCTAAAAATGGTGGTCTTGGGAAGTGTGGGTTTTTAAGACTTAAAGAGGATGCAGAAAAAGATTTACAGGGCAAACGAAAAAGACCACACTTGGGTAGGTGTGCTCCTTTTCTGAGGTGTTAGGGAGAAAATAAGATGAAGAAAGATCTTTAGGTCTAGTTTTTAAGTTGGATGTGAGTCCATAGGTGTCTGTTTTATCACTATGTTTTATAACTTAGATGTAACATATGTGTATACAGAGGGTGCCAAAAACATGTATACACAATTTAAGAAAGGAAAAAGCTTTTAAAATTGTAATACTCAATATATACCAATAACGAAAGATGAATACAAGTCATGAATACACGTCTGCAATTACAAGAGGTGCTCAAAGTGGCTACCATCAGCATCCAGACACTTCTGATAACGGCGAACTACCGTTTGAGCAATGTTGACCAAAGTACCCACTTGTATACATTTTTTGGCACTCCCGGTATATTCGTGTGTATGTATCAAATGTTATATTGAAGAAAAGGAGGAAAGATAACTCTTAAGGGAAAAAAGTGAAACTACTTCCATCTGCTCAATAGCCAATGAGCAAATAAGGAAAAGCTGGAGCAAAATTGTTAGCAGCTTTGCAATAATGAGCTGAGCCCTAGAAGGCAGGTCAGGACAAAGATTCAGGCTCAAATCCCAGGTTCCTGTATTCATTCAGTAAACACTGGCTTATGCATGCTCTGGATGAGATGCTTCGCTCGGAGCTGCCCTTGAAGAGCTCACGGGCCAGAGGGGGTGCGCAGCGCAGAGAACCATCACTGGAGGACATGGTGGTGAGTGCTGATTCAAGCCTGTTCTAAGCCAATCAGGAGGGATTAGAGAAGGTTTCCCAGCGCAGGTGACAAAGGCACTGATCCCACAGAATGAACAGAAGCATTTCAAGCGGACAAAACAGTAGAGAGCTGGTGCCAGGTTAGTACCATGGAGAGAACCAATATGTGTTTCTCTTTCCAGCTCTACTTTAGTCACCATATTGGTGGCTTAAAATCAACCATGGTGGGAATACTTACACCATGGAAATCGGCAAGTGCTACAAATCGCAGTGTGGTGTTTTGTTTTCTTTTTTCAGAACACTGCCGAGGGTGAGCATTAATAGACCCGGGAAGACTCGAGTTGTGCCTAACATGGGGGCATTGGGGAAGGTGAGGATAAAGTCAAAGGCCATGGGAGTACATTCCTGGGCCAAGAGAGACTTCTGGGGTAATTTGCCATCTTCTAGCAGAAGATCTGGCAAATCATTCATCTCTCTCAGTCTCAGTTTCCTCAGCAGTGATGAAAATTCAACAAGGTATATTATATGTAATGTACTTAGCACAGTACCTGACACATGGTAAGTGCTCAATGTGGATTACCTACTAGGCCACATGTTTCAGTTCGTGTTTCAAGGATAAGAAAGAAAATATTGGCAATGACTAAAAGAAAAATCCTCTCATTCCATCTGCCCATGATTGTAGGCTGGTGAAAGGGCAGCTCCTCTGAACAGAAGTTTACAAAATGTCCAAAATTTAAATTAAAAAAATAAAACCCTCAGGCTGGCCGAGTGGCTCAGTTGGTTAAGAGAGCGAGTTCTGAGCAGCAGGGTCACCAGTTCGATTCCCACGTGGGCCAGTGAGCTGTGCCCAAGCTGAGCTGCCACTGAGCTGCTAACAGGTGGCAGGATGGCTCAGCTGGTGAGAGCATGTGCTCCTAACAACAAGGTTGCCAGTTCGACTCCTGCATGGGATGGTGGGCCGTGCCCACCCGCAACTAAGATTGAACACAGCACCTTGAACTGAGCTGCCCTGAGCTGCCAACGGGCAGCTGGATGGTGACTGGACTTGGAGCTGAGCTAGTTGTGCCCTCCACAACTAAGATTGAAAGACCATAACTTGGCTGTTCTTCTTCCCCAATTCTCCAATAAAATCTTTTTTTTAAAAAACCCTCAAAATTGAAACCATCATGTGAAAGAGCAAAAGATGACATTAAATTAGATAAATATATGTAAATTTCTCAGCACAGTTGCTGATACATAGTAAGTTTTTAATAAATTACAGTAGTTTTAGTCCTTATTTTGAGAAACATTATTTCACATGCCAGATCAAAGTGAAGAATTCAAATGAGGCAATATTTTTTTCAGAGTTCTACTCAATGCCCTGGATAATATTAATTCTTTCCATGATGGCTAGTAGTATCATGAGCTATTCTCAACCTTGGATAAACTCTAAGGATTATAATACCTATTCCTTGCCAGTGACTCTTCCCTAGCCACAGGTAGTCTCCTCATATTTATGCAGATCATTAGTCAATCAAAGATTAGAGGGGACCCTTCTGTAATCAAGATCCTCGCTCTCTCTCTCTCTCTCTCTCTCTCTCTCTCTCTCTCTCTCTCTCTCTCCTCTCTGGTATTTTTTTCCCTAAAAACTCTAGCAAACTTGGTCCCCCTGAACTGTGAACTCTGTCTTCTCAACTCAGTGAGCCCAATGGACTCTGTTTGGTTTTGTCTTTCTCCACTGGTTTGGAACTCTGTCCAGGACGTGAGCTGGAACCATCACAGGGCTCACCTCCTTTGCTTCCCTTCCCTAAGGGACACTGTTCTGCACCCTCCAAAGTCTGAGAACTTTTCATTTATCTAAATATTTAATTATTTAAGACAAGAGGATAAATTCAGTCAGCTCATGACCAGAGCAAAAATCTCCAGAAGGATATTTTAAAGCTATAGAAAACAGGGCGGGGAAAAAAATGGACCAAGTAGAGATTAAATGCAAAGAGCACAAAATAAATGACTAATAAACATTTGTTGGGTTAGAAATGAACCAGTCACTGACTAAAGTCCATTTAAAATTTTTTACTGGGAGAAATACCCCTGCTACAACAGGGTGAGACGGAAGCACACCCATACTAGAGATATCTCAACATTTCTGACCACATCGCAGCAAGAGTCTATTGAAGCCAACCAGTCACAATCATAAGGAAAAGATGAGTTAAGATGCTGAAACTACCATAAAGGAGATGAAGACATAGGGTGCTCATTTCTAGGAAAAAGGGGGAAGTAGGATAGCAGAGAATCATGACTTTGGGATAAAGTCCTTCAGGGAAAATAGAAACCTACACTTCGGAATGAGACCATGAATCACAAAATCTGACCAGAAGTCACAGTGCATTGTGGAAAAGAGCTGGTTCAAGAGATAAGAGAGAGCAACGAAATTGTAAGTCTGCTCTTTCATTAGCCCAGGAATACCAATAGGTGGTAAACCTACTGTCCCTTCTTTCTCCCATACCCATGACAGACAGCACTAATCAACTAGGGCTCTCGCATCATGGAGCCCAGAGGCTGCCTTCAGCCATCTCTACACTGCATCAGAGGCAGCCTCTACTAATCGATCCTGGTTGGCTCTGAAGTTGAAGCCAATTTTCCTTACCAGTTTTGGACACTTGTATGCCATTTTTGTGGCAATCTTGATGGCATGGTGGTGGGAAAAGAAATGCAAATATAAATCTCTAGGTAATTAAGCCTACCTATGTAGAGCCTCCAGTACTTAATAAGTAGACATAACATTTACACACATTTACATAAATATTTACTTGTGCATATATAATATTTTTATAACTAAAAGCCTGTTAGGATCACGTGAGGTAAAGGTAAGAGACTGCTCTGAAAAATAAGGCTCTGAACTTCAGGTTCAACATCACGAGGCCTTTGTCATCGGTCTCTCTGGTGTTCTGCTAAGATGCACAAAATCTGTGACCCATCTTTCTGGACTTCTGGTGACATTTGGTGTCTTCTCCACGTCTAGTCCCCCACACAGCTGTACATAGGGTGACCAGCTGTTCTATTCCTGGTTCTCCCATGTCTACCAGCATGCTCTCTCGCCATTCTATTTCCCTCCTCCCCCACAACACTTTTGTACCAAAGCAGAGATGGCGTAGTCTGTGCAGGCTGCTATAATAAAACACCACAGACTGTGTGGCTTAAAAACAACACAATTTTATTTCTCGCAGTTCTGGATGCTGAAAGGCCAAGATCAAGGTGACAGCACTGTCGCATTCTCTAGGGAGAGCCCTCTTCCTAGTTCACAGGCTACATGTACCTTCTCTCTGTGTCCTCTCTGATGACAGGGGCTAGGGAGCTCTCCGGAGCCTCTTCTACAGAAAAAAATACATACTCCTGACCATTTCCTCCAAGGCCCCTTCCTGTTTCCCCGCAAGACCCAATCCCCACCTCATCTCTCTCTCTCTGCACCCCTTTTTTTACAAACACACACACCTCGAAGGGCAAGGACTGTGGCCCCCAGGTCCTAGCCCAGAAAAGGTACTTGGTGACGTTGGATGCATACGCAAATGAGGGAACAAATAAATGAATTGCCGTAGAGTGATTGAGTGCTCCTAGTTTAACAGTTCTCCTCCAGGTGGTGACTCGGGGCTGACAGTCCCTCCTCCTTCTGTGTCTCTGGCCTTTCCTGGATCCTCAGAGTCCTCGCCACCCAGCCAGCAGATGAAGAAAGAGAAAGAGAGAGGAAAAGTGCATGGGAGTGTGCAGGGCAGCACAACAATACTGTCATGAATCAGGCAGCAGCCCCTGACTGCAGGGAAAGCTGGAAGCCTGACATCACGGAAGTCGGACTGGGGAGGCACACAGCAGGCTCTGGTAAGGCCCTAAAATCTTCCGTCAACACCCAACTCTCCAAAGTTCATCAAAAGCCTTTCGACATGTCACCTGAGTGGACTCTTTTCTTGTCACCCTTGCCCACTCCTTTTCAGGGCTCCAGCCCATCATTCTCTGCATCTTGACACTTTCCCATGCAAATCTGGTCTCCTCTTTAGAATAAAGGGGGGGGGCGGGCAGGAAGAGGGCAGCCATGAGACCAGGGCAGGGACTGTGCTCCCTCTGGCGCTTTGCTCCCAACACCGCCAAGCCAGAGGCTGGGCACACGGGGAAGCTGTCTGTAGCTGCCCTCACACCAAGGTCCAGATGTGTCTAGACCGCATCACCAGACTGGCTGTGTCCGAGGAGATCCGGGTTTTACCGCCCATTTTCTCCAAGGGGAGGTTGGCTGGCGCCCTCTGTGCGTGCCCTGCCAGCCCAGCTGGTAGGGGGAGTGGAGGGACTGAAATTTCACTTTCCCAGAAACAGCAGATTCAGCAGCTGTGGCTGCTACAGGAGACAGAGATCTGCACCGGCTTGATTTCTCTCGGCCTTTATCGCCATACAAAGAGCAGGAGCTATTACACCCTGTCCGATGGCCAAGGACTCACCTCGTCTGGCATGGGTGAAATGATACCCCAGCCTCTAGAGTCACTAGACGCCTCCTTCCCCTAATGCTCACGTTGCCTGGCTCCTCACTGCCCTGCCCCAGGACAGCTGTTCCCAGCCGGGACAGATCCTTTCCCTGCCACCTGGACTCCCAGAGAACCAAGTCCCTTCACAAAACCCTGCCAGGCTGGGACCAGGTTTGGACCCCACAGGGAAGGCTAGGACAGGGAACAACATGTTTGGAGACTGAAGCCCCACCTCCGCGTTTGCCTGAGCTTTAAGAAGCAGGGTGGGGGGCAGGGGTGCTGCTTTTCCTCTGGCTCCTTCCTTCCTCTCACCCTGGAGCCCCTGGGGAGTTGGAGCAGCTGCTGAGAAGGAGGCAGCTGAGCGGGATGGAGAATTGCTGCCTTCGGGAGGGAGGTCCTGTCTCCAAACTTGGAATTCCTGTGCCAATGTTAAAAAGGCAAGGCTCCAGTAAGCGCTGACCCAGAACTTCCCAGAAGTCCTCCTCCGAGGCCTGGTTGGGACCCTGAGGCTGGATGAAAAAGGGTGGGAAATTAGAAAAATGGGCTGGAAGGAAGTGCTGCTGAACACCATCTGTCCACAGCTGGCCTCCTGCCCCCAGGACCTCATCTCGCCCTGGGGCTGGGCGCTGGTGCCTACTGCTGGACAGTGCACGTGTTGTGTCCAGCTCACCTTTGCCCCAGCCCCTCCCCACTCGGGTCATCCGCCCTTCCCCTGGGTCCCCACCAGTGTCTCCCCGCAGCCTGAGAAAGGACCCTCAGCTCACCTGGGTCGGAGACATCCTCCTTCTTACACCCCCAGTCGAGGATCCACCGGGTCTATCAGGGTAACACACTTACCAAGTCCCCCTGAAAGTCCTGGATATTTTTCCTGCCTTCATTCCTTGGACAAGCCCTCCCTGAGCACCTGATGCATGCACAGCCCCATGCCCAGCTCTGGATGTAAAACCTGACCAGCATCCCTTCTCTGCCCTCCGCACGCTCTGAAGCTCATAGAGAAAGGAGATAAGCAAAAAAAAAAATCATGACAACGACAAGGTCGTGGTCAACACTTTTTGAGCACCTACTATGAGCCAGACCCTGTTCATAGGCACTACCATATAAAAAGAATATGACCCAGCCCCTAGGAGAGAAAAAGAAAGCAGCACGCAGTTTCTCTCTCTCTGCTGCAACTTCACCCCAAGAAACCACTGAGAGCAACAGCCCCCTGCTCCAGACCTTGCAGGGGGTTCACCTGGCAGGTGAATCGAGGACACATTTTCAGATGGATGGGGATTTGCAGGAGGTGTTGCTGGTACCTTATCCACGTCGTTAAACATAGAAGGTTTCTTACTGCAAGTGCTTGACACGCTCCCCCAGCGCATCTCCTCAGGCTCCAGGAGCTAACTGAGGTCTCCTGGCCCCAAGTAGGGCAGGCCAGCAGTGATAGAGGGGAGTCGGTGGCTAAATGCCCCAGCTTTCCCCCGACCCCGTGGCAGTGGGGGCAACTGGGAGGTGTGCTCCACATGGTCGTCTGGAAGTCCCCAGCAGGGTCGTTGTGCCCCAGTTATCCGAAGCAACAGTTTGCTTGTTAACACACCCTGTACTGGCTTCCTCCCCTTCCCTAGTTCGCTCCTGACTCCCAGCCAGTGCTTCCTCCCACGGTGACCACTTGCTCTGGAATCCTCCTTTCAAGAGCTGCTTTGGGACCAGCCCAGCCTAAAGCATCACTCCAAGCCATGTCCATGACCTGGTCCACACTCACAAGTTCCTGCTTGCATCACTCCCCACCCTCCAGAGCCCTCTGCCCCAGTTGGCCACATCCTCCTCCTCCAACGCACCAAGGGCACTGCCCCCACCTTGGCCCGTGGCACGGATGCAACCTGTAATCTCCATCTCAACCCGTCCCAGCGTCACACCCAAATGCTGCTCAGAAGAACTCTTTATTTCCACCAAGGCAAATTCTAGTTCTGTCTCTTCCACAAAGCCATTCCAGCCACTCCTGAAAAATGCTGAGGAATACATAATTTCTTTACTTCTGCAATCTTTTCTCAAGGAAGAGAAAAGGATGGATTCAGGAGAGGGTGAGAAGTGGAAAGAGGGAAAGAGAAGGAGGAAGGGAGAGGAGGGGAAGGGAGGGGAGAAGTCAGGGACCACTCTCAGCCTAAAATGATTGGTTATCAGTGAAAAAAATGAATAATTCTTCCTTTTTTTAGTTATAAATTTTGCCTCATGTGAAACAAACTTTTCTTTGCTATTTCTTCAGGCTTCCATAAAGATCCATGTTATTTGTGGAGACTGACAACACCAAGACCACAAAAACGGGGTCAGCTCTTTGCTATGCCAAATCTTAAAATGGAAGTTGAAGTCTTTCTTTTAACCCAGAAACAGAGGCCCCCATTTGGGCCCTTTCCAAAGCATCTAATGACTTAACTATCCAGATGTCAGAAGAGGACACGGCAACAGCCACCCTGGGCCCATGTCCGTGCTTCTCAGGCCAGAACTGGCGATGCCCCTGCACCCAGCCCCATGGTCCCAGCCCTCTGCCACCTCATCCCCAGTCTGACAAGCCACCCTAATGGATTGACCGTGGCCTTTGCTGGAGGGGCTAAATATAAAACTTTGCTGCACTCCTCTTGTCAAAGTTAAAAGCTTTTCATGTCTGTGTTAATGTTTTTTTTTTCTGTCTGCCGGCTCCAGTGACAGATGCGACATCTTGTGCTGAGTAACTGGAGAGTGAATGGCTGGCAGGGGCTGAGGAGGTAGGAGTCATTTATCTCAGAGAATTTAAGCAGGACGACATGGCTGGGAACAAGGGGGAAGGGGGGGGAGGGGGCGAGGCTGTCACCTGATTACTAATTCCAAGATTTCTCCTGCGAGAGAAAGGAGGAGTGAGCAAAGATGAAGGGAACAAAAAGCAAATCAATAAACAGGTTAGCGTCTGCGTCATTATTAACTCTCTGTCAGCACCCCATTGAAGCAATCGCTCCAGGCGGCCTCGGATTTAATGGTCAGTGCAATAGATTTACTGTAAATGTTATCAGAGGCAGGGGCGGGGGCAGGGGGCGCGGGGAGGCCTTCATTGACAAATCATTGGATTGCGCCTGGATGCATGGAGCCATTTCTGAACGTGCATAAATAACCCAGAGCTTAGGTCCCGGTGGCAGTTCCTGCCTCTTATTTAAATGCTGCCCCCCACCTTCCCCTGCATTCTTCACTTTCAGAGTGTTCCAGCAACCAGGTTCCCTCTACATCTTCCCAAGGGCCTTCTGAGTTGGCCTTTGGCAAGCCTGGAAAAGGCCAGGTAGCAAGTCTGCCTCAAGGCCCTCTGGGATCCGAGGAGAGTCAGAGAGCCGGGACTGAGCCCAGGCCCCAGACAGCCGGCCACGGGTCCTGGGGCTGCACTCAGGCAGGTGAGAGGCCTCTGAAAGTTCATTCCTACAGGAAGCATGCTCTGAGCTCAGGGTCTAGGGGCTGGGATGCCTTCCTGAACTCCCTCCAGATCACTCTGCAGTCCCTGATTCCTCTAATCCTCCCACTTCCTGTACTGATTAACAGCAAATGCTTTAGACCCCAAAGCTGGTGGGTGGGCTTTTGACCAAGTCCATCCATCAGAATACAAGTTACTGTATTGCCAGGAACCTATGGCAGAACAGGAATCCAGGAGCAGTTAGAGACAGTAGGCAGAGAACTCATTAAGGCAGCCTGCTGTTTTCAAGAGCAAGGCCACTGTGTACAGTTGTTCAGACTGTGCACTGAGCAAGTCTGAGGGTTATCATTCATGTTACTATCTGTGTAAATGGTACTCTCTGGAGTTGTGCAGCATGCAAATTCCATAGGCACATGCAGCAGTCCTAACAAAGAGACAGCGCCCCAGTGAGCAGTGGAGGGTAGTGCCACCCACAGACGTGAACAATGAGAGAGCCCTTCCAGTAGATTCCAGCTAGAATCAGAGGGGACAACCAGGCAGCCAGGCATGGGTGGTCTAAACAATTGGGAGGGTTTTAAAAGACCCTAAGAACTTGGACCACTTAGAAGAGAAGTGTTTCTGCCAACACTTGGATGAGAAAAACCCTGTGAGCACGGCCAGCTCAAAGAATGCAGACTTCGCTTTCGTTACCCTGACCATAGTCTTTCAAACCAAGCATGTAGGCTCAAGGTCTAGCACAAGAATTTTGTTCCCCTGATGGGGACGAAAAGCTTAAACGCAAAAACGTCCTACACTCTGGGACACTGAGATTGTTCCTGGGTCAGAAGCAGAACACTTGCCATCAGGGCTCTCAAAAATAACACAAAGAGATGGAGTCAAGGAGGGGGCTCACTCAAGACCACCACCCCCCCATCCTTCAGATAAGGCCTGTCTTGGCTCGGGTTCCCCTATAGAAGCCCTAAGACAAGGGCTTGGGAAAGAGGTTGCTTATCAGGGAGGGGAACCAACGAAGCAAAAGTGAGGGAGATAAACCCATGACAGACATGTCACTGGGCAAGTTGCTGCTGTGGGAAACTGGGGTGCAGTCCCAGTGGGGCCTCTGGAAACCATGTGGAACGTGCCTCAGAGTCACTAGGAGAAGGGCAGGTTGAGGATTGCGCCCAGGGTGTTATCTCCCCCACACTTTAAATTGGCTCCTGATGGAGGCTGAGCAGGTCCCTTTGGTACCAGAGAGAACCCTCAGGCATGGAAAAAGAAAGGCATAGAGCTTAGGAGATGAAGGGAACTGTCTACAGCCGCAGGTGGCCTCTGGGAGGCCCAGAAGATACAAGGCAGGACATCAGTAACATCTTCTGTAGGCTCTGATCTCAGCGTCTCCTAGCCGGCCTGACTGCCTGCCCCATTCTTCTCTTTTAGAAAAATCAAGTGCCTTAGAAAAACACGTCTCTGTTCAGGGGTCCCAGCTGCCATCTACCATGGAAAGAGCCAGGTGAATCTATGAGTAGAATTGGAGTTGAATGACCCCTGAGGACTTTGCACTAAGCTTACACCAAGGAAGATCCTTTGTCCAGGGCTGTCCCACCTTGGCAGGTTTGGTGACACCTGTCCTCCTTAAATGGGGGTACCCTGAAGGTTGCTTACCTTGGTTCAGGCATCAATTCAAATAGAGACTGCAGCCAAGAAATCACGAGAAGGCTGACTCAGAAGAGGGGCCGTGGGAGTTAGGGAAGATCACCAAGAGCAAAGATGTGTCATTAGAGACCAAGGCTAAGGTCATCCAGACCCTCATAGTCCCAATCACTATGTACGGATGCGGAAGTTGGACAGTGAAGAAGGCTGATGGGGAAAAAAATGGACTCATTTGAAATGCAATGCTGGAGAAGAGCCCTACGGATACCCTGGAGCTCCAGAAAGATGAACAAGTGGGTCCTAGAGTACATTAAGCCCAAAACATCGCTGGAGGCAAAAATGACAAAACCGAAGCTGTCCTACTGCGGGCATATCATAAGAAGGCAGGGTTCTTTGGAGAAAACAATAATACTGGGGAAAATAGAAGACAACAGGGAAAGAGAAAGACCAGATATGAGATGGAATGACACCATATAAGAAACCACAGGCCTGAGTCCACAGGAGCTGAGCAGGGCTGTTGAGGACAGGACACTGTGGATGTCACTCATTCATAGGGTCACCAGGAGTTGGAGCCCACTCAATGGCACATGACCCACACCCTGATGGCTGATTTTTATTTTACTCCAGGATATTCTCGGTGGCTGGTGGAGAGGACAAATTCCTAATTACATATGCAGAGCTTTACCAGTTTTAAAATGGTGCCATTTTCGTTGCACAGTCACCTTGAGAGGTTAGCATCACAATCCACATTTACTTAATAAACACACCGAGGTGATTTATGGCAGGGCCCATCCCAGGGGCCTTCAACGGGAAGCTGGTGGCATCCTAAAGCTGCTCCCAGGATGAAAGTCCCCTGCAGAACTGGACAATGAAAGTCACGCCCTGAGATGGCTATCACCCAAGATGTACCCCTCCGGGTTTGGGGTGGTGGTGGCTTCCCCCTGTTGCTAATCTCCAGGAGACCTCACAATTCCCTGTTGAGTGTCTCAGCTCACCCCTCGGTGTAGCCCATTCCCTATTTAAACACCCTAGAGGGGTTTTGAACCAGAGGCTTAGAAATACCTAATAGGGTATTTCTATTTCTCGGTCTGGCCCATGGCTGATCCAAAACACTATCTAAAACATTACCCCTGCTCCAACATCTACTATCCCCTTGTCTGCTTTCTTTGTTCTCTTTAGCAACAACTACTCTCCAATACACTATATAGTTTTCTCTCGTCGTTACCTCCTCCACTAAACGAGTGCCCAGAGTTTCCTCTTCTTGCTCACTGCTGTATCCCTGGTGCCTTAAGCAGTCCCTGGCACACAGACGGTGCTCAGTGAATATCTGTCAGAGCCTCTGGCCACTCCGTTTCAGACCCAGACATGGGCCTGGGGGGCCTAATGTGCGGATTCCCAGCTGCCCCTCCATCTCCAGCCTGAATCCCATGCCCAGCCCCAGTCACCCACCGTCAGTGTCCTCACTAGCCATCTGTGTGTCGGACCAGTGAGGCTGAGTGAGCAGTCACAAACCAGGCACTTGCTGGTCTCACGGGCGACACCAGCGGCCTTGGCAACCCTGCACTGAAGGAGACACACAGAACCTTAGAGAGCATGAGACGGGGAGAGGCAAATTGGAGCTGCTGGGCGCCAGGCGTGTCTGCCTGTGTGTGTCTGGTGTGCGTGGTGTGTGTGTGTGACATGGGTATGTTTGTTTGGCCCCAACACATGGAAGTACCTGCAACTCATAAAAAGAATCACAAGGGGACTCCACTAGGATATCCCTCCCTGCTGAGGACAAAACTGGGGCCCCAAGACACCCCCAAATTGTTCAGTGAGAACTGGAGCATCCAAGGCTGTCATTCTGGGCTGAAGCCCCCAAGGGAGCTATTCCTTGAAACAGACTGGGGTAACTACACTCCTGGGGGGAGGGATGGGTCCTATAGATAGAGGGCGGGTGGGGGTCCCTGGAGAGTGGTGGGAAGTCACACAGGGGACCTAGAAGAAGAGGGCTCTCTGGAAGAGAGGCAAGCCCAAGGAGGCCCATGAGAGAGGCACTTCTCAGGGCTTTCCTGGGCTCGGTAAACAGCCGTACTTCGTTAACTACTTTTGTGCCCCCGTTTAGGGGGAATTCCTCTAAGGGGCCTGGCCCTGCAGCACAGAAAGTGGGCAATACCACCCAGGCTTGCAGTGGTGTGAAGTGCAAAGAGGGGTGCCAGTGAGGAAGTGCAGCCTCCCCACAGCCCCCTCTGCTGGCACCTGGGCCCGAGCATCCTTTGGAAGGGATGGTGTCCAGGGGGCAGCCAGCATCAGATGAAGAGCTGGGATGGGCAGCGAAGGAGCCGTGACAGACGGACGACTTGGGCAAGAGACACTGTAGTCCTAAGTCTTGGCTGGCATACAGGGGTAGGCGGTGGCCTTCCCGGGGACGGTGAGCCAGACGGCAGTGCCAGAGTGCTGGACAAGGTGACCTCCCCCAGCTGGCACTGGGCTCCTTATGAGCCCGTAGCCCCCGCCAGCCTCCTAGCCTGAGTGGGGCAGGGGCTGAGCCAGGCCATCCATGGGGGATGTGCCAAACAATTACTTTCCTTATTGAATATCTGATTAATTATTCAGGAGGCAAATCAATTATTCATATCTCATTTAAGCGAGGGGGGAAAAGCCACTGCCCCTTGACAGAAGCCGCTCAGCACCTCCAAAGGCCCTGGGGACTGAGTCATCAGCGGGAGAAATTGTCACAGCAGGAAGGCAGCACTGCCACGCTGCTGCAGCTACCTCGGTCCTCCTCCTGCCCACACCGTCACGTGTGTGCGCACGTATCTGATCACGCACACACACACAAAGCACCCACCGGGTGCCAACCAGGTACAGTGGTAGAAACAGTAAGTGAGATGGTCCCATAAATGCATAGATATATATCCGACACTATGAAACCAGGGAAAGCATGTGTGATCACACTCAGGAAGAAGCCAGTTCCTCCGCCCCTCAAGGCAGGTCCCAGATAGGAAATGACACATGAGTTAAGATGTGACAGAGCAGGGCAGAGAAGCTAGGGAAGGGCATGCCAGGCTGAAGGAACTGCAGGGAGCCAACGTGCAGAGGCGTAAAAGGGCACACGCAGCTCCGGGTGCAGTCATGATCCAGTATAGCTAGATGAGAGGCTGGTGGAGAGAGACAGAGCAGTGAGCAGAGACTGGATGACCAAGGACTTGGGTTTACCCAGGGGAAAGCCGCTGAAGGTGTGGGGATGCCTGGAGGAACGCCATTGCTGAAACGGGTATCACACAGTGTAGAGGGCTCAGAGGTCCGCTGGAGGCAAGAGGGTCCCGCTACGCGCGCGCACACACACACACACACACACGTGTGTGCTCGCACACACATGCACACACGTACACACGTGTACACGCATGCACATACACACACACGCACACACATACACACATACATATACACACATGCGCACACATACACACATGTGTGTGCACGCACATACACACACATACACACAAATATACACACACATATACACACATATACACACATACATATACACACACGTGCGCGCGCACACATACACGCATGCGCACACACGCACACATACACACACATGCGCGCGTGCGCACACACACAGATACACACACACATATACACACACAAATATACACACGTGCGCGCGCGCACGCACACACACACACATACACACACACACACACACAGACACATACCGCCTTTCTCCAGGGTTCCCCTGGGCAAGGAGTGCTGCTAGGGATCACCTCAGCTGCAGGCATGAACCACAAGGCTTTTGCAAGTGACAGAACCTTGGCCATTGACCCGTCAGAGATTTCCCAGTTGAAGGGGGTGGATTGGGTTGGGTTGGGGTAGGGGTCTCCAGAGAATCTTAGACTTTCAGCGCAGGGAGTGGGACTTACCAACCACTTTTTACAGATGGAGAGAGTGAGACCCAGAGAGGGGAGCTGACTGACCCTTGGTCACCCACAGCCAGGACCAGGACTTGGGCCCGCAGCTCTCAGGCCCAGCAGTAGCAGTGCAGGCTGGGCAGGGGTGGCGGGGTGGTTGTGTGGCTGCCTGTCCCGCCTCAGTCCAAGCTTTCCCAGAGGCCTTCGGGTGGGGCTCTGCCCAGGTACCTCTGCAGAAAGGTCTGAGCAGGGGGCTGGCACTGACGGCCTCTGCACTCCGCTCCTGACCCTTCTGTCTTCCTGTCTGTCTTCCTGTTTCTTTGTCTATTACTCACTCCTGTGACGCGTGTATGTGTGTGCCTGTGTCTCTCTCCCTCTCTCTCCCTCTCTCTCTTTCTCTGTCTCTCCCCGTCTCCAACCCCCAACTCACAGCGTCTTTGTCTCTCACCCACTCTCTCTCTTCCCACTTCCTCTCTCTATTATTCCATCTTTTCCTCTGTCTCTATCTACTACCCATCTTTGCCTCTCTGTCTTTGTCTCTCTCCCATCCTCTACTTATTTCCCTCTCTTTCTTTTCTCTCCTCTCACTTTCCTCTTTCTTCTTCTTTCTCTCCATCCCGAGGCCTGTCCATCCCTGGGACCCCGCCCTTTCCTTCCCCCAGCCCCTCAGCCTGACCAGACCCCAGCACCCCACCCCCACTAATCAAATCTGCAACCTGATTCAATTACACCGAGCAAAACGCAGACGTGTAACCTTGTTAATATCACGTTTATTAGAGGGAGGGGAGGAGAAAATTAAGATAGACTTCGTGTTGCTGCTAATTAGAAAAATTGAGACTTTACATCT
>NW_017731381.1:951872-961025 GCF_001890085.2 Hipposideros armiger
GGGGGGCGGGGGGGATGGGTGGAAACCGTTCCCAAGCCAGCCTCCTTCCGGAGCTGCAGCTTCCTCCACACAATGACCCAAGGCCTGATAACACCCTCAGAAGTGAGAAGGCCAGGACCTGGAAAAGGAGGCAGTGAGGTCCAGCAGCTGAGAGCCCAGCCCTGGAGTCAGACCTGAATCCAAACCCAGCTCTCCCATGGATCTGCTGTGTGGCCCTGGGCCAGCCCTTACCCTCTCTGTGCCTTGGTTTCCTAATTTACACAAAGATACCACTGGCACCAGCCTCACAGAGCCATGGTATAGAATGAAAAAAAAGGCAAGTCAAATGCTGAACACAAAGCCTCCATGTGGACATATCTCCAGAGCAGGCTCAGTGCGAGGGTCAGTTGTGCTGTCATTGCTCCATAGCATGTTGGGTGTCCAGCCCCGTTCCAGGCACCTCCATCACCTGTAACCCAGACAAAGGCCAATAGGACTCAACACACCAGGACGGGGGGCTTCATGGATCTGAAATGGCCTCATTTCAGAGCTCTCTTCAAGCTTGGATCCTGGACTACATTTGTGAGAGAACCATGGAGGAAGGGGAAGATGCACTGAACCCCTACTTCTGAGGGCCGTGGGGTGGGCGGTATAGGTCAGAGATCGTCAGGGGCAGGGTTATTACCAGATTTAGCAAACAAACAACCCCAAAAACATAAAATAAAATAATGCAGGATACAGACTTAAATTTGAATTTTAGATATTAAACCATGTAAAAAGCCCCTTCAGTATGACTTTTGAGGAATCCTTTTGAGTATGCCATTTATGTCCTTCCGGCATCCTGACTGATCTAAGAATTCTGGGAGACAGGTGACCATCATCTCCCCCATTTTGAAGATGAGAAAACTAAGACACGAATAGGTCAGTAACTTGCCCAAGGACACACGAAGAGGTGACCACTCCTAGACACCAAATGCTCAGTTCCTCCCCGCCATGCCCTTGGGGCCCTCTCCCAACCCACAAGACGGGGTTTCCAACTGTCAGGTCCAGACCTTACCTGATCATTGAATAAATGAGACCTCAGTCCCTGGAGAGGAAAGGCTGGAGGACACAATTCCACTGCGTCATGAAGCAAGGATGGAGCAAGCACACGCCCTATGTCTCGAAATTGAGAATATAAGACCCATGACCAAGTCCAAGTCTGTTCATTAAGAGGATCCTGGGAAAATCCCTGGCTGGGCACATGTGAGCTTCAATCAGCATTCTAGACCAATGGTTCTCAGCCAGGACAATTTTGCCCCCTAGGAGATGTTGGGCGACATCTAGAAACATTTCTGATTATCAGAATTAGGAGGGTGGGAGTGCTCTGGCAACTTATGGGTAGAGGCCAGTGATGCAGCTGAATATCCCACAATACACAGGACACAACAAAAAAGTATGCAATCCCAAATCCCAATAGTGCCAAGGCTGAGAAACCCAGGTTTCTTCCCCACTCACAGAACCATAGAATCTCAGGACTCTCAGAGGACATTAGTCCTATTACCAATAAAGACACTGAGGATCCAAGAAGACCTCAAAGTCACTGCCAAGTTAGAAGTAGCCAGTACCCAAGTCCAAGAAAATATTTTACCTCCAGAGTCTAGCACAGTGCCTGGCACAGCACTGGGAGGCTGCTTGTTAACTTGGCCCAGTCTCTCGCTGCTTTTAGAGGGTCCTCAGCTTGTCCTTAGCTGCTCCCCAGCCAGGATGAAGTAAGGTCTAGGACAGTGGGCCCTGGGGACTTCCTCCCCCCTCGAAGATGAATCCAGAGAGCTTTCCTTTAGTGAATTCTCCCTGCCCCACAAGGGTTCTTGTCAAGAACACATACTCATGTACATACACGTACACACACACACACACACACACACACACTTTCAGACACATGTGCACACAACCCATGAGCTGTAGCTACTTGGTTAATAGCCACCAGCTCATCCATATCCCAGTGCTGGCCTCAAAGGGATCCCTTAGAAAGCTCTGCACTTATTCTGACAGCACCGCCTTCGGCCTTCAGAACTTTGCAGAAAGCCCTGTGGAGGGCAAACATTGATTCTGTGAGGGCAGACGTGATTCTGGAAACAGCCAGTGGTCACCAGTATTTAGTCTGGTGTGCTCAGTGGGAGAACAGCTGGATTGGGCCATCTCAGGAGAGTTCTAAGAGGGTGTCATATATGGAGGTGAAGGTTTTGTGACGTGATCTGGAGGTTCTGGAGGTGATGGAGGAGGAGCCAGAGCCACCCCCACTGGAACCACAAGCACGCAACCCCATGCTGGGGATAGGACCAGAGAACCAGGGGTGGGATGAGGACTTGGTTGAGCAGAATCAGTACCCAGATGGCCAGAGGCAGGCTAAGCCGAAAACCAGTCCCCAAACCACCCACCCAAAGGAAAGAAGTCAACTTCGTGGCTCAGCCTATAGCGAAGAGTGGGGCCAGGATACGAAGGACAGTTGAAGATTTGGGGGCCAGCCAGCATGCGTTCTCCTTGCTTTGGATAATGATATCAGGATCATCTTTCAGGGAATGGTGATCACCTTCCACTGTGACAACTAGAATCAGAGCCATAGCTTTGGAGGGGGACTGCTTGCAGAGGCAGCAGAGGGGCACCGTTCCCACCCTTAGGGCTGAAGGGAGAGCTGGGACAATGGGGAGGGGCTGTCCAGCAGGACACAGAGTCCCATAGGGACAGAGACTGCTAGAGCGAGTGAAACACCAGCGCAGGAAGGGAGTGCGGAGGAAAGAGCCAAATCGCTCTCTTCTTCCACCCTCTGATCTCCTGCCAATGCCCCCCATTAGCCAAACCCAACGGAAGCCCCTAAGCAAGTCTGGGGGTCAGCCTTTGTGGACCCAGAGAAGGGCACAAACAGAACATGGCAGAGGGGAGTGCAAATGGAAGATAACCAGCAATCCATCCTCTTTGACCAATAGATGGGCACTAACCCTAAACCAGGCTAATCAGACCTCCCCTTCCAGGACTTTAAATCCCAACCAGAAGAACAGGGGGGGAAATCCACTTATTCCCATAGCGGCGTCCATACCACAATCTGTGTGGTGCACAGACCACACGGAGGGAGACAGTGAAGGGACATCAGCCAAAGAGCCCTCATCCTGTCCCATCCATTCTCTACCTTCAGGACCAGGCAGAGCTCACAGTGGGCAAAGGATGTCTCCAGGAAACTCCCACTGATAGCTTTATAACGGGGTCACCTGGATACCTTAAATCACACTAATGAACACAAGAAGCCCCCGCACGGGGTGCTGACAGGGTACCACACCATTGCAATGGCCAGAGGGGAGACCTTTTTATTTCTTTTGCCCAGAAACGACTCAATAAATGCTTTTAGCATCTTTTTTTAAATAAAAAAGAATGAAATGTAAGGGGCATATTAGCATTGCTCCCATTTTCAATTAGTCCAAATGAGCGTGTTAAAAGCTATTAATAAACCACTGTGAGTGGAGGCCTCCGGTGGAGGGGTTCATCAGGGAGCAATTGACAGCCCACAATGGAGCCTTGTGCCGCCACTCAGGGCCCCTCCCTCACCTCACCTCCAAAGCCACAGGCACCCACCGCATCCCTGTGATGCAGGAAAAGGCAGGACGGTGGACCAGAAGCATCTGCTAAGATCTAAGCAAAGAAAAGGCTCCACATACCTACCGTGCCTGCTCAACCCTGGGCAGAAATAAGAGTTTGGTGTGGAGGTAAAGCAATTAGCCGGTTCTATCCATTCCTATCAGGGAAAACGGCCCTGTGGGCCAAGCTCAGGTCATGCTGGGTGGCCATGCCCAGTCTGCCAGGGACACCCCAGGCTAAACACAACTGTTTCTAACTCCACAGTCAATTCAAAACTCTTCTGTGCCGACTCCAGCCCATGAGTGACGGCTGCCTCCGTGGACTGTGCTGAAAAGAATCCTAAGGCTTTTTTGTCTCTCGCTGGGAAAGCGGCCTCATTGATTAGTGATGTCTGCCAGGGCAAGGACGTGGAGGATGGCGGCATGCTTGTCATGTACCCACCCACCACTCCTGTTGAAGGAGTGATTGTCCTCTTTTGGTTTATTCACTGGGTAGAGAGCTTCAATTCCAACTATGCCTAAGTGAGCCAACCCCTCCTACCTGCCTCCTCCCACCCTGAGCTTTGCGTCCAGGTAGAGAGAGCCAACAGGACAGGGATCCTGGATCGTCATTGTCTGTTAGCAGGTCTGTTGCCTCACGTGACTTGACCCATGACACAAACCACCATCCAATGCACAAAGGCCAGTAGACGCCCCAGCCGGATCCCAGAGGCAGGGCCTGCGCTGCCTTCTCTCCCTGCCATCCCACACGAAGCTTTCAGGGATCTCCCTAACCATGACCACGGGGGCATTTCACATGTCGTGCTCCGGTTACACCTGTAAGAAGGAGGAAGCAGCCCCTGCGTTCTGGGCTCAGGCCCCACAATCCCTGCATTCCTTTCTCCGTCTCTCACCCACACCTCACACTAGGCTCCAAAGCTGAAAGAAGGGCTGGCCATGGACCAAGGTTTGGGAACTATGATGGAAGTAGGCAGACAAGCAGTGTGGTCCTCAAGAGAGACCCAGCCCCAGACAGACAAAACCCCCATCCCTGGATGCTAATAACTCCCACCCCCACCCCATGATTGATGGCGGGCAGATGCATCAGCCCCGCCCCCTTCTTCTCCCTTGGAGGTTTTTTGTTGTTGTTGTTAGGTTTTGCTAAAGCAACCTGCAAATTAATTTAATATCCTCCTTTGGTTGGGAGCTATGAAACTGGGCTCGAGGCTGATGATGCATGAACCATCGGTGGCAAGTATTTAATCTCTGGACAATGGATAGAGATGTTAGTGCACGCCACACTAAATTCTATTTACGCTGCCTATTAAGGGCAGTCAAGCTGAAGGGAATCGGTGCACATTACAGGCCCTAATGGGAGAGGAAGCTCCACAACAGTACATTAAAGGCGGAAAATGAATTAGGAGGGGAACGTGGAAGAAAGAGCAGGCAGGCCGAGGGGCTGTCTGGAGATAACTCTTCCTGACAGCCCAGCGCACATGCCCAGCCCTGCTGGTCAGCTATGCCAAGAAGAGAAGCCCTAATGGTCCCCACCGAAAGACCTGAACTCTGGGTACCATCTGCCCAGGGCCCAGGGACATGGGAGCCACTGTCCTGTGGGGCAAAAAAGAAAAGGGGATGGAATTATCTCAGGCCACCAATACAGCCTCCCTGCCCATTCTGAGTGGGTCCGCCTGAAGGTCTGGAACATTCTCCATCCCTCCAGGTTCACGGAAGCTTCCAGCTCTTCCACAAGCAGGAGGGATTGGGCAATGGCAGTAGAGAGTGGGTTTGTGGGCTGCTGCTGCCGTTATGACATTATTGGGCCAAGCTTGGAAATGGTGGTTGTTGTACAGGAGAATAGCTACAGGGATGTTAGGTGAGTCAGGTGACCTCTTCAAGCCCCAGTTTTCTCCAGAGTCATGATAATGCTCACCTTCTCAAGTAAGGGGAGGACTTGCGTCTTCCTTGGCTCACACAGCGCCTCCCTCCCCTGGTCTGTCTGTCTTCCACAGAGGATATTGTTTCCCCCAAACCCAGCATATAGCTGTGCACAGAGACGGCGTCAGCCAACACTTGCTCATGAAAGAGCGAATTTGCCCAAGGTCACCCAGCAGGTAAGCGTCTCCGCCAGGACTAGCACCAGATCTGCCTGATTCCCATCACACTTCCCTCCTCAACACCCCTCTTATGAGCAGGTGAGGCCCGGGGTACTTGGGAAAATCTGAGCAGGCGTTCTCTCCTCAAAGCCAGACAGCAGAAGCTGGGGTCTGCAGGGGGTACCAGCCTCTTGCTTCCTGCAGGGTAAAAAGCGTAGAGTGCAATTTAGCAAGCTCAGAAGTGGGGGCCTCAGAGAGAGATGATACCAGCCCAAGGATAATGTTTCTGGGCTCTCTAATTAGGGAGGGGAGGCAAGGCGAAGTGGTACAAGCGTCATCTAACAGGATGAAATGTTAGGACAGCACCATCGCGGGAAGACGTCCTATGCCAAGCCCTATACCCAGATCTCCCGAAAAAGCTGGGGGGCTGGGGAGCAGGGTAATGGCAGGCGCAGGGTACCACAAAGACTCCCAGAAATGAAGGGATAAGCCATCACCTTCAGAATAAGCCCTCCACTCCTACATCCACAGTCCTTGAGGGTCAGTCGGCCACGTCTCTCACCCCTATTCCTTGTACTCTATGCTCTAATACCACTGCACTACTCAGAGCTTCCAGAATGCACTCTGACATTTCACTCTGTGCCTCATCGCTGCTGTGTCCTCTCTATAAAATACCCTTCCCTGCAGCTCCTGGACTATCCCTACTTTCCCACTGAGACCCAGCCACCTCCTCCAAGAAGTCCTCCATGAACCCCAGAGACTAAGCTAGACGCCCGTCATTTATTCTGCCACGATACCCGGTGCCACCTCATTGTAGCCCTTCCTGTCCTGCGTGATTATCTTCAGGACGTGTCTCCCTGATTCCTTCTATATTTCAAGTTCCAGGCACTTGGTAGGGCACCATGAATATTTGTTGACCAGAACTGAAATGACCCACTGGTTCTGGTCAGCCATTCTGTGCAGATGTACAAAGAGCCCCTTGTCACAGAGATTACATTTCTACACCACCACACTCAGATATAAAACTTTAGATTATATGGGCTGTTACATGCCACTGCCACTAACGGGCTATATTCATCACAAACAGAAACATATTTACCACAGTGGTGGGGTGGAGGGAGCCCAGGTAGTAGAAGGAAATTTGTGGTCTTGATTGTATCTATGAGAGAACAAGGAGAACTGAAAAGAAATTATCCTGAAGGACTTTTGGGTAAAGATGACAGATTAAAAACATGTATCCAACTTCCAAGATTTTGTTGCTATTGTCTTTCCTATTCTCTCCATCCCTGGGGGGGGGGGAGTCACACCTTTTAAGAAAATCCCTTTGCTGTTATTTTACTGGGGGGTCGGGAGGGAATTAGCAGCCCTCACCGGGCTATGTGGCAGCCTTGAAAATGTACCTTTCAGATCTCCAACTTCAGGGTAATCGATCAGCTGCCCTAGCAGCTATGCCCTGAATCCATCACCACATTTGCTCCCAGCCGCTGGCTAAGCAAAGCAAAGATACTAAGGCAGGTCTATTTCTGGGAGACATGAGGCTCCTTTGACAGTTGGTTTAGGCTCAAGAACTCCCCACTGGCTTTGCTGAAACTTTCTTGGAACTGCACAGCATTCTACTGCTTTTGTCTTTTTCTTTTTTCCACTTTATTTATGTATTTTGACATTCAATATTATTTTACATTAATTTCAGGTGTACAGCATAGTGGTTAGACATTTAGGTAAGAAGTGATGCCCTTGACTAGTCTAGTACCCACCTGGCACTATACATAGTTATTACCATATTATTGACTATGTTCCCTATGCTGTACTTTACATTCCCGTGACTGTTCTGTAACTACCAATTTGTACTTCTTAATCCCTTCCCCTTTCTCACCCTGTCCCTCAACGCACCTCCCATCAGGCAACCATCAAAATGTTCTCTGTCTCTATGAGTTTGTTTCTGTTTTGTTTGTTTGTTTATTTTGTTCTTTAGCTTCTACTGCCTTTTTCTACCCACCCTTCCTTCTCTCCTTCTCTCCTCCAAAGTGGTTAGATCTCCCCATTTTCCCCTCGGGGGTATTTCCCCAATAAATCTCTTGCACTTTTCAGCCCATCTTGGGGTCTATTTTTTGAAGGGCCTAAACTAACGCACCCAAGAACTCTGAATTCTAAGCCAGCAGTGGGGAAAGCTGAGAACCAGTCTGATTCACCTTGGAATTTCCAAAAGGCTTAGGAATTGAAGGCATCAAATACCACTGTAAGTGGGGAGTGAAAGAAGATATAAAAGGAGAATCTATAAAAAGCTTAGAAAGTACCTGGCTAGAGATGCAAAATGGCTCAACTGCTATGGAAAGCAATATGGAGCTGTTGCAAAAAATTAAAAATAGCACTACCATATGATCCAGCAATCCCACTTCTGGGTATTTATCCAAAGGAATTGAAGTCAGGATCTCGAAGAGATCTTAGCACCCCCCATGTTCACTGCAGCATTATTCACAACAGCCATGATATGGAAACAACCTAAATGTCCACCGATGGACAAATGTATTTTTTTAATGTAGTATCTACATACAATGGAATGTTATTGAGCCTTAAAAAGAGAAGGAAAATTTTGCAATAGGTAACAACATGGGTGATCCTTGAGAACGTTACGCTGAGTGAAATGAAATAAGCCAGTCACAGAAGGACAAACAGTACACGATCCTGCTTATATGAGGTATCTAAAATAGTCAAACTCATAGAAGCAGAGACTACAACAATGGTTGCCAGGGGCTGGAAAGAGGGAGAGACGGGAAGCTGCTAATCAGTGGTTATAACATTTCAGTTACACGAGATAAGTAGGTTCTAGAGATCCGCTGTACACCGCTGTGCCTACAGATAACAATACTGTACTGTACACTTTAAAATCTGTTACAAGGCGGGCCGGTCGAGTGGCGCATTGGTTAAGAGTTGGCTTGGGAGCGCGAGCTCTGAGCAGCAGGGCTGCCAGTTGGGATTCCACATGGGCCAGTGATGCTGCGCCCTCTACAGCTAAGATGGTGAACAACAGCTCCACCTGGAGCTGGGCTGCTGTGAATCGCTGGCAAGCGACTGTCTCACCCGGGAAGAGCACAATGATAATACCAACTTGGGCCAGTGAAGCTACGTCCTCCACAACTAGACTGAAGAACCAAAGGACAGCAACTTGTCTGTTCCCCTCCCCCTATTCCCCAATAAAATCTTTAAAAAAAAAAAAACCTGTTAAAAGGGGAGAGCTCGTGTTAGGTAGTCTTTAAAAATGTAAAAAGCATCTGGAACATTGTAGTGTTGAATAAATTTTTGTTGAATAAATATAAATAAAACTGGTCTAAAATATTTTTAAGAAGTAGTAAGGGGCCGGCCGAGTGGCGCGATGATTAAGAACTTGCTTGGGATGCCAGAGGGCCCCGGTTTGGATCCCACATATGAGGGCCAGTGACACTGCCCTCTACAGCTAAGATGTTGAACAACAGCTCAACCTGGAGCTGGGCTGC
>NW_017731381.1:965780-972028 GCF_001890085.2 Hipposideros armiger
TTATAGGGCCAAAAGGGGTAGCAAGGAGACCCGAAGGATGGTAATCGAGGTCTTCCAGAAGAGAGATGGTGGTGGGCTGAGGAGGCAGGGCGCCTGGAGGGGACGGAGAGAAGTGGGCAAAGGTGTCTTCAGAGATCACCCGTGTAGGCCTTACAGATGGAAGAGATGACGGAAGTGAGGCCCGGGGAGAGGTGAAATAGAGGAAGATGAAAAACAATAATGGAAGCTTCCAGCGCGGGCCTTTGCGGGGACAGGAGTGCTCTCCCTGAAATTCCCTTCAAATAACGTATGGGCAATATCTTTTCACCCAACTGAGGTATTCCCACCAACAAGGCCTGGCCTAGAGAGAGTCAAGGGACAAAAGGAGGAGGGAGGAAAGAATGCACCCAGGGTGAGGTTCCTGCCTTTGAACACCCTCCCTGCCCTCTCAGACCACGTACAGCCCATTCCTTCAAGGACAACCTCCGTCACAGCTGCTGGCAGCTCCCACCCACCAGCTGCAGCCCCACTGCTAGAAATTAAGCTGTAGTGTTTACAGGACTTAATTAACAAAATCACTCATCATCCCAGGAACTCACTGACTCTCTGGACATGACCGCATTTGAAATGAATTAGCCCAGTGCCCAGTGAGGTCATCCTCATTCCAGTCTGCAGTCCTCACTTGCCCCAGAACCGCCGACCCAACTCTGGGGCCTCCCCTTCACCTCCAGCCCCCAGGAGCCCTTGCAATTAATAGCTAATTAACAAACAAAACAAACCTACCAGGTGGAACAGCAGAAAGACATTCTCGGCCCACAAAAGCAAGTAATTATTCAGTGTGGGCAGGTCCAGAAAAAAAACTCACTTATGACATAAATCAATGGCTCTCCCCCGTCTTCAGGGTCTGGCAGGAGGGAGGGAGCCTCCTCAAGATCAGGAAACTGATTTAAAGGAAAAATTAAGCCTCACCCGTTGCCTCTACAGCGAATCACAAACCAAGATGTTCCAAAGTCTTCATTTTCCCAAGCTTGCTGTAGTCACATTGGGGATGGAGGTCAAGTGTTCACTTAAAAACGGTTTATTATCCCCCTAAATCTGGGGATAGAGAACAGAGAAGAAAGACATTACTCCTCCTGTCAGGCATCTTCATATTCCAGCAGTTTGGAGACAGACCATGAACGAGAAAACCATCAAGATCTTTCAGATAGTGATACGGGCTATGAAGACAGTTAATAAGTGATGTGATGGGCAGTGTCAGGCAAAGGGCTGCTTTACAGGTAGGATGACCAGAGAAGGTTCTCTAAAGAGATGACACTTGAACCAAACCAGTCATGCTAAGAGCAGAGGGAAGCATGTGTGTGGCAGGGGGGATGGCCAGTGCAAAGGCCCTGAGGTGGGAAAGAGGTCAGCAGGGAGCACAGGGAGCAGGCTCATGTGGCTGGAGCACAGAGAGGAAAGAAAAAGTGGGAAGTAAGTTTCGAGAGCAGGCAGAGCCAGGATCTGGGTGGGCCTCACACATCAATATAAAGGGTATATTTTTATTCTAAGTGAGCTGGGAAACTGTTAGAGGGGTTTCCTCAGGGAGCAACATGACAGAGAAATATAGGTGGAGGGTGCAGCAGACACTCAGGGCCTTTCATATCCCTCCACGTTAACTCCTGCCCCACCTCTGAAGTCCTAGCACACCCCAGGTATTGGCCTTTGTGAACTGTGACAGAACAGTCATTTCCAAAAGGCGTCATGGACACCTTCCACTCAAACTTCACTTATTCCACAGATGGGAAGGCTGAGGCGTGGCCTGTTAGTGAGAACCTTCCCGGGATGAGCCAGGACTCTACATGCACAGTCTCATAGAAACCACAACAGCCCAATGGGTAATATTACCCCAATTTAACACGTGAGGAAACTGAGGCACAGAGAAGTTACACAAGTTGCCTAAGAAATAAAGCACTGGAGCTGGGATGCAGAGCCCGCCTTCTGACACTACGCCTCACTGCCTTCCTGGTGTAAATTATTTCCCTGAGATTTCACAGTCCACTCCGGCCTGGAACTCCTGCCTCTTCATGGTTGCCTGCACGCATCTGTCCCAGGTGAGGCTCCCATGTGTCAGGAATCCACCTCCGAATGTCATAGGGTGGCTGTGAGGGTTAAATAAGCGACATATGCAAAGTACCCAGCACAGTTTGCAGCATGATGCCTAGCACTTAACAGGAACTCAATAAATGTATTTATTTATATTTTTTAAGATTTTTATTGGGGAATTGGGGGGATGGGAACAGCGCTGGGGAATTGGGGAAGGGGAACAGACAAGTTGCTATCGTCCTGTTCTTCAGTCTAGTTGTGGAGGACGTTGCTTCACTGGCCCAAGTTGGCACCATCATTGCGCTCTTCCCAGGNCTAGATCATGTCCCCTCCTCTTTCACAGAGAAGTTGCCCCTGCCCTATCTCAGCAGATGAGTGGAGAATTTTTTTCCAGAGTATAAGACAAAGGATCTCTAGAATAAGGACACCAGGCACTGTTGACAGAAGGGTTCCTTACTGGAAATAGGGGAATCAAGTGAACTTACAAGTCTACACATTAGATGTTAAGGCCTCCCCATGCAGTTTTCCTACTTGGCCCTCAAAACACTGACAGCCAAAATTTTACCTCTAGGTAGGAAACTGAAAAATATCTTCTCTAGGAATCTAGCCATCCCAAAAAAGAGAGACCTAAAAATGATGGCCTCTGAGGTTGCTCTACCAAATAAGCCACAGGTCACCCAATGGGAAAGCTCAGATCAACAAGTCCCACCCACACACTCAAAGTGTCCAGTCATCTAGTTAGTGCCCCCTTCTTCAATGAGGATTGACCACCAAGGATCAACAGACATATGAGAAAGATCCCAGAGATGGAAGATAGAAACCAAAGCAAATAAATGCAGAGGGAGAAGCAATTAGGAGAATTCAGAAAATATGCTATTCAAAAATATATATGTTATCCCATTAATATGAAGTGTCCAGAAGAGACAAATATAGAGACAGAACATAGATTAGTGATTGCCTAGGCCTGAGTAGAAATGAGAGGATTGAGGGGTGATAACTAAAGAGTAAACCAAAGGAGTTCCTTTCAACGGTGATGAAAATGTTCTAAAATTGATTGAGGTGATGATTGCACAACTCTGTGAATACATTAAAAACCCTTGAATTGTACACCTACCTGGATGAATTGTATGTTGTGTGAATTATACTTCAATAAAGCTGTTACAAAAAATTATGTATATATAATACCTTCAGAGAGATAAGAGATTGCATCAAGCAAATATAGAATAATATAAAAAGAACCATTCAGCACACACAAAAAGGGTCTTAGAAATTTAAAATGCAGCTGTAAGAAACAAAAGAAAACAAACAAACAAAAAAACCTCAAAAGAAGAGTTAGAATATAAGGAGGGGAGATATTCCCCCAGAAAATAGAGCAAAAATACAAAGTGTAAAATGGGAGAGAAAATTAAAGAATCAGTCAAAGATGTCCATGCTCCAAATGATGAGAATTCTAGAAAGAAAAAGCAGAGACAAAAGAGGAAGAAAGGTACTGAAATTGTCCAAGAGAATCTCTGAGAACTGAAGAATGTGAGTTCCCACTGAAGGCGTTTACAGAAAGGATAAAAACCGTCTCACAACCAGCATGTTATAATGAAATGTTAGGAAGGGTCAGGACCCTGGATACAAAGAGAAGATCCTATAAGCTTCCAGAGAGAAAAAAAACAAAATAGGTCAAATACAGGATCAGAAGTCAGAAATGCCAACTAGAAGACAGTGGAACCATGTGTAGTAGCTATCTATTGCATAACAAAGTAACCTGAAACTTGACAACTTAAAACAACGATAAACATTTATATCTCGCAATTTCTGTGGATCAGGAATTCAGGAGTGGAGTGGATTAGCAGGGAGGTTCTAGCTCAGGGTCTTTCGTGAGGTTCTAGTCAAAATGTTGGCTGGGGTTGTAGTCATCTGAAGATTTGACTGAGGCTAGTGGATCTACTCCCAAGATGCCTCGCTCACTCACATGACTGGTAAGTTGATACTGGCTGTTGGCAAAAGGCCTCAGCGTCTCACCATGTGAATCTGTCCAAAAGACTGCTTGAGTGTCCTCATAACACAGCAGCTAGCTTCCCTCAGAAAGAGTGATCCTAAGAGAGCAAGACAGAAGCCACATGTCATTTATGACTGTCATTTCTATAACATCCCATTGGTTACACAGGGCATCCTTCTTAAATGTGGGAAGGGACTCTTCAGGGCACGAATACCAAGAGATGAGAATTACCGGGGGGTATTTTGGAAGCTGGTGACCGAATATTTGTTTCAAAATGATAAAAGAAAATGAATTCTACACAAAAAAATTTGCTCCCAGCCAAATATTCATCAAGCGTGAGAATAAAATATTTTCAGAGATGATGTCTTTAGTTTTTTACTTCTCATGTATCTCTTTTTAAGATACAACTAGAGAAGGCGTTCCACCTAAGTGAGTATATACACCAGGAAAGAGAAAGACAGGGTTCAGAAAAGAGGCAATCCCACCCAGGGGTGAGTGACAAGGTGTGGCCTCGATGAGGGTAACAGGCAGCAGGGAATCCAGCTGGTGGGGGGTGGGGAGGGGCAGCTCCCCATGGCCTGGCCATCCCTGGCTTCCAGGTCTGGGATAATCCTCAAATACTTCCTCCCTACTTCAGCCACCCCCCACCCCCACCCAGCCTGCCCCTGGCTCTCAGTGCTGTGACTTTGCTGCCACATGCTCCCGACTCCCCTCACTCTGCGGAGCAATTGGTAACCTAGGAGTCCCCTTGTTACCTAGACCCAGTCATCCCTGCATCCATTTCTTTCAGGACTCAGCTCCACATCACCTCCTCTCTGCAGCCCTTACTCACAGCCCTCCATGGAAACAACCCCTCCCCGCCTTTGCACCTCACTGCCCTCTGTCCACCAGAGCAATTCGATGTTGGATTAATGCAATTCGACAAATATGTGTGGAACATCAACTAGGTGGCAGGCATTGTGCCAGGCAACCATGGTCCCTGCCCCTGGACGGACAAGAGTCTGGCAATAAATATTATCACACACAGTGTGAGCGCTCTAATGCAGTGAAGTCCTCCATGCTGTCGGCCACTCGAGGGGGCCTCACATAGTTCCAGGGCCCAGAGAGGCTCCCCTGACCTGACAAAGGGACTCTGAGTCCTACATGGTGGGGAGTGAGGCAAACAAAGGCACTGGAGGGTAGATAATGAGGACCATGGAAAGCATTCCGAGTGGGAGGGACATCTTGTTCAAAGACCTGAAGGTTTTTTTGTTTAATCTTATTACTTCCAAAAATACAAAATGCACAGGAAACAAATTGGTCCCAAAAGTATGCACTGAGCGTGGGAAGAAATGGGGCTATGGGCTCAGTGGGGTCTTATCGGTCTCAGAAAGGACTTTGCCTTTATCTGAAGGAAATTGAAAGCCACGGAGAATTTTAGGTAAGGGAATGACATAGTCAGATGTGCACTTCAGAAAGGTCATGCAGGGTGCTGTATGGAGAAAGAATTATAGGGCCAAAAGGGGCAGCAAGGAGACCCGAAGGATGGTAATCGAGGTCTTCCAGAAGAGAGATGGTGGTGGGCTGAGGAGGCAGGGCGCCTGGAGGGGACGGAGAGAAGTGGGCAAAGGTGTCTTCAGAGATCACCCGTGTAGGCCTTACAGATGGAAGAGATGACGGAAGTGAGGCCCGGGGAGAGGTGAAATAGAGGAAGATGAAAAACAATAATGGAAGCTTCCAGCGCGGGCCTTTGCGGGGACAGGAGTGCTCTCCCTGAAATTCCCTTCAAATAACGTATGGGCAATATCTTTTCACCCAACTGAGGTATTCCCACCAACAAGGCCTGGCCTAGAGAGAGTCAAGGGACAAAAGGAGGAGGGAGGAAAGAATGCACCCAGGGTGAGGTTCCTGCCTTTGAACACCCTCCCTGCCCTCTCAGACCACGTACAGCCCATTCCTTCAAGGACAACCTCCGTCACAGCTGCTGGCAGCTCCCACCCACCAGCTGCAGCCCCACTGCTAGAAATTAAGCTGTAGTGTTTACAGGACTTAATTAACAAAATCACTCATCATCCCAGGAACTCACTGACTCTCTGGACATGACCGCATTTGAAATGAATTAGCCCAGTGCCCAGTGAGGTCATCCTCATTCCAGTCTGCAGTCCTCACTTGCCCCAGAACCGCCGACCCAACTCTGGGGCCTCCCCTTCACCTCCAG
>NW_017731381.1:974083-1048900 GCF_001890085.2 Hipposideros armiger
TTAAAGAAAAGAAAAACACTCTACTTACATTGAAGTGCGACCCCATTCTCTCTGAAGTGAGACCTGGGGGACAGATGGGAGAGAGGGAGCTTATCTCCTCACTGTTCCCTAGCGAGGACAAGCAGAACATACCTTACTCCATAAATTTCACCTTACTTTTAATAAAGGTCAAATGGAAATATTTGACTTGTTTCGGGTCAGCTGGAAACTGATATTTTATAAAACCTTTAAACAGGGGCTCTTACAGTATCTTAAAACCCCAGCAGGCCAAGCACCATAATACAGCCAAGTAATCGCCCTCTGGGGCCAGCCCCGGGGTACCCAGAGCAGAGCCCTGAACCGAAAGCAAGTGTCCTTCCCAGCCCATCTCGAAGATGATGCCACTTCTGCTGGAAGTGTCTGACGAAGAGCCTGATGTCTTGGTGAGCTCATGCCACCAAAGTGGTCCCCTGTGGCCAAGAGGCAGAGAGAAGGAGGAAAAGCCAGGCCTCCGAGGTCCATGCCTGAGAGGAGGGCAAAAGCCAGGCATGAAATGGCCCTCATGTGCCTGGTTCACTTGCTGAAAAGCTAAGAATCTTCCCTGCCAACCTGGCAAAATGAAGAGATCTGTTTGCTTCTATTTGAAGTCTCTTGCTATGATGAGATCCCAATTAAATTGGCACATCCCTCACTCTTCCTCCTCCACTCCCTTCTAGAACTTGGCATCCTGTGCCTGCCTCAATGTCTCCTTAACAGGTCCTTCGGGGCTGAACCAGCAGGACCTGGGTCAGTGGCAGACAAGAGGCCACCAGCCTGACTCCTCTACCTCGAGGACACTCAGGGACTGTCCCCATCCGCATGCAAATCAGCAGGAGCCTGAATTCATAATTGGACGTTCCAAAATGTAATTATGAAAGATGAAATGCTCCTCTCAATGAGAAGGCTGTAAATAGAATAATTAATTTTGTGTTTGCTTGAACAATTCTGTATTATGGACCTTACAGTGGAACTGAAATTAATTAAGTGCACCAGGATTTATGGAGGAGGTGAAGAGAGACGGAAAAAAAAGAATTAATCCGAAGTAAAAGATAGATGAGTTTCGGAGTGTAATGATGTGTTAGCTTGGGGTATGCTTTAACAGATTTACCAGGCACATTCTGGGTCCAAGAAAAGCATGCACTGACGGAATTATCTCAACTAACACGGCTGCTGGTCCAAAAGCCAGTGAGCAGGAGGTGGATGGATTGGATCGGGAGGTCTCCTGAGGGGGAACTAGAGTCAGGGGCTATTTTTGAGCTGGCCAGGAGGGGGCACTACAGGAGGTGGGAAGAGGGCAGGCAGAGCAGAAGCCACCACCCCCACAACAATGCAAGGGACATAGAAAGGCCCTGGGGGGTCACAGAGCAGAGAAGAAATTCAGGAGGGCCGGAATACAGAGGCTAACCCAAGGAGAAGGTCCTCAGTATTCCTGGGGCACCCAGGTATGTTCATTCCTGCTCAGGCTACACTGAGTGGGCAGCCATAAGTTATTCCGCATTTTGTCTAGAATGAGTTGTTGGCACATGTGTCTCTTCCGCCTGACCACAAGTTCCCTAAGGGCTGTAACTCAGTGCCCACCTGATACATGAATGAATGAATGATGAACTAGCCTACTGAGCTTAGTGACAAGGCTGAATTCCGCCTGAGGAAGGCTTGGCACGTTAAGAAGTGATTTGACTGTTGATTCATGAACTGATTGATCTTCGAAATGCCACCAGTGTGGCAGGCCACACATTATGGGGCAGTTTTCTAATTATTTTTTGGGACCCCTGGGTTGCTCAGGGTTAGCTAAAGAAGGAAGAAAGGGGTCAGTCACCTAGCTCCTGGCTCTGGCCCTGTGGCACATGGTGTTGTCCAAAAGCAGCCCCAGCATTATGTCCAGTCCCACATGCTCTTCCAGTCTTTCTCCTCTCCTTGAACCCAGATGGGAAGGGAAGCTGCGAGACTTCCTGGGCGAGGTCATAAAAGGCACTGCGGCTTCTGCCTGCCTCTCGCTCTCTTCGGGTGCCTGCCATTGGAACCCAACCTCCACGCCGTGAGGAAGGCCAAACGAGCTCACCCAGAGAGGCTACGTGGGGAGGAGCTGAGACTCCAAATCCAAAGCCAGGATCAGCTGCCAGAGTTGTGAGTGAGTGAGTGCCCCTTAGGAGTCCAGCCCCAGTCCGTAAGCCTTCCGACAGGCTCAGGGAACAGAAACAATCCAGCCTCACTGGACCCTGTCTGAATTCCTGGCTCACAAAAAAACGTGAGATCGAATAACATGGTTATTGGGTTTTAAGCCACCGTGTTTGGGGATGATTTGTTCCAGAGGTGCCCCCTCTTTCATCTACTCTTTATATAGGGATCCCACATCGGATTTCTTTGTATTTTTTTAGAAAAAGGAGGGTCTGTGACTGTAAAGGTTTGAAAACACATGAGTCTGATGGGGGGAAAAAATACACACACACACACACACACACACACACACACACACACACACACTGGTTTGGAATCCCACAGACCTGGGTTGAACCCCAGCTCTCTGAGCTTTCTGGCGGTGTGACCATGCCCTGCTCCCGTCACCCTCTGACTTCCTTCTCTTCATACATAAAATGGGGAGAATAACACTGATTCACAGAGGTGTTGGGGTGATTTTAGAACTGTGAAGACACCCAGCCCTAAAGCCAGCAAAGTGTTGCAGTGAAGAGTGGGGCCCAGAGTTAGACGGGCCTGGGTTCAAATTCCAGCTCTGTGCTTTCTGGCTGTGCAATCAAACACAACCCACTTCTCTGGACCTCAGTTTGCCATCCACACAATAGGGACAGTAAACTGCACCTGGTTCCTGGCATAATGCAGGTAAAGGGGCACATAGTAAGTGCTCAGTAAACAAGAACCTGTCATTTGATTGATGCTCATTAACTCAAGTTCCCTCACCTTCCCTCCAGGAGCCCAAACGTATTAAATTCCCACAAGCATCACAGCACCACTTGTGCCTCTCAAGTGCTTTTCCATGAGCAGCCAGGCGTGAGTCACTCAGTGACACTCCCTGCACATCCCAGACCCTGTGTCAGAGGCAGGTGTGGGGGACAGGGCAATGTGGGCAGCCCTGGGTAGCCGACACCTGGTCCCACTCCAATATTTGTCCTCTGCAAACAGTCAAATGGCAAACAGGAACTTCTGTGTGTCTACTCCCACCCCCCAGGGTGGTATTAATCAGGCATTTAGATACCTGGCATGGAGAAAGGTGATGGATGGCTTTATTAACCTACGGAGGCGAAGCTGCTGACAGTGAAGGACTCCCCTGTCAGGGGAAGCGTCCCTCGCCCGCAGGCCCCCTCAGTGGCCTGCCTGACAGCCTGAGCCCCTGACAGATGGGCAGCTCCTCTGGGAATGGGACAGCAGTGTGGGGACAGGCCAGCATCCCTCCAAATGCCAAGCCACCCCCATATGGCAGAGTACCACCAAGTCACCTGGCCCGAAAGACCAACACCTGTCATTGTCTCCCATCCTTACTGTTTCATCACATCGTTCAGAAGGCAGCATTCTCTTTGTTTTCCATGTAAAAGATGCACCACCCCCTGCAGAAGGGCAGTGCAGCAGCCCACTGGAATTTGTAGACTACATCCACCGGCTTAATTATGCTAAGTACTCCACAGGCTCTATTCCATTGACCTCTCCCAACAAGCTCTGAATAAAGTAAATGCTATTTTGAGTACCCATTTTGGAGATAAGGAAACTCAGGGTCAGAGAGGTGAACTGACTGGCCCAAGGTCATTCGGTGGGATTAGAACCAAAGTCCACTCAACTCCTCCAGGCCCTCCTTGTCCCAGACTCTACACAGAAAGGACCCTCCTTGGGGTTGCTTCCATTGCTCCCCCTTCCTCCTTCCCACCCTGGCCCTCCAGTCACCTCCTTGTCCCTCCCATACTGTCCAGTACTGGACAGGACACCTGTTAGCTCTGGGGGCCTCAGTTCTCTGAGGCTGAGGCCAGAGAGGAGAGATCAAGACTGAGGAAGGCTCTGCCCACTCCTATTGCTCCAGAGGTCCCCTGGGAACCCCTCCAGCCTCCATGACCACCTCCCACTGCCCCAGACACAACGTCCTCTGTGGGTCCCTCGGGGACTGGGCAAACTTACAGCTCCCCATCCCCAGCCGCCATCTCTCCCACCACAGCTACTGCCCGGTTCTTTTCCAGACCTGGCTGGACTTCTGCTGCAGCTCTGGCTTCCACACGCACGCATGTACCCACATACGCATGCATGCACCCACGCACACACACACCCCAGAGGGGTTCTACCATAAAACCCAAACCCCATCCTGCCCCCCACCCCTCAGACACAACCAGGGCTCCCCTGTCACCACCATAAAACCCAAACCCCACAGCCGGCCCAAAATCCTTCAGAAACCTGGCCTGTCCCCTTTTCAGTTCCAACTCCTACCCTCACACTGCAGCCACACTGACCCTCGGGCCACTCCTCGCACACACATGGGCCACTCAGACTCTTCCCTCCACTCAGAAGGCCATTCTCCTTCATCACCAACACACCTGTTCATCTGTCTGGCCCAGTTCCCCTCCCCAGAACCCCACTCACCAAGGCAACTGCTCCCTCTGAAGGACCCCATACTTCACTTTGCACTTTCCTTCTCACACCCCTCAACATGCAGGGTCGCTCACTCACGTGACCTGCCACGTCCCCACTTTGCTGTGAGTCCTTCAAGGATAAGGACAGTGTCTTGTTCTCCATCCACCCACCCAGGCTCGGCTCATAGTCGATGCTCGTCAATCAGAGCTCTTGTGATTTGCTATTATGATTATTGTTCAAACAGAGCCTCTGCTCCTGGCAGGGCAGCTCCTGAGCAAGCTTTGGCTGGCCTCAGCCATGCCCTTCAACCTCACCTCAGCCCAAAGCCTTCTGCACCGGGTTCCAGCCATGCGGTCCTGCTTCTAGGTTCTTGATTCTATCCCATTCATGCCCACCTCAGAACTCAGAGAGCACACGCTCTCAGCCTGGAATGTTCTTCCTCTCTCTTTACTTGGCTGAGTCTTACTTATCCTGCATAGCTCAGCTGAAATGTCACATCCTCAGAGGAGCCTCCTATGACCACCGGATTTAAATCAATCGCCCTATTTTACATGATCAGGACATGCTACAATAAATGGATTGCATCAGGGTCCCAGTGCTTCACCCACAGCCTTTGCCTATGATTCTGCAGCCTCTCTCACTACTGAGGTGGAGTCTATTTCCCCACCACTGAAACCTAGGCTGGCCTGGGGACTTGCTTTGGCCAACAGGATGAAGCAGCAATAAGTAATGACATCCCAGAACCGAACCTAGGCCTCAAGAAGCATTGTGTATTCTTACTTACCCTCTTGCTCATCTACCTTCAATGATGTGCCCAGGATGGAGATGAGATATGTGAACAGACAGGAACCACCCCAGTCATCCCAACTGAAGCCATCCAAATCAGCCAACCCACAGCCCACCACCAGCCATTTGAGTGACCAAGCCAAGACCAGCCCAAATAGGCTGACCTGAGGACTCATGAGCTAAACAAATACTGTTTTAAGACACCAAGTTTGGGGATGGTTTGCTACACAGACTTTTGTGACAATAGAGAACCGATATCTGAAATTTCCCTTCCTAGCAGGTCATGATTGTGATGTCACATTTATTTGTGCATTTATCTTATGAGTGCTTTTATTCCATTAGACTATAAGCTTCATATTGGCAGATAGCGTGTCTATCTTTTGCATTACTGAACTCCTGGGCCTGACATAGTACCTGGCACACAGGAGGGGCTCAAAAAAAAATGAATTGAATGAATGAATGGAGGTGTTGAATGGGTGAATAAATGAATGCACCCCATCATTCCTCCTGCAGCCCCTTTCTCCCAACCCCCTAACAGCCAGGCCAGAACTGTTTTCCAAAGCAATTCACACAAGAGATTAAGTCAGAACAGCTGATACTTCACCCTTGAGCCCATCAGCCATGAGAGCCTGAACACCTGTGAGCCAATGAGAGCCTCTGATTCAAGCTTTTGTGATTCTGGAAGTTATACCCATCTGTGAGAGGGATCCTTGCCACACCTCCTTAGTCTTGACAGTCACCCCCGTCTACCAGCTCTAGTGGGTGGATGGAGGGGAGCTCAAGCAGCACATGCCCCCTCCCCTACAACCACCAAACCCGGGGCAGGTGGGAGAGGAGCGCCCCTTCCCTCCCATCCTGCCAAAGCTGGGAGGTAGGGTACCCCTCTCAGGAAGGCCTCTGCAATGCCCTCTCCTGCTTTGCTACCCGAGGTCAGCCCCTTCCCTTCCCGCCTCCCACTCCCACTGTTTTTTGCAAACCAAACCACCCTCCTCCCCTCCCAGATAGAAGAAACAAGGAG
Source organism: Hipposideros armiger (assembly GCF_001890085.2). Taxonomy (NCBI): domain Eukaryota; kingdom Metazoa; phylum Chordata; class Mammalia; order Chiroptera; family Hipposideridae; genus Hipposideros; species Hipposideros armiger. The sequence continues at coordinate 980,469 of NW_017731381.1, forward strand.
AGCATGTTGTTGCAATGTTCAGAGATCTTACATTGGACCATAGAGCACCTCTTTCCACTAGTGACTCCCACTGCTGCCCCAACTTCTTTGATTATAGTTTTAAGTCCTTTGTACAAGCTGTGCTGGAAATGGGCTGACCCAGTATTGCTTCCCTGGCACCTATACCAACCATCAAGCAAGGATCAACAAAGAAAGAAAAGGCAATTTATTTTATGTATTCACTTATTTATACATATATTCAACATATATTTTATTAAGCACCTACTATGTGTCAAGTCCTGGGGCTACAATGGTATGTGAGAAAGACACGGGCTATTGTGAATCTTATAATCCAGTGAAAGAGGCAGGCAATGAGCAAACAAGTGATTTTAAAAAGAAAATATCACGGGCCGGCTGGTGGCTCAGTTGGTTAAGAGCTTGCTCAAGAGTGAGAGCTCTGAGCAACAGGGTCGCCGGTTCAATTTCTAGCCCAAGCTGAGCTGCCAGTGAGCTGCCAACAGGTGGCAGGATAGCTCAGCTAAAAAAAAAAAACTAATTACAAAAAGAAAATATCACATAATATAAGAATTAAATTTAAATAAAGTGACCTAATAGACAGTGAATTAATAGAAAAATAAAATCCAGGTAGGCTGCAGAGAGAATAGTGAATCTATAGCCCACTTGGAAAGTCTGTTTGGCAGAAGTTTTATCTTCATAAGCCAAAAAAGAGCTGAGTTTGTCAGTGATCCAAAAAGTAGATTATTCTTTCACTCAACATATATTTACAGAGCACCTACCATGTGCCTGGCTTCTGTAAAGTGGCAACATTAAAACTTGACTGAATGTTTTCCGGCTCCAAATGAGGAAGCAAAGAATGAAGTCAAGGAAGACTAGCTTTTATTGAGGATTTACTATGTGCCAGACATGAGCTGTGGAATTTCATGCATATTTTTTCTCTTGATCCTCATAGTGCAACAGGGAAGTAGTACTAAGGTCATTGCCACTTTCCTGCAGCTCAGGGAGTCATCCCCACACTCTTCTAGAAAGTGGTCCAGCTACCATGTAAACCTATGCAGTTGTGGCTCTTATCCCCATATCATGCTCCCCCTTCAACCTCGTTTTAATGGACTCAAGTCATCAGATTTATAATTTTCTGTATTTTTACAAGAATGTGAGAACTTGATTCCAAGAAGAATATATTGACAATAATAAAAGATTGTTCTTGAGAGTTTAAGGAGCTCTCCGTGTCCCTTTCCATTACCTAGCCAAAACCCCCTCCATGTGGCCTCCTCTTTACCCCACGATATCTAGTCCTCAGGTATGACCAGTCTAGACTCCTTGCCAAGTGTCCCCCATCAAGGAGCCAAGATACAAGCTGTACATGGCACCTGGTTGAGTCTTTGGAGCAGATATTTTTTTATGCAATAATTCTTGCCATAAGGAAAGCATGATTAAAATATCTTGTACAGAATGCATTAATTCCCAGGCAAAGATAAAAATTCCATTTTACTCGAATAGATTTTCCATGGTGAGCTAGTGCTGCATTGAGGGTAATGGATGGGGGAGGAAGAGGCTTCCAGCTCATAAATCAAAGGGGAGAGGGGAAGGGGGAAAGGAGTTGATGGAGGGGGAAGAGGCACTGGTGAAATCTCAACCTGTGCGAGTGATGCTTCCACCCCTTCCCCCAGTTCTTAATGATCTCATCAGGGGTCTGAGATCGATTCCCAGCCTTGTTCATCTATCCCCTTCTGCATTCATTATTTTAATAGCATCCACATAGGACCATTCGACATTTGCATCAGGCAAGCATTAATGGGAAGTTTGTCTGAGAAGCTCAGGACTCAAGGAGAAGTAGGCACCCATGGTTGGGGTGAGGACAGTCGAACAGGAAGCAAATGTGGAGACTGGGGAAATATGGGAGCAGGAAAATGACAACCAATGGTGCTGTCCAAACAGACCAATGTGACTGAGACCCCTTCAGCCCCCAGACCTCTTAGCCAACCAATCAGCGTAAAACTTAGGCATGTGGTTTGAATAAAAGGAGTCCAGATATTTGAGCTGTATCAAAAAGACTGTCATTCTAATTCACCCCACAGAAACATTTCCCAGGGTCAGCCGAGTGGCTCAGTTGGTTAGAGCACAAGCTCTGAGCAACAGGGTCACCGGTTTGATTACCACATGGGCCAGTGAGCTGCGCCCAAGCTGAACTGCTGCTGAGCTGCCAACAGGTGGCAGGATGGCTCAGCTGGTGAGAGCGTGTGCTCTTAACAAGGTTGCCTGTTCAACTACCACATGGGATAGGGGGCTGTGACTGCCCCCTACCCCGCAACTAGATTGAAAGCAGAGACTGGACTTAGAGCTGAGCTGCACCCTCCACAACTAAGATTGAAGGACAACAACTTGACTTGGAGCTGATGGGTCCTGGAAAAACACAATGCTCCCCTTCCCCAATTCTTAACATTGTTCTCCTCCCCAATTCCCCAATAAAAATCTTTAAAACAAAACAAACAAACAAAACAACATTTCCCAGTTGCTCCTGTGCTAGCAAGCACTGTGCTAGGCTAAAGGGATGTAGTGTGAATGAGTCCAAGCCTGCCCCTAAGGAGCTCCAGTCCAGATAAATGAGCAAGCAGTTTCAATTCGGGGCAAATACATGTTATGCCATAGATAAGCAAGGGAGGACATGGTCAGGGGCTTCCAAGAGGCAGTGATGCTTGAGATGAAACTTGAAGATCCACAGGAATTTTCCAAACCCACTGAGGTAGATGCACTTTCCTGGCAGAGAGAATAGCACATGGAAAGGCATGGAACATGAGACAGGCTGGCATGTTTGGGAACTGCAGGAACTTGGGAACCCTGGCAGACACAGAACAGGCAAAGAGATGGGAGAGACTGAAGTTGCCGGCAGAGCCTGGAGTGCCAGCCAGCCTGCAGAATGAGGCTTTAGTAGGTCAAAAAGTGCTTTAAGCAGATTAGATACCTAAAAACAGAATTGCGTGTTTTTTATGGAGAAGCCTTGTGAAAATGGATTGAAGGGAAAAGATTCAGGTCCAGAGGCAGCTGGGACTCTGTCAACAGTCCTTTCAGGAGAAATGAGGCCTGAGCCAGGGTAGTGGCTGCGAGGTTAGAGAGGAGGAATGAAGTCCAGTGGCAATCTGGAGATGCAAGGGTCAGGCTCCACGTGGGGGGTGGCACCCCTCTCTGACCACCAAGCATCCAGAGGATGAAGAAAAATAGACGGAAAAAGGGTCTGAGGGGCAGAGCCAATGAACCTGAGGCTGGAGGCCGGGTCTAGGAAGAGTGGTTGAAGAAACAAGTGACATAATAGACATTTTCAAAGCTCCAATGGGCTGCTGCCTCAGTTGGAATTCCCCCCAAAGCAGAATTTAAGACAAGAGCTTAAATGCACGTAGTTTACTTGGGTGGTGGTCCCTGAAATAGTGCATGGGGAGAGTAGGGTTTGTAGATTAGATGACGGTACTGTATGAATGCTAATTCCCTGATTTTGAAAATTCGATGGCAATTATGGTTATATGAGAATTTCCTGGGTTTTAGGAAATACACACTGATATATTAAAAGCAAAGGGACATTGTATCCTCAACTTACTGCCAAACAGTTTAGGAAGAAAATGTTACACACACACACACACACACAATGATAAAACTAATGTGGTGGAATGTTGACTTTAAGGGAATCTGGGTAAAGGGTATACAACAATTATTTGAATTATTTTTGTAACTTTCCTATAAATCTGAGATTATATCAAAATTTTTAAAGTTTTTGAAAAGGGCCTAATCCCATGAAGACTTATCTGCATCATTTTTCAAAAGAGAGATTAAAAAGAGTCCAGTCCATGAACCCGGCACCTTGAGCTGAGCTGCCACCTGGATGGCTCAGTGAATAGAACACGCGCTCTTTACCATAAGGCTGCTGGTTCGACTCCCGCATGGGATGGTGGCTACGCCCACCCGCAACTAAGAGTGTAACCCAGCACCTTGAGCTTAGAGGCCACCAGCTGCAGCCAGATGGCGACTGGCGCCCTCCACAATGAAGATTGAAGAACAACAACTTGGCTGGTGCCCCTCTCCAATTCCCCAACACTGTTCCCCTCCCCCAACTCCCCAATTTAATAAATAAATAAGTAAATAAATAAAATAAAAAGAGTCCAGTCCATTGTAAAGGGCAATAAGGAAATGGTTACTACTAGCACAGAAATGCCTCTGAGGAGCTTATCAAAAAAGGGTCTTGGCCCTGAAGTGTTTCCTGGATGTTTAGATATTTTCTTCTCCTCAAGATCTGAAATCCCTTTGGCAACTGAGTCTTGGGGCTCAACGCCTGACACCGTGTCCCTGAAGGAGCAGGAAACAGAGCTGGCAGGCGTGCTGGCCTCTCCCTGTGCCTGCCCAGCATGACGACTGGGAGTGTGGCATTTCAACCCCCACTGTCCTGCCCGCCCCACACATGTGCATTTCAGCTCTAGGAATCTCAAGGCTGAATCTGGCCTCAAGGTTCCCCAGGTATGGCTCAAGGGGAAGCTAATGTTGAAAACTGGGGGGATGCCAAGAATTCAGAAAAGGGGCAGAAGGGGAGGTATTGCTGGAGGGCATTGAGGGCCGAGACCTGGGTTCTGGCCCTGACTCCCCAACTTGAGCAATTCCCTTGGAATCTCTTGGCCTCATTTCCCTGCATCTGTGACAGGAGGAGTCACAATCCCCATTTCACAGCCTTCGTCCACGTGGTGACTCACTCCACAGCACTTACTGGGGTCCCTCTGTGAGCCAGATGCCGGGCCAGTTCCTGGGAGTAGAAGAGTGAATCAAGAGACACGGTCACTCCCCGCTGGAACTTACCCGCTAGTGGGAGCGGACTGACAGCAAGCACACAAGCAGGTAAGTAGGGACAGCCTTAGAGAGTGTGGCAAGTGCTGTGAATGAAGCAATCCAGACTATGACAAAGAATAAGGAGGTGGTGTTCTACTTAGATAGGTGGTCAGGGAAGGCTTCTCTGAGGAGGAGGTCCTTTACTGAGCCCTGAAGGCTAAGCGGTACCAGCTGGGTGAAAAGACATTCTTGAGATCATCAGAAATGATTCAGAAATGGTCATGAGATGAGGCGTACCCCTTCCTTCCGCCTTCCTCCTTCCTTCCACCTTCGCCCACTGCTCAGCTATTCAACTGAGGGGCAAGGCCACTTTGTCTAAAAGGTCAGCAGCCCCCTGGGCAGCTCCCCGGGCACCTCCTCCTCTGTCCCTGCATTCAGAGAGAAAAATGAGGAACTCCCTTACCAGCTGGTTATAAGCTGCTGCCAGTTCCCAGTGGTGGCCTTAGGGTGGATGACAAGGAAACTGGCTTTACCTGTGCCCCTCCCAACCCACAGACAGGAGCGTCTCTCTGAAATGTCCCTCAGAAGGACTGACGGAAGTTGTTGGATAAGTACCCCAGCTCCCTCGCCCCTCGGGTAGAATAACTCTGAGATGTCTCTCAGAGGTCCCCCGTGGGACTGAACCCCAGTCACCCAGCTCGTGAACACTGCCTATATTAACTTCCTTCTCTTCCCTGTCTCACCTCCCACGCCCACCAGTTTGCTGGGATCACCTCCCAAACAAATGATCTGCATTTACAGTCTCATCTCAGAGTCTAGCTCAGAGGGCAGGGGAAAGCCAACATAAGATGATGCCCTACGATTCTTGAGTAATCTAAATGAGATGGTGAGCTCCTAAGCTGTGACCTCCTTAAAGGCTGGGGCAGCCTGGCCTTTAGGTCATTGTTGGATCTCACACTGGGCCTGGGACAGAGAAGATGCTCAATACATGTTGGATGAGAGACTGACCTCACAGAAGAAGACAAGTCCCCACAAGGGCAGACACTAGACCCAATGCTTCTCAGGAGAGCCCTGAGGCACCCCGGGGTCTCAGACGCCTGGCCTAGGCATGAAGAAGGCCCCACTAAGAGGACCAGAGTGAGGGGCGCTGCCCACAATCAGGAGAGTTAGGCAGATGGACAGCACAGGGCTTGCTGGGCTGCTGCAGCCTCCGCTTGGCTCTACGCTGCACAGGAGCCCAGCTCCACTGGGCACAGCTCAACATGGGGAGTGTGCAAGCAGCTACAACACAGGGCCCATTCCAGTTAGTTCAGGAAAGGTACAAGAGCATGACAAATATATGTAATTTGAAAATTGGCCAGTCTTTTGCAATAATTTAGAGGCACTAGTTAGGAGCAATAGAAACCCCCCAATTACTGATGTTTAAGGCTGGCACTGTTGCTGGCTGAATATTTCATGCATAAATGAACTTCCACTAGACCACCCGCTGCTTCTGATGAGGCTCTCGCGGGCTTTATTGCCTGGCGCCCAGCAGGGTCCCGCCAATGGGCCCCATGACGGATGATGCATGGGTTTTCGGCTTAAATAATGCAGTGCAGGACAGGCTCCGTGATGGTGCGCTTTATTTACATATCAATTGAGTGGCCACTATGAATATGAAGAAATATGAGAGGGGAAGTCACTGGCACTAAATATTTCATGGCTGTGAGCCCCACAGGAAGCGAGTGTCCCCAGCCTGGAGCTAGGCCTGGCCGCGTGTGCGAGGCAGAGCTGGTATTAATACTCCAGGAGATGAGGCCAGAACAGTCTCCCGAGCCAGGAGGGGAGCCACTAACTGGAATTGATGAGTCCACTATCATCTGGACACAGCCCACCGCTGCTTTTTCAAGTCAGCAAAATATCTGCTGCCTACCTCTACCCTCTGGCTCCTGGAAACTTCTACCAAGAAGGGAGCCTGTTTGAGCCATCACACGCTGACTTCCCGAGCCACGTGGATGGCATGGAAGTAAGCAGAGGGTGGGAAATGGCCTGGCACACCCAGGAAGGCGCTCGTCTGAAAGGGATGAATTGGGAAGCCCAGCCTAGCCCCTACCCGCTCTGAAATGCCTCTGGGAACCCCCACCTCTGTAGTCATTCGCTGCCCAATTACCTTACAATTCTCTACTATGGGCCAGGCTCCTTGCTAAGTGCTGAGGATGCAGCTATGGAAAAGACCCAGTCTCTGTCCTCATGGAACTCACAGTGTTCAAAAGACAGAAAACAAAATGGGAAATTATATTAGTCAGATGTATCAGCTATCTGCTTCATAAATTACTGCCCCCCCCCCAAAACTTAGCGGCCTAAAAACATAAGCATTTACTATCAATCACAGTTTCTGTAGGTCAGGAATTTGGAAGTGGTTTAGCTGGGTATGTTTTGCTCAGACTTTCTCATGAGGTTGCAGTCAAGATGTTGGCTGGGGAGCTCTGAGCAACAGCGGTTCAATTCCCGGCCTGAGCTGAGCTGCCGCTGAGTTGCCAACTGGTGGCAAGATGGCTGAGCAGAAAAAAAAAAAAAGAGAGAGAGAAAAGATGTTGGCTGGGGCTGCGGTCATTTGCAGATTTAATTGGGGCCAAAGGATCTGAGTCAAGGCGACTCACTCACGTGTGGCAAGATGGTGCTGGCTGTTGGCACTAGCCCCTCAACACAAGGACCTCTCCGCAAGCTGCTCGAGTGCCCTCATAACACGGCAGCTGGCTTTTCCTAGAGTGAGCAATCCAAGAGAGCGAGATGAAAGCGGCATGTCTTTTAGGACCCACCTTCAGAAATTGCAAAACATTATTCCACCGTATTCTGTTGGGCACATGGATAAACCCTGATACCATATGTGGGAGGGCACTACCCAGCGGCGTGGGCACCAGGAGGCAGGCACTGTTGGGGGCCATCTTGGAGGATGGTTACCATTTGAGGCAAGTAGAAGCATAAAGACGGGCAGCTAGTCCGGTGTAAGGCTTCCTAGAGGAAATGACATCTGATTAGAGACTTAAAAGACAGTTATCTCAGCAAAGAAAGACAGAGAAAAGCATTCCACAGAGGGAATACCCTGTGCAATGGCCCATGGCTAGGGGTGTGGTTAACCCAGGGAACTAAAACACAAAGTGCAGTTTGGCTGGAGCCCAGAGAGGGCACTGGATGCCAGGCTTCGTCCTGAGGGCCCTGGGGAGATGACAAGGGGTTTATGACTCCCCTCTGGGCGGGAGTGGGTCCCAAGTTTGCTGCATTCAAGGAATGGTGGGTGAGTGAGTTCGGGTGGGTTTGGGAAGGTGCCCTGGAGAGATGGAGATAGAACCCTGAGTCAGCCCCAGGATGCAGCATGCTCTAGAGGATTCAGTTTAGGGTTAGAGTTAGGGTTAGAACTGGAGAACTGGACAGAAGTTCTGTCTGAAATGCCAGCCCCCTAACTCACTTACTGGTTATGTGATCTTGGCAAAGTCACTTACCCCCAGTGGGCCTCAGTTTTCTCATCAGTAAAGTAGGGATAATTGTAGCACACGCTTCATAAGGTTGTTGTGGATGTGGATTGAGATAAGACACCTGGCACATATTATCTACTCAGTAAATCCCTGCGGAGTGAATGAGGCCCTCACCTGTGTCAAAGATCTTCTCTCTGGGACCTAAATGCCCCCTCAACCTCTTCTTACCATCAACCTACCCCCCGCCCCGCCCCAGCTTTTAAACACTACCTAATATTCTGCTCCTGAGAGTCTTACTGCCAGGCTCCCTCACAGATTAGAAGCCCCCAGGAGTGGGCAAAGCCAGACTAACACCCTCCATTTGGACTGACCACACCTGACCGCACTGTGCTCAACTAGGTGAGCTCCTGACTCCATTATTCTCTTCATTCTGCCATTTTCCTTCATAAGCAACTATCACAACATGTGAATTTTTAGTCTTATACTTGTATGGGCTTTGTTGTTGTTTCATAGTGTTTGATATTTTATTTCTGCTCTTACTCTTATCCACCAGAAAGAAAGTTCCATGATGCCAGGGACCGTCTGTCTCGTTTCCTGCGGTGGCCCCAGTGCCCTCACAGCACTCGACAACAAAGCCCAGCAGATAAAAGTGGAGCGTATGGGCCAGATTGCCTGGGTTTGAATTCCAGAATGGTACTCTCGAGCCATACAAACTTTGGACAATATAGGGCCTCAGTTGTTCCCTCTGTACTATGGGGCCAATAATAGCATCTATTTCATTAGGAGGATTAAATGATAGTATATGCAAAGCACTCAAGACCAGTGCTGGAACATAGTAAATGGTATACAAGGGCCTTTTTATATATAAATATAAGTAGATGTAGATATGGAGAGATATAGATATAATAGTAGATGCTCAATAAACACTTGATGAATTAATAATGTGCCAAGTTTAAGAAAGGGACAAAGTCCTCATTGGGGCAGAGCCTGAGATAGGGATTAAGTCCCTCACAAGGCCAAGTTCTTTGATCTGAACAAAGAAACCTTGAACTTGGAAACCTTGAAAGTTGGTGGCAGTGGGGCAGGAAATGGGGCAGGGGCCAAAACAGACCCTCCGTGGGACCCCCCACCTGGGACTGCCAGCCTGCCTACAGCTAAATCATGCATTATTGATTTGTCAAATGTATTTGCATGTAAATAAGCATGATCACTCATGGAGGCCCGAACAGTGCCACCTCCCCTCAATGCCATGATTACAGATGGATGGTCCTAGTTAGACACAAGCCAGGGATGCTGCTACCCCAGCCGCAAAGTCAGCGGCTGATTTAAAACTACATTTATTGGAGCATGTAAGTGTGACAGCCTAGTGGTGAGTTTGGGATAATTAGTCTAAAAGACAAGATAAACGACTCCTAAAACTGGTATTGTGACAAAGATGCCACCCTCCTCTCTCCTCACCCCCTACATCCCCCACCAGCTCAGCCCTAATGCCAAAAATACAGCCGATGATAATTAACTGGGGCATGTTAACAGGCGGGATTATGTTCCAATTGCATTTTCCAGAGGACTTCAGAATTTTACACCCAAGTTGATTGTGTTCCCCTCCCCCTGGTGATTAGACTAGATAGAGAGAGGGACTCTCAGCTAGAAACAGAAGCTGGGTGTGTGTGGGGAGAGGGGGGGTGGGGAGGGAGGGATCAGACAAGCCCAGGCAAGTTCTCCAAGGCCAGGCAAGCAGGTGGCTGCAGTCAGCCTTCTCTGAGCTTGAACAGAGACGGATCTGCAGGGTGAAGCAGGTTGACCCAGGGAAATTATATCTGCCATGTTAATTCATTCTGCGTGGGAGATCAGCCATGAGCTTGGAGGCTGGCATTGGCTGCCTCTGATGAATCACGGGACCCAGCTGCTCAGCTACCCACAACGCTAGAGACGCCTCATCACAGGGAAACACACTGCTTGCTAACACATCATTTTAATTGTCCTACAATACACTTGAAGACTTAACAGCCCGGCGGGGCCAGCCAGCAAATATGAAACGTTACCTGGAAGATCAGTTTGGCATAAAGAGGAATCTGTCATCCCAGGGCTGGGGTCTCAGCGCTGGGTTGACGCAGGAGGGCAGGGCTCGCTGCCTTTTGGTTTCTGCCACCACCCCTCTGTTCCCAAGAAAGGGGTGAGGCTTGCCCTGTGACCTCCATGCCATCCTAGCAGCAGGTCCAAGGACTTCTTTTCTAAGATTTAACTCTTATGGACCCAGACAGAGAGAGGGAGGAAACTGTGGGATTTGTTTGAGGCCCCTGAATAAGGAAAGTAACACAGCAGAGTCTGTGGTCAGCAGAATAACGGGCCGCCCAAAGAGGTGCACATTCTAATCCCCGAAACCCTGCATGACAAAAGGGGCTTTGCAGATATGATTAAGGATGTTGAGATGAGGATATTATCCTGGCGTATCCTGGTGGGCCCAGTGGAATCACAAGGTCCTTATAAAAGGGAGGCAGGAGTGTGTGTGTGGGGAGAGAGAGAGATTTGGAGATGTAAAACTGTTGCTTTGAAGATGGAAGTGGGCCCACAAGCCAAGGAATGTAAGCTGCTTCTAGAAACTGGAAAAGGCCTCGCGCCTCCAGAAGAAGCACCCTGCCAACACCCTGATGTCAGCCCAGGAAGACCCATTTTGGACTTCTGAGCTCCTCAACTGTAAAACAATAAATCTGCGTTTGTTTTAAGCTACTAAGTAACTTGTTACAGCAGCAATGGGAACCTGATCTGGAGTCCCAAGTGTTCTCAGCCTGGCCTCCCCTCATCCTGGCTGTGTAACTCTGGGTAGGTCGCTGCACTTCTCTCAGCCTCAATTCCTTCATCTCTAAAATAGGAATGAGAGAACCTACTTCTTGGGGCTGTTGAGAATATTCAATGAGCAAATGCCTGAAAAGGGCTTAGCTCCATGCCCAGCGCACAGCAAGAGCTCAGTAAATAGCGCTTGTTGTGGCCGTGGTTGTCATTATTGTCCCTTGATGATTCTCCTGAGACTTTTGTGAGTGAGGATAAAGTTGATAAGAAGACACATACCACCAAACTAAAGACTGATTTATTCATCAAATATTTGTCGATCATGTTCTATATGCAAACTACTATGCCAGGGGCTGGGAATAAAATAGCAAGCGACAAAGAGACCCAGCCCCCACCCTCACACAGTTTGCAATATGGAAGGAGAGATGGACCAGATTACATCATTAGATGCTATTGTATGTTGTAATATTTTAATTATATATTATGTTATATTTATATTGAATAATCTCCCAAACAAGTGCTAAAATTGAGAGGTGCTAATGAACCATAGAATGGAGAGATATGTCCCAACAGGGAGGTCAGAGAGGGCTTCCTAGAGGAAGCTGACCTCAGAAGTTTGAGCATATTTAGTCCTTAGGAACCACAAGAGTATGGACACTTCCGGAAGCTGTGGGAAGAAGGACTCTGCCTATACCTCTGAGGTCATGCTCAGGCCTCTGGGGTATCTGGGAGGAGCTCAGTGCGTATAAGGCGGATAGATGCCCATCATGGGGAGTCCTGGGAATGAAAAGAGACCACAGGAAGCCCAAATAGGAGGTGGCATAATCAAGTGTGGGTTTGAGCTATTTAGGGGTGAGTCTATCCCTGGGATGCTGGGCTCTTATTTTGACTCCAAATATCAGGCCAGACCTTGTACTTGGACCCTAACTCTGAATGCACAGGCCCCAGGTGAAAGAAGCAGACTGGACCACAAACATCTTGGCCTGCTGCGGTCATCTTGGGGTAGAGCTGCCCTCCAGCCCATCCCTGGGCTCAGCCTGCCTTCAGAGCGCTCATGTCAGGGGACTTGCCCAGTTTCAGAAGTATCCTCTGTCTCCTAATATAATTTGATTTCTTGGAAATTTAAAATCCCACCTATTCCTTTCACACTATAAAAAGTAAAGTTTGATAAAAGCATCCCGGTCAGTGAAGACATTCAGAAGGCAGCAATGCTTATAAGGAATAAGAGGGTGCAGTCCCTCGGGGGGAGGTCATCAATCTCTAAGCTGGCGGGGGGGGGTGAGGAGTAGGAGATTTGTGTATTTATCAAAGAGGCATTGGTTTAAAATCATTGCAAAGCCTTTTGGTATGTCTTTGCAAGGAGCCTGCTGTGCCTGCAAGACCCTCATATCAGCCAGCTATGCTGTGTAACAAACAACCTCAAAATCTCAGTAGCATACAATAATAATCATTTATGTTTCACTTATAGGTCTACAGATCATCTGGGAGCTGGCTCCCCTAGGCTGCAATTGGCTGGGCTGGGTTCCAGGCCAGATACTGGGCTCTGCTCACATTCCATTGACCAAAGTCACATAGTCAAGCCCAAAGTCAAGGAATAAGAAGTGCATTCCACCCCTCATAAGTCCAAAGCAAGACATATGGCAAAGTCCAATTCAATGGAACAGATAAGTACACTCCTCCCATGGACATGGGAAGGAGGGAGGGAGAAAGGAAAGGAAGAAATATTTGCCTAACTACCATGAAATCCATCACATGCCTAAAACCCTGTCTGGGGATATAGAATACTCCTCTCTCCTTGGGATAGAGTGGAAGTTCTAAGGACCTCCCCTCACTCCATGAACAAGTCTAGGCCTCAGAACTCCATTCTGGGGCTGGCTGAGTGGCACATTGGTTAAGAACTGGCTTGGGACACCAGCTCTGAGCAGCAGGGCTCTGGTTCAGATCCCACATGAGGGCCAGTGACACTGCCCTCTACAGCTAAGATGGTGAACAACAGCTAGACCTGGAGCTGGGCTGCCATGAGTCGCCAGTGATGGCGTAGGCTGTAGCCCCTGCTGCAGTGGGCTGCCATAAGCTACCATGTGTGGCCAGCAGCCAGCATGAGCAGCTGGCAGCCAGTGTGAGCTGCCAAGAGCCACCGTAAGCAGCCGTCCAGTGGCTGGTGACCTATCTGCCTCACCCAGAAAGAGCGCAATGATAATACCAACATGGGCCAGTGAAGTAACGTCTTCCACAACTAGACTGAAGAACAAAAGGACAGCAACGTGTCTGTTCCCCTTCCCCCAATTGCCCAGCACTGTTCCCATCCCCCCAATTCCCCAATAAAAATCTTTAAAAAAAAAAAACTCCATTCTGTGTCTACACTAGCTTTTTTGCACACCACCTGATTCCCATTAAGGCTCAAGTTGTCTGTGTCCCAAAGCCCCCAGTCAGTACTTGTTTCCAGGCTTAGACAGTCACTGTATGAAATCCTAGGCCTGGTCTGGGCTTCCAAACACATAGTATATATGCAAGAATTGTTTAATGAATTAATGAATGAACGAATCTCAGCCCACCCTTTGGACACCATTCATTGGATGTTGAATGCCCTCTGCTTAAGCTCAATCCCACCCCCACTCCTGCCCTACAACAGCTGGGCCAGGGACCCACCCACCCAAACAATGACTGTACAGGCTCCAGACTCTCTCTTTCTTGGCATACACAACACTGCCCATGCCGTTGGCAGAAATTCCAAAACAGCCTACACATTATAGATGTGGGAGACCACATCCCCGGAATGCTTCACAAAAAGCAAATATTGTGACAAACAATTGGAAGCGTGGTGCCTTTATCTGCACTTCTGGTAGCTGCTCATATGTTCATGTTAAAACCGTTGAAAATGGATAATTAAAAACCTGTTTCAAAATGCAGAGAACATGTAAAAATAACTTATCCATTCACAGATGAAAAATAAAAACAAGTGTGAGCCATGGGGGAAACTAAATAAATAAAGAAAAGAAAACAAACGCCATCAGAAGGCAGGGCTTAGTGGGTGGTGACAAGAACTGGTGTCACAGCAACACATGTCCCACCTCCCTCAACATGCAATCCAAAGGGTTTAGGCTGAGCCTGGACCCTTTCTAATCTGCCCAATTCGATGCTTTGGTTTTTCTGTAGGAGGGGAGTTGTGGGAACAAACATTGAGGGACTATTTGGTCAGAAGCCCTTCGCATGGGGCTTGAGACCCAAATGAATGAAATGCAGTCCAGTCTTGAAGCCTGGCAGTAGAGACGAACAGGCACCTCCTCACTTCCCAGACTGCCAAAGAGAAGCTTATCTTTGGCCATTCTGACCCTCTTTCTGTCTCTCTCCTACTATCTGGCTCAGGGAGATACTGGGTCTGTCAGTAATTTCCCTGGGACCTTTCTACTCTCATTTGGAAAAAAATGTAAGGAAAAGCCTCTTAGGAGAAAAGAAGGACTTGAGATAGAAGAGGAGTAACCAGGAAATCAAGAGTCATGAGCGGGTTTCGCTTCGCAAGAATTTTAGGAGGGAGGTAATTATGATGGCCGCTGTGGAAGGAGGGCGAAGGTAAAAGCCAGAGGAGTAAGGAAAGAGAATTGTAAGTGTTGCTGCGAATTATGATTTGGCTCCTCTCTGACATTCTTTGAGCCACACCAAGAAAAGATTTCAAGTGCTTTAAATTCCCTCTGATTGCGATACGTGATTCTTCAGGTGTGACTCCATGCTGAGGCTGGACCCCATGGGGCCTTGGTTTTATTTGGGTTACCTGAGTAAATACGCATTTAGGATACCCTGTGAAACATGTTCCAATAGAGGTGTGGACATGAGAATACAGAGAACGGGCCATCCGGGAAGCGGAAACCAGGCTTCAGGGAGGAGGGTCACGTCTGAGTCGGATCCAGAAGGCTGTGATCACCTTCCAGGCATGAACTGCAAGGGCCCTCTGGCAGAGGAAATAATCTCTGCAAAGATACATGGTGTTCAGGGAAATCTGAAAAGTCTAGTGGGGTGAAGAAGAGGCCAAAAGCTCCATGGGTAGACAGGAGCCATGTGATGAACGGCCTCGAGTGTCATTAGGAGAACTTCAGCCTTTATTCTGTGATCAACACAGCGCCATGGCTTTGAACATGGGGGAGTGGCTCATCTGTGTAGTCTTACAGTCAATCAACCCTCTTGCCAGGGAGGCTGCAGCCCCCAAAATCTGGCCTCTTCTGGACTCCATCCCCAGAAGGGTGACCAGGGGAAATGGAGTCAGGCCCCAAGCTGTCTCCAGAGGTTACAAAGACACTTGCAAGAAGTTCACAGTTCCCAAAGAAGAGAAAGATGTACTCCGGGAAATTTAAAAAAAAAAAAATTTGTCATCATCTGAATTCATGTGCAGGGAACACATTTGTTTTCAATGAGTGCGTTTTTCAAACTTGTTTAAATGGAAATGGACTTGATTTCAATGGCAATGAAGTTTTGGCGGCAATCTGATGTTTTATTTTATTGTTTGCAATTAGTGACAAGTGAGAAAAATATCCAAATTATGCCGCCTCACGCAGGGTGCGTGTTATCCAAGTACTTAGCTCTGATGAGAGGATGGGGGTTGAGGGATGCAGCCATGAAGGACTTGAACCCCAGAAAGGAGATTAAAGACGTGCACATCTTCGAGCTCTTAACAAGAGCAGAGGAGTGTTACTTAAAGTCAAGTACAGCTGACTACTAGGATGTAGAGGAAACCAGAGAACAAAATTCTCTCCAAGGACAGGTCAAGCTGGAGGTCTAGGGAGCCCAAGCCAGCCACCGAGCAGGAGCAGCTTTTGGAAGAAACCTGCTAATAGCCGGCAAAAGAGAGGCCTCTGACTTTGCTCAGCAGCTGTGAGCAGTAAAGGGCAGGGGCCACTGTCCAGTATTGCCTAGGGCTGAGTTTTCAGCCTGACATTTTGAGTTGCTAATTCTTTGGCTCGGATAATGCACAGTACAGCACTGAAGGATGTTTAGCAGCATCCTTGACCTCTACTTACTAGATGCCAGTAGCACTCCCCTCCAGTTATAACAATCAAAAGCGTCCCCAGGGGCAGCCAGTTAGCTCAGTTGGTCAGAGCGCAGTGCTCATAACACCAAAGTGGCCGGTTCGATCCCCACATTGGCCACTGAGCTGTGCCCTCCACAACTAGATTGAAACAACTACTTGACTTGGAACTGATAGGTCCTGGAAAAACACACTGTTCCCCAATTTAAGACAAAAAAAGTGTCTCCAGACATTGCCAAATGTTCTCATGGGGACAAACTGCCCCCCAGTGGAGGTTCCCCTGGCCCAGACTTTCATTACCAGTTCTGAATCTTGGTTAAGCTGGAAGAAGCGTACAGTGTTCAGAGAGAAAGGTTTGATGGCTTAGAAATACTCCATTGTGAAGAATCTAAAGATTCTCAGCTTACCTCAACAAAGCCCACTGCTGCCCTCCTATAATGAACCCTGGCAGCAGGGGATGCGGAGTCCTTTAGCTTTGATCTGTCTGGGACTTCACAAGTTCTGAAGAAGAACTGATCAGATGACATGCAGTAATGGGGTGAGTGTGGATTTAGAGCTTGATGGAGCTGGGTTTCAGCCCAGGCTTCTCACTTTGCCATGTGTGGTCTGTCTTTCATTGACCTGGACCCTCCCTTTCTTACCACACTGGAGCCAAACTGGTCTGCTGGCAGCTCCTCATACAACTCACACTCAACCTCAGGGCCTTTGTATGCTCTGTTATCTCTGCCTAGATCCGAGAGACAGAGAGAGAGAGAGAGAGAGAGAGAGAGAGAGAGAGAAGGAGAGATCACTCTGTTCATTCTCCAGGTCTCAGATTAAATGTTGCCTCTTCACAGATACTCTCCCTTATGTCCTGGACACTTAGGTCTTCATAGTGTGCACTGCACAGCACCCTGTACTATGCACAATTAAATAAGCATGGCGGGGGCACTGAGGGAAAGGTGTTGAAATAGAAGGAGAAGTAAGCCTGAGAGAGCATGCCCAAGAAAGAGACAGAGAGAGACAAGGAGACAGAGAAAGAGGGACAGACAGAACTCCAAGATAAAAAAAATCTGTAGGGATTAAAACACAAGTCAATAACAACAGTATCCCATCCTCTGACATCCTGTGTGTTCACAGTTGCTTTCCTTCTGGTATGTCACTAGATTCGCACAACTTTCCAGATTAAACTCAGGAATAGTAGCTGCATAACCTCATTTCATATTTACCTCGACGCCAAGTGATAGGAGCCGTCATGCTTCTATTTCACAGGTGAGGAAGCTGAGGCTTAGAAAACATATGCAACTTGCCCAAAGCCACGTCACTAGTGAGTAGCTGAGTCAGAATCTGCGTACAGGCACAATGAGATCTCACAGCCTGTGCTCCTGGCCAGCCACGAGGGAATCCACTGAGATCTGGGCTGGGGCACAAAGTTGACATTCAATAAATATTTACTGAATGCGTAGGACCAGAGGTGGGATTCACTTCAGGGAAATCTTCATCCAGTCCTGCACACAGCACAGCTCCATCCTGCCTACACCATCCCACCACCACCACCACCCCACCCCCGCTCACTTATCACCGTGTAATTGAAATAATGCCTATCGACAGAGACTCACAAACAACTGCTCAATTTTCCTCAAAATTCAATTAAACTTCGTTTATTCTGGGGATCGATCCAATTAAAAGAAGGAAAATTTCAGATGGTCTGAGCAACACCATCCATCTTCAAACACAGTGTCTACCCCAGTGATGTAATAATTCGCCCAATCAATGCTTTAAAAGCATTTAGCAGTCTTGATAATGAACTTTTGTCAAAACAGCCTTGCAGAGCAATAAGTGCCTGCAGATTAATATGAAGTCATAAGGGGCTAATGCCTTGGGAGGGGAGGGGAGTCAGTAGGAACCGTGGCCCGGAGCTTCCAAACCTTCTCAAAACTAGGCACGGGCAGTATTTTCAGGACCCAGAAAATGCTGAATGCACCCACCTCCCTTTCTTCTTGTCTGCAGGTTCCTCTCCCTTCTACAGTCTCAGGTTGCCCAACTCCACCAGCCGGGGACCTGGGATGCCTCGGACCCAGGTGACCACACTCAGGGCATTTAGGGCAGCCACGCTATTGAAGGGAGGGAGGCTTTGCTTGCAAGAGTTCCCACATGATCATCTCTGAAAGCTCTAGCTTCGAAAATGGTCTTGGAGCTGAGAGAAACCCCTTTTCTCCTACTGATATCCTCTCTTTCTTGGGGGTGTGCAACTTACTAGCCATGTGGCCTTAAGCAAGTTAACGTAAGGTCCCTGTGCTTTCGTTTCTTCGCCTGTAAAATGGGGATGATTGAGTGAGGCTTGGAGGAAAGAGGTTGGGTTGGATTTCTAGGTGACAAGGATGCAAAGAGTAATAAGACCCGGCTTTTCCTTAAAGAGCTCAGAGGCACTGGGGAGAGACAGGTACGAACAGCCACGGTGCAAGAAACATGCTGGGGGCCGGCCGAGTGGCGCAGTGGTTAAGCACTGGCTTGGGACGCCAGAGGGCCCCGGTTCGGATCCCACATATGAGGGCCAGTGACACTGCCCTCCACAGCTAAGATGCTGAACAACAGCTCAACCTGGAGCTGGGCTGCCAAGAGTCGCCGGCGACGGCGTAGGCTGCAGCCCCTGTGGCAGTGGGTTGCCATGGGCTACCGTATGTAGCCAGCAGCCAGCGAGAGCAGCCAGTAGCCAGCATGAGCGGTCAGCAGCCACTGTGAGCGGCCATCCAGAAGCCAGCGACTGATCTGCCTCGCCCGGGAAGAGCGCAATGATGGTGCCAACTTGGGCCAGTGAAGCAACGTCCTTCACAACTAGACTGAAGAACAAAACGACAGCAACTTGTCTGTTCCCCTTCCCCCAATTCCCCAATAAAAAAAAATCTTAAAAAAATAAAAAAAGAAACTAATGCTGTTGGGGACATCTGAACCCAGCGCTGGAAACACAGTGCCTGAGGGATCGGAGGGGCCTCACCACGCAGCAACCCTTGAGCTGGGTCTTGACCAAAGAGCAGGTAATTGCCAGGAAGAGAGAAGGGCAGGCGTTCTGGGCTGAGAGGACTGCAAGTGCAGAGGCATGGAGGCCTGAGGAGCAGTGGCACATGTGGGGTGCCCAGCAGGCCTGAAACAGCCAGGGAATGGAATGAGGCAGGTTCGTAGGCCAGATCTTCAAAGTTCTGTCCTCTATTCTAAGAAAAATGGGGAGCCGTGGAAGGTCTTAAGGAGGAAATGGATATGAAAATTGCACTTGAGAAAGTTCACTCAGCGGACCATGAAAGGGATGGGTTGTTGGCGATGGGACAGTCAGAACGATTTAAATGAGACACAGTGGTGGCCTCAGTGGTCTCACCACACAGCCCTGCTCACCCAGGAATACACCCAACAGCCCTCTCCCCACTGAACATACCCACCTCAACCTCCCTGTCCCAACAGTAGTGTCCCCTTGCCACCAAGCAGGGAACCTAGGAGTCCTTCTGCACGTTTTCCTTTTCCGTTCCTTACAATCCCCAGGATTCCCTCACAAACCATCTGCCTGGATTCTGGATTCTGTGTGGAAAAACATGATGTCCTATCCCAAAAGGTAAGCTCACTTTAGTCCAACAAAGCCCCCTTCGCACTCTCAGAGAGAGGCCAGGGTGCAAAGTGTGTCCCTTGCAACCAGACCTGGACACGCCAGAGCTGTCCGTGGTCCTGGCTGCCTTGGTCTGGGGAGAAGGTAGGGAAAGCTGCCTCCCAAGGCAGGTCAGAAACCCATGCATGGGTTCAGATGAGCTCCCCTCCAGATTCTTGCCTTGGCAAGTCACTTCCTGGAGAGCTAGGCCAGTCTGAACTGGGTGAGCCCCTGGGCCCTGGGTGGTCTAGGATCCCCCCGGGCTGGTTCTTCATCTCTCACTCACTCCAGCCCCTCTAGGCTGGAGGCCCTTGGGTGGTAGGTGCTCTCACCACGGGAGCCAGGCTGTGGCCCCAGCTTCCCGCGCTAGCAATTCCTTCAGTATCTTCTCTTCACACCTAAACTATCACTTTAAAAGCCAGAAGAAAATCTCAGGGGTTGGCTAGTGCTTTAAAAGCTGGGGGATCTGGGTAGAATGAAATGTGCTCCGTTTTCCGTTTTCCGGAAGTCACTGCACCCTGATGGGATGCCGGGCCCTGACCTGCCATCACAAAGGCTCAGGATTTGGAAAGAGGACGAGTAAGAATCAAAGGGGGTGGGAGGAGAGAGAAAAAAATAAAAAGCCTGTGCTGCTAGATCAGGGGGAGTATTAAATGATTCCCAAGTCCACAAATGCCTTTTCAAAGACTTCTGCCATTAGGACTTAATATTAAATTTACTCCTTCTATGCCTTAAAAAATAGCTAATTTTTTTTTTCAAAAGGTGCTTTTGATGCCAAAGGTATGGCTTAGGCTGAAAAGGCGCCGGCACATCAAACATCATTTGGGGGATTTCAAAGGGCTGTTTCAGCAGGATCCCTTCTCCTGGTCCCCCTCCTCTGCCGATGAAGTTTCTGAGCCCCCTGGAGTCAGAGCTTGTGTTCTTGGCTATCAAAGGCCCCCAGCAATACTGAGTCGGTCTGTCTGTCCCAGTAAAACTTTTGCACAGAAAGCTTCCCTTTTACGTAGAGATCTGAGAGGAGAATCAAAAAGGATGCTGATTTACCAGGAAACAGGAGGGAAGCCCTGCTGAGCTGATAGGAATCTCCTGACCAGATTTAAATACATTTGGCCCAGACGAGGGAGGGGGGGGGGAATCCATTACTTTGGAGAAAAGCCTCACAGGGTTTCAAAAGGAAGTATGTTAATGTTGGGAGAAATCATTTGTGTGGGTTTGTGTGTGAGTATTTCAGCGGTGCCTGAGTTTAACATCATCAACCAGGAGCAAAAAGGTAAAAGCAGTGGAATTCAGCCCCCCACTGTTCAGGGGAGGCCTGAGGGAGCTGGGGGCTGAGGGTGCATGGGGGCCTCTGCATCTCCCTGGCCTGGCCCTGGTACTTTTCAGCTGGCTGGGTCTGGGGACCGAGACCCAGGCAGCTGGAGAGCGCCCCACCCAGATCCCACAGGCACAGTGTTTGAAGGGCCATCATTGGCTTAAGGCCTCACTCAGGAGTCCATAGCTGATGCTCACAGAGGCCTCCCAGACAGATCCCATTGTCCTGATAGGAAGACTGAGGCCTGAAGGGGAAGGGCACTGCCAAAGGCGTTGTGTTAGTGGGGCTTCTCAACTCACAATCCCCGCTGGCCTCGGCACCATGCTGGGCCCTGCCCCTGCCCTCTCCCCACAGCCCCTGCACACCCACCACCTGCCCTGCTCCTGGACAAACTATCACACCTCTATCCATTGCCTCTGGACACTCCCTACACACAAGGTACCTGTCATACCCAGACCTGGGAACAGGCAGCTCTGTGGCCTGGCCTTGTCCCAGGTCATGTGGGAACTGAACAATTGCGTCAGATAATCACAGTAGTCACCCCGCTTATCCGCATTTTCGCTTTCCACTGTTTTGGTTACCTACGGTCAGTTGCCATCCAAAAGTATTACATGGAAAATTCCAGAAATGAACAATTCATAAGTTTTCAATTACACGCCATTCTGAGTAGCGTGATGAAATCTCGCACCTCCCCGGTTTGTCCTGCCTAGGATGCGAACCATCCCTTTGCCCAGCATAGCATATCCACGCTGTACACGCTCCCCACCCACCAGTCACCTAGTAGCTGGCTGGGTTATCAGGTCGCCTATTAAGGTATCACAGTGCTTGTGTTCAAGTCATTCTTATTTTACTTGATAATGGCCCCAAAGTACAAGAGTAGTGATGCTGGCAATTCGGATATGCCAAAGAGAAGCTGTAAAGTGCTTCCTTTAAGTGAAAAGGTGTGAACGTATAGGGAAAAAACATAGTGTATATAATAGGGTTCAGTACCATCTATGGTTTCAGGTATCCACTGGGGGGGTCTTGACACGTATCCCTTGGGTATAAAAGGGGACCGCTGTAGTCCGAAGACGTCCCCTGTGGCTTCAAGAGGCAGTGTGCCTGGACTCAGGTGTCTCGGGTTCCAGGCTCAGCGTGGGGTTTTTCTACGGGCCTCACTTCCTTCCTTTGCAAAATGAGGACAATTCCCCCAGCTCTGTCTCCGCTTCCTCGGCCCGCTGTGAAATTCCAGTTAGGCCAGGAATAAAACCTCTGGGCAGACCGTCCAAAGTGCAGAGCAACGGGGCACCTTCTCAACACCCCTCCAGCGGTTTCAGGCACAAGTAAGAAGGGAGGACGTGGTTCTGAAGGCTGGACTGTGTGGCTGTTGCAAATCCACCCGAGTCCCTTTGGAGGCCTCGCACCAAGCCGTCCCCCACCCCAACATCAGCATTAGACTTTTCACCACAGTTTGGGGGCTCTCTTCTTCATTAGAAGAAGTGTTGGTCAAGCTTAGAGAAGAGAAGAACCCTAGGGACTCGTTTCTTGGGGTGGTAATGAGGGATGGGGTGGGAGTCAGGGGCTGTCTGATTTGGGCTCCCACCCCGAGGTTTTTCTGCAAGGAACTGAGGGGCCAGCAAAACTCAGCCCTTGAATCCGAGCATTGTCTTCCCATTAGGAGAGGGAGAGGAGAGAGAACAGGGACGAGGGACGATAGCTCATCATTAATGGTCTTGAATTAATATAAATTAGTCGAGCTCATCTTGGCTGCTCCCAGTCAGGCAGAGCACGGGGCTGCCGGGGAGCAGCCTGGAGGTCCCTTTCACCTCACATTCACGCAGCCATCCATAAAGCCTCTGCTGATGGTGCACGCTTCCCCCCTCCCGCTCCCTCCTTCCCTCCCTGTCCCCACCAGCAGCCCCAGGCTCCTGAGGTATAAAAAAAGGCTGTGGATGGCACCCCTGGGATGAGGGACAGCCCCCCAGAGCCGACGACCTTTGGAACAACCTTTGGAACATGGCCGTCCAGAGAATCGCCGCGGTTAGAAGGACAGCATCCTGGACTTAGCTGTAGACCAGGCCCCTGCCTTTTCCATCCCGCACTTTCATCCTGGGCCACAGAGGCAGCAGACCTGAAGGTCTGTGCCCAGGGCTGAGGTCTCAAACAGAATAACGCCTGGTGTCTGAGCACAGCGGCCCTGGACCACCCAGCGTCCCCCAGAATGTTGCTTGGGCCCACAGGCCATCCGGGACTCGAGCGTGTTTGTCTGAATACACGGGGTTGTGAATTCTCTCCCTGCAAGGAGCCTGAGTCAGGCTGTCCCTTCCTCAACCACAGCAGTTCCGTTATAATTCAGAGCATGCCAACTGTCCATCAGGTAGCACAGGGCAGTTTGGTACAAGCAAAGGGGCACAGAGCTGAGACTCTATGGGTGGCCAGAGTGCTCCTGGCTCATTCACAACTAATGGAAGCACGGACTAACTGCTTACTGCAAGGCTCAAGGATCAAAGGGTACTCCCAGTCTCCCTGGGAGAGAGGACTTTTAATTCCATTTACAGATAAGGAAACTGGACAGGCTCAGAGAAGCCGAGTCACTTGCTGGGAGGTCACACAGCCAGTAAATGACAGAGTTGAGGTTCAAGCAGTGACAAGAGCCACATTTTATCAATGTGATAACTAAAGCTTTACATGTCATTCCTCATACAATTCGCACAACTTCAATAAGACGCGACTAGTATTGTCCCAGTTTTGTACACACAACAACGGAAGCCCAGAGGGGTTAGGCCACATGGTCCAAGATCACACAGCTGGTAGGCGACGGAGCCGGGCTCCCAGCACACAGCTCTCTGGAGCCAGCCTGCCTGGCTTCAAATCCCACCGTTCCCATTTACTAGCAGTGTGGCTTTGATGGGCTCTTCAGCACATCCTCTGTGTCTCAGTTTCTTTATCTATAAAATGGGAGTGACCATCGTACTACAGTCGCAGGGAGGACTAGAGAATGGATACCCATGGAACACTTACAGCAGCAGACCCTGACAAGGGCCAAGTGTCGTATGCTTGTTAGACGAATCTTTCTTCTGTACAACCTTAATTCCACTAATTCTGTAAGCATTAGCATAAAAACTGGCACCTGGAGGACCCTCCTCTCCAGCCTGTCCCTGGCCTTTCGAGGTCCAGCCGAGGCCTGAGGGAGGCACACGCCTAAAACACACCACAGACCCGGCCTCTGCAATGCTTCTGTCACAGCAAACGAGGCCATTAACTGACGAGCTGTGTGATGGAATTGTCCCGTGCGGTATTTATTATAGGGTCCTTTCCCTGACACCTCCCAGGGAGAGAATATTAAATATTTAATGCACACCAGGCTGCTCGTTTTTCATCCTCACTTCAGCACTCAAGTCAGCTCCGGTCTGGGGGAGAGCCAAAATCTGCCCGCCTGACACCCTAATCCCATCCCTCCTCCCTGCTGCCTCCTCTCTCAACAGGGCATGGGGCCAGACACAGGCCGGGGTGGGAAAGTGACAAGGACCCACGCCAGGGACTCGTGCAGCTGAGGCCCAGGTGACCCTTGGGAAGGTTCCCCTCCCTCAGCCGCCCTCGGGGGTAGGGGCTGTCTGAGGGTGGTCATGGGGAAGCGGTGCCCTTCATCCAAAGACTTAAAGGCACCTGTCACCACAGCCTAGGAGCCCTCACAGCTCCCACCCATCTCTCCGCCACACCCATCGCTCCGCCATGTACACTTTTGTTGTGTCCACCACCTGCAGCCGCTCCCCGCCCCACCTGCATCTCTGCCAGAGCTTCCTTCTGGCTGCTGCAGCCTGCTCTGCTGGCCTACGGGGAACTGCAAGTGCCAGGGAGCAAGTCCCCTGAAGCAAACCTCCATCGATGACAGGCCACGCCTGGGTGCACAAAAGGCCCAGTTTCCTTTCCCAGAAGTCCCCGTAGGACTGGGTTCCTGCGGCCCTCAGGGGTCGCCTGCTCAACAGCACAGCCTTATGGTCTTCCTTTTCCTCTCGGTCTCATGTTCCCTCTCCCCTGCTCGGACACCCTGCGATTGCCTCCAAAAACAAACTGCCTGCACGCAAATCCTTGCGTCAGGGCTGCTTCTACAGGGATCTAAACTGAGGCAATGCCTTGGCCAAGTGGGACTCTACCAGAGAACACAGGATGGAAGTCTCGGGTGTCTGTTTGTTCTTCCATTGAGCACCTACCTGCTCAGGGCCTGTGCTGGGGACACAACAAGGACCCCCAGGATCCGGGTCCTGCACCCCATCAGCTCCCAGGCAGCTTGGGGGCAGAATCATGAGATGCTAACCACAGTGCAATATGATCAGCTCTCACTACCATCACCCCCAGCCCAGCAAAGCTGCCCTAGCGATGCCATCCTGGAGATAAAGTCGCCCTTTCATCTCAGTTCACGCCTTAGCGGAAACACTCCTGAGTGTGCACCCTGCCCACCACGTCCAACCATGGAGAGGGGGCTTCTCAGTCATGTCTGTATCACCGACCAGCTTTCCTTCATCCTTCTCTTTCTTTTCCTGGGTGACCTCTAGCCATCCGTGTTGCACTTGGGTGTTGGCGGTTTGGAACATGTGATCTCAGGCGAGAGGAGGGGCCCGGGGGGGGGGGCAACAAGCCCTGGGGCATGAGGGTGGGGCCAGGCACCTGGGTTTCCCATCCCCAGAACACTCATCAAAGGCATGCTCCCCCGTGTCAGCCCTTCTGCTTTGGCTGCAGGGCCCACTCAGGGCAGGGCGGCTGAGGGGGTCCCAGGGCCTGGGGCCGGAAGGAAAGCCAGCCAGGTGATCAGGAGGAAGGTCGGAAGTTAACTCGACTGAGAGCCCACTAAAGGCCAGGCTTGGCATTTTACTCCCGTGATCTCCTTTAATCCGCCCAACAAACTTGGGTAATGACTGGGTTTCCTTCCATTTTACAGGTGAGGAAACTGAGTCTCAAAGGGATTCAGTGACTTGCTCAGGGTTGCAGGCTGGGGACAGGAAGGGGAAGCCAGTGTTGGATTTTGTCTTGAGGGCCATGGGGAGCCATGAGAGAATAGAAAGCAGGGCTGAGGTGTGTGTGGGGGGGACAAGGGTAGGGGTGCTTTGGAGCCACTGTGATGGATTCAGCTCACCCCTGCCACCAGTACTGCTGCCGGGCTGGGGGTGCATGGGGACCCCTCCTGCCTCCCCTCTGCCCTGGTCAGGCCAGGCTCTGGGCTAAGAGCTGGCGGCTACCGCGGTTGTCACCAGGATGCACGACACGCTCCCTTCCTCCTGCTGTAGAACTCGGCTCCCACGGGGACTCCTGTCTGAGCACTTTTCCTCCGTTCTTAGCCTCCTTTTCCTGGGGCCGGCCCATTGTCAAGTATTGGTATCACCTGAACTGCCCACTCCCTGGAGAGTGCTTCCCTGACCACCCCCCACCCCTGTTGTGAGTTGAATTGTGTTCCCCAAAAGAGATAGGTTCAAGTCCTAATTCCCAGGGCCTGTGAATGTGACCTTCTTTGGAAATAGGGTCTTTGAAGGTGTAATCAAGTTAAGATGGATCTTACTGGATATGGGGGGGCTTCATCCAGTGACTTCTTATAATAAGAACAGGGAAATTGGAACACAGAGAGAAGGATGCCCTGTGAAGATGGAGTCAGAGATTGGAGTTACATGGCCACAAATCAAGAGGCAAGGAAGGCTTCTCCCCTAGAGCCTTGGGGGAGAGCATGCCGACGCCTTGATTTCAGCCTGTTGGCTTCTAGAGCTGCGAGAATAAATTCCTGTCATTTTAAGTCACACAGTTTGTGAAACTTTGTCTAGCAGCTCTAGGAAACTGCTGTACCCCCTAACTAAGTTGGGTCTCCCTGTGTTCTGCATCACACATCTTCCTTTCTTCCTCCCTCATACCAGAAATAACCCCTGATAATTATCTTTATTTATTTGTCACGTTCACTGTCCATCTCACGCACAATACTGGGAGCCCTATGAAGGCAGAGGCCTCGCCTGCCTTGTTCTCTGCTGTACACCCAGGGCCTAGCCCAGTGCCTATGGCGCTTGGTATACAATAGGTGCTAAATAAATGTTCACTTATTGGCAAAGATTTAATGAATGTGTCTGATGTGCTGGTGTTGCTCTCAGTGGACAAAATCAAGAGCCCTCTCTTTATGGAGCTCACATTCTACATTCACGAGGGAACGTAATAAATTAGCCAATAGAAAGGATGCTGGGAGATGATAAAGTCCTATGGGGGGGAAGGTGTTGGGCACCTCAGGGCTGCATCTTGGGCCACACAGCCATCCACAGGACCGCCTGCCTCCTGTACGCGATGCATGCTGGGAGGAGGGAGCCAGCGCCACACAGAGTCCAGCACATCCTAATAATAATAACACTAACAATATAACTCTTTGCCTCTGTGGCTCCCTTACTGTCCACAGAAAGTCTCCATGGGCATTACTGTCATGACTCTTTCACCAAGCCCAGGGGACCAGAGGTGGAGTCCACACTGGGAGAATGAGAACTCCCTGCCAGGCCTCCTGAACACAATGAAAACTACAGGTCCCTATTCCCACCACCTACCACCCATCATGCCTACTTAAAATAAGCATGTTCATTATCTCCATAAGTGGATCAGAAATCTCATTAGGCTAGCACCTAGGTGACAGCTTCCGGGTCACTCTGGGAAGATAGAAATTCTTTGTCGGCCACTGATCCCCAGTGAGGGTTTGGAAAATCCTTGCACCCACCATCCTGCCCAGCAGCCCTGCACCCACTAAGAATCTCCTGAGGAGACCACGCCCAAAGACTGTGATTCTCTTGGCTTGCAGTTGACTGGCTTTGATACTTTCTGACTTTTTAAACAATCAAGTGGTTCTAAAAGACTGCCATCGTTGGGAACCACGAATAGTTGATCCACAAACACATAGGGAGCAATGGTTGAGGACCAGGAATATGCCTTCTGGAAGCTTCTACCTAATATGGGAACTAGGAAGTTAAATAGATTATTACAATGAACTACTTTCCAGGTATTTGTTTTTGTTCATTCTATTTCTATCACTTACCAGTTGCTAGGCAATGATCTAAACACAATACAAATTTAACTCATTTAGACCTCAGAACAACAGTGAGAAAGGTACATGACTAGCCCGATTTTCCAGATGAGCAACCTGAGACACAGAGAACTCAAGTAACTTGTAAAAAGTCACCCATAAGAAATGGCCAAACAAGGATTCACACCCGGAGAATCGGGCTTCACGCTTCTAACCACTCTCCTCTGAAGGCAGGGGTTCCCAAATCTTGGTGGGATTTGTACAGCGACACAGATTTTTGTCCATATTCACCTCTGCCCCCTCCCTACCACCCTCAGGTTCCTGTTCAATCAGATGAGGTGAGACCTGGGCACCTACATGGTTTTCCATGTCCCAGGTGATTCAGATGCAAGTTCCCTAAAGACTGCCCTCTGAGGAACTCTCTGATTAAACAAGGTTTGGGGATTTTTATTTATTTTTTTAAAGATTTTTTTATTGGGGAATTGGGGGAATGGGAACAGTGCTGGGGAATTGGGGGAAGGGGAACAGACAAGATGCTGTCCTTTTGTTCTTCAGTCTAGTTGTGGAGGATGTTGCTTCACTGGCCCAAGTTGGCACCATCATTGCGCTCTTCCCAGGCGAGGCAGATCAGTCGCCGGCTTCTGGACTGCTGCTCACGGCGGCTGCTGGCTACACACGGTAGCCCATGGCAACCCACTGCCACAGGGGCTGCAGCCTACGCTGGCGACTCATGGCAGCCCAGCTCCAGGTTGAGCTGTTGTTCAGCATCTTAGCTTTAGAGGGCAGTGTCACTGGCCCTCATATGTGGTATCCGAACCGGGGCCCTCTGGCATCCCAAGCCAGTTCTTAACCATCGCGCCACTCGGCCGGGGTTTGGGGATTTTTAAATGTGCCCATAAATTCTGCGATACACTTCCCTTTAAAAGGAGGAAGCTAATTTCCCTCCCGTTGAGAATGGGCTGCATTTAATGACTTGCTTCTAACCAACAGAATCAAGCAGAAATGATGGTACATAATCTCTGACTTCCAAGAGGAAAGGGTAGGACAGGGCAGGCCTGGTGGGATATAGGAAGTCAAGAGGCACCATGCAGGACCCAAGAGCACGGCAGCTCCATCCTTGCTCTCTTAGATGGCTCGTTCTGGGGGAAGCCAGCTGCCATGCCAGAGGACACTCATGTGAGGAGGAACTGAGGCCTCCTGCCAACAGCCAGCACCATCATGTGAGTGTGCCATCTTGAAAATGGACCCTGCAGTCCCAACAGACATCTTTGACACAAAGTCGTGAGAGATCCTGAGCCACGCCCAGTCAAGCTATTCCCAAATCCCTGAACCACAAAAGCTGTCAGATAATAAGTGTTTGTTGTTTTAAGCTACTACATTTTGGAGTATTTATTATGCTACAGTAGATGACTAATACACAAGGGAACAACTTTCACTGTTGGTGGGAGTCAGGAAAAGCTGCAGAAATGACTTCTAAGCCAGGGCTTCAAGAACACGGGCCAAAATGGAGAGAGACAGCATTCATTCCAGGTTAAGGAGACAGCATGTGCTCAGGCATAGGTGGGTGAGGTGAGTTAGTATCTGGGGGCTTTTCCGGAAGCACAGGAGGCACCATAAGTGGCTAGAGATAGGGCAGGGTCACGTCGTGATGGACAGAATGACCATACATCCCACTTTGCCCAGGATGGTCCTTGCTCTATTGTCTGCTGACCAGGCATCTCATGCAATTGACTATGTGTCCTAGATAAAATCATCTCAATTTAGATGATGATAAGTTTGATATGGTTGCCCTGTTGATGAGCCCAGGGTGCAAGCTAAGGCATTTGAACTTTACCATGGAGGCAATGGGGAACCAGGGAGGGGTTTTATAAGATGGGAAGTGACCTGACGCAAACTGTGTTTCAGAAAGATCCAGTTGCACAGAAGGCACCGGTGTGCAGGATGAACTGATTTGGAGGGTGGGCTGATTTGAAGAATGAGTGTGGCGGCCTGACCGGCGTGGGACAAGATGAGAAGCCAGAGAGGAGATGGGCACAGTGGCCCTTGGCCAGGGAGGTCAGTGACCATGACAACCTACACTGAGGCCCAAACAGTGGTAACGGGGTCAAGGTAAGTTGAGGAAAATGGAGGAGATATTCAACAGACTTGTCTGCAGTAAGAGATGGGGGAGAAGAAATTTGGGGGGTGATCCCAAAGCTATCAGGGGTGTGGCCCCCGCATTTCAGAGACCAAAGCTCTGTCTAAAAATAGCTCTCAAATGAGTCACTACAATTGCAGCCAACAAGACTTTGGCTGGTTTGTTACTGAATTACACGGGAGTTGGCCAAAGAGAGTGAAACCACATGTAGTCTTGGCTCAGACAGGTCCCAGTTGGACCGGGTCTCCTGCTAAGGGTAGTGCCATAGCCCTGATGCATGCATAATCCCATTTCCCCCTCACAACAAGTCTGCAAGGATATTATAATGACGTTTTTCATTTTACAGTGAGGGCATCAGGCCTGAGAGAAGCTTCCAGGATGTTGTCTGCAGGCAGCACAGCTGGAACTCCAACCCAAGCCTCCCCAGATAGTCGGTATCAGCTGGAAAGAGGTTCTGAGGTGAAATCCCTAGAAACACATGCTTGCCTCCTCCCAGCTGGGATACCTTGGCTGAACTTGAGTCACCCTCCTAATAAAAATTCCATGTTCCATCAGCAGAATGCTTCCAGCCCAATTAGATCAATTTTCTCTAAGTAGCAATAAATGTGTTTTCCTTTCAGAGGCCAGCCCGACACATTAAGCAGGCTTGGGGCTGCCATTTCCCAGGCCGCTGGCTCTGAGTGCGTGGGGTCAGGGGTCACGGCGCCACCACCTCAGGCTCATTAGTGGGGCCCATTCATCTTTGCTGGGGACACCAGCACTCAACATGGTGGCAGGACTCGGGGCGGGGGTATGCAGGCAATTCATCAGAGACTCTGGTTTGCCAGAGACAAGAGCAGAAAAGCAAGCCCGCTCATGGGCTAGCAGGAGCCTCAGGCCCAGCAGCGAAGGCCTGAAGACGTCTGGTTAAAGGTTAACCTTCCCAGGATGTCTGTCTGTGAGGGCCTCAGCCACCATTCAGGAAACTAAAGGCCCCGGGCAGACCCCTTTCACATGCACCTGGCTCCTGTCTGCTGGCAGAGCTTTCCCTTCCGGCCACCTCCCTGGAGCCTGAAATCCATCCACGCAAAGCCTACAGGAGTTTAGAGAATGACATTGTCCCTTTAGCCCCCTGTGGCTCAGGGACCTGCCTGGAATAGGCCCTTTGATTTGCAAATCTAGACTCAAGGAATGAGAGAGCACTATAGCCTTGCCTTACCCTGCCTTGCCTAGGACACGGAGCCTGGCGGAAGCTTGGCAGAAGGCATGAGACCTCTCCACTTCCCCAGGGCTGGGGCTCAGCCTCCATCACACACACAGCCAGGCACACGCGCCCCATCGCTGGACGCAGGATTCCCAGAGGGGCACTAGGAGTTCACCAGGCTGCCGTAGTGAATGAAGGAACACAACCAGAGCGGCTTAGACAGCAGATTATTGTCCCATAGTTCTGAAAGCTCGAGGTCCGTGGTCAAGGTGTCAGCAGGGCTACCTGCTCCCTCTGAAGGTACAAGGGAAGGATGATCTGTTCCAGGCCTCTCTCCAAGACTCTGGTGGTCCCTTGGCTTGTGGCAGCAAGACTCCAATCTTCACATGGCGTTCTCAGTGTGCACGTGTCTGTGTGCAAATGTCCCTTTTTATAAAGACACCAGTCATACTGGATTCGGGCCCAGCCTCATGACCTCATATTAACTTCATCACCTCTGAGATTAGGACTTCAGCACATAAATTGGGGGGGGGAAGGGGCAACAGGGTACATAATTCAGCCCATAATAATCCCTCCTTGAGCCACAAGAGAGGCAAACCCCGTGATCCCACCAAGCCCAGCATGGGGGCTGGGGTACAACGAAGAGCTGTGTCTGCCCCAAAAGCGAATAGATGGAGGGGGTGGGGGGAGCAGACATTAGTCAATCATACAAGCAAATGTCCCATTACCACCCGTGGTGGGTACTTCGAAGCAGAAGGGTGAGCAGCTAGAAACATGACTAAGCAGGGCACGCTGCAGGTGAGAAGGCGAGCTGGGGCTGACAGGACAATGGCGTAACCATTCCTGGCTTTTCTCGGCTCTCCTTCAGTCCAGCTGACCCCACCCTCACATCCCTCTGTCCTGGCCATCAGGCCCCTTACTGCCCCCAGCCCTCCGCCCCGCCTGGTGTCTTTCCTGGAAGTAGGATTAATGGCGTCTGAGCAAGTCTGGCCAGAAACCACAGCTCGGGGTAACCTTTCCACAGAGCCCAGGGGCCTGGCAGAGGTCTCCTTGATTTATACCGCACCCCCCACCACCACCATGCTGCCCTCTCAGCAGAGAGCCCCTCCTTCCACACTCTGGGCGCCTGTCGCTTATGCTGCCACTGGGTGCAGACCATGACGAGCAGGTCCTGCCCAAATATCATCTCTGCTGACCTGACTCCCACAGGCCCCCACTCCCACCCCAGGACGTCTCCTCAGAACCCTAACCACAACGGAAACTTAATAATGAATGATAAAAATAGCTGTTTCGCGCCTGTCTCCCCTGGAGGCTGCAAGCTTTACAACTAAGACGATCCTGTGACATTGGAATGTTCTGTAAACACTGGCTGAGAAAACAAACAAAATAAGTATTTAACCAACCTCCTCCTTCTAGCAAAACCACACGCTGACCTGCGGGCTTGACGCGAGTCTGTGTCACTCCTCAGGTCACCAGGAGAATAAAGATGGCAAATGAGGGATGGCGTTCAGGGTGGAGGGGAGAGATTGGGCAAAGGGAGGAGAGTGAGGAAGTGCAATGTGAGTTGGCAGAACAGCGAGCCGAAAGGTTTGGCCAGAGCAGGGCCCGAATGCTGGGCTTGGGTGATGGTCATCGGTGCCACGGAAGAGTGGTAGCGTGATCAGAGCTGGCCTGTGCTGATACGGAGAGCAGGTGAGTCCACACAACAGTGCAAAAGGTGGGATCGGAGTACAGGACAGAGAGTACAGGACAGAGTTTTTTGCTAAAGCAAAGGTTCAAGAGCTGTCCCCCCGGGGAGGGCAATTGAGATCACTCAGGGAGAGCAGAAAGGGGGGTAAATCACACAGAATCTGGGGACCCAGTAGTACAGGGGAGAGGGATTCCGGAAAGCAGCATGGTCAGGACAGCATAGAAGGAGGGATCCGAGAGGGATCTGAGAGGGTAGGAAAGCAAGGCAGGCCCAGTATTCACGGAAAGGAGTGCCCCTTCGCTCATGCCATTCTCTCTGCCCACTGTGTGGCTCAGCGGAACCTGATTTCAAAGCCTGACCTCACCAGGGACCAAATGTCAAACCTGGGCAAGTTGCTGCACCACCAATAGTCTGTTTTCTTATCTATGAATCGGAGTTGGATAAACCCAAGCTGTTGAGGAATAAGGTGCATGACACCTTCAGATATCTAGTGCAGGTCCCAGCACACAGCTGCCTCCTGGGTTGTCCAGCCACTGGGTCCTGGTGCAAACCAGGATGTCTCAGCCTCAGCACTGTAAACTTTAGGGGCTATGTAATGCCCACATGCATTGTAGGAGGTTTAGCAGCATCTCTGGAAAGCAAAACTGTCTCCAGACATTGTCAGCTGTCCCCTGCAGGGCAAGACTGCCCCCCTCCCTGCTTGAGTAAACCAGGCAGATGTGAAAGCAAGTCTTTGAGAAAAGCTGTGTGCAAGTGTCTCCTCCGCCTCTGTCTCCCGGGGAAGGTCCTGTGGGTCTATGTACTTATGCATTTCATCAACAAACATGCTCTGAACACATATTCTGTGCCAGACTTGTGATGGGTCCTAAGAAGAGCACTGAACAGCGTGGTGAGTCTGCTCTCAGGGATTTGACAGTGAGTGGAAGAAACGATTTTGACACAAAGCGATCACATGGCAGAGCAGGAAGGATAATTGCCCCCGAAGAGATCTATGTCCTAATCCCTGAAACCTGTAGATATGTCACCTCCCATGGTAAACGGGACTTTTTTTCTCTCTCTCTTTTTTTAAAAATGTGATTAGGATCTTCAAATGGAAGAGTATCCTGTATTACGCCAGTGGGCCCAACAGAATGACAAACCTCCTTATAAGTGAAAGGCAGAAGGGTCAGAATCAGAAAAGGAGATGTGAGGGGTCTGGGTGAAAAGGGAGAACAGATGAAGAAGCAGAACTTGGTAGTCACAAAAGAGTCACAGGGATGTAAAGTACAGCACAGAGAATATAGTCAATAGTATCGTAATAACTATGTATGGTGCCAAATGAGTCCTAGACTTATCAGGGGGAATCACTTCGTAAATTATACAAAATAGCTCATCACCGTGTTGTGCACCTGAAACTAATAGAATACTGAATGTCAACTGTATTTGAAAAAATAAAACATGATTGTAAAAGAAGAAAGCAAAGGAGATGTGTTGACAGAAGCAGTGGTCAGAGTGAGAGTGAGAGAGAAATGAAGGTGCTACACTGCTCACTTTGAAGATGGAGGGAGGACCATGAGCCAAGGAATACAGGTGGCCTCTAGACGCTGGAAAAAGCAAGGAAACAGATTTGCCCCTAGATCCTGCACAAGAAACACATCCCCGCAGACACCTTCATTTTAGCCCAGTAGGACTCAACTCAAATTTCTGACCTCCAGAATTTAAAGGTAATAAACTTGTGTCATGTTAAGCCACTTAGTTGGTGGTAATTTGTTACAGTAGCAATGAGAAACCAATACACACAGTCACACAGTTATTATGCACAGGTGATTGTAAGTACTCAGAGGAAGGAAGTGGGCTGCCATGCGTGGTTGTCCAGGTTGCGTACTTCCCAAAAGTAGCCAGCTAAGGAGGTCATTGGGGCTGAAATTTAGCCCACACTGCTCTCACCAAGCCATGAGTGAGCCCTTGTGAGGACAACGGCTGTGGGAGAATAAGAACGCGCTTTCCTAATTCACACATGGACACTTTCCGTTTGTCAAAGGATGTGATCACCACCAGGAACAGGTGGGGTAGGGGGCGTTAGTTCCTTAAATTGCACAAAGGGGCTGCATACATAACTGTGGCCCTGGCGGGAGACTTTGACTCTTCTTAGAGTAGTCAGGAAGGCCTTCACAGAGGAGGTGACATCTGAGCTAGGTCTTAAACAGCAAATGTGGAAGGAAGGGGGAGGCATCCCAAAGAAAGAGAACAGCACGGAAGTCTGAAAGGGCGTGGTGCCCTTGGAGAATGAGGAAGTTCCACCTGGCTGCAGCATCAGATGTGGGGCAGGTGGTATAGGGAGAAACAAGTCACAAATGAGGGGTACAGTCTGGGATGTGCAGCTGCCTGATGCCACTCCAGAGGCTCTGGCCTGGACCAGACTCAGGCCCCCTTCCCACCAGCCCAACCCCAGAGACTTCTGTCTCCGAGGAGCACCCGACTATTCGACCACTCGCTTTTAGGGTCTAGTAGTCGTGAGTCGTTCCTACAGTGCCCCCCTTCCCCAGCACTTAGCTCCAAGCCAGTATTGATGGTGTCTTGACCTTCCCTAATATATTGCCACAAGGTGACGTGGGCCAGTCCCGCAGTCCATCAGGCCACAACTCCTCCCGGGCCTCAGCAAAGAACAAGGAAAAACCATCAAGCTGGGCATGGGGTTTGCGATACAAATGGCAGTAAGTTGTTTTCAGGAGGCAAATGAACCCCCACAGACTAATGGCCGACCATGTCCTCCCAGCCATTGTCCCCCACCCCCCACCCCGCAAGCCTCCCCCCCTCCAGAGCTGGCCCAGCTGGAAAGCTGCAGTGGCTCCAGCTCCCCCACCCCCACCACACCACCCCCAAGTCCTTTTGCTGACAGTATAACCTTCAGGAACCTGAAATTCCTGAGTGGTCCCCAGAGCTCAATGCATCTTGAAAGAAAATTTGTGTAATGTCATTTCAGGCTGTCCCTAATCCAGAATTATTGAGGGGGGGCTGGGACCTGGGAATTGCCTCTGACACTTGACAAATACTTGGCTTTGTGTAAATGGACAGGCTCCTGAAATAACTGCCTTTGGATGTCACATGAAGAGAAATTAATTCTTTATTAACTTCCGCAATGATAATCTAATAAACCCATCGGGCCTCTGGGCCCCAGCATTTAAAGAGCTTGGCGGTTTGGATGCAAATGTCTCCCGACCCCATTTTGTCGGGAATATGCTCATGGAGAAGAGAAATAATCAGCTCTAGAGGTCAGATGTCATCTCAGGGTCAAAATGGGTGACTTTCATGGCTCCGTACAGACCTGAGAGTCAGAAGACGGCCTTCTCTTTGATAGCCAGCTGTTCTGGGTTTTCTGGGATGGGCCTCAGTTTCAGCTACTCTCTCCCTTTGTTCCCAAAAGAGCTTTTGTTATGGTCAGAGGACAGTCTCTCATTTTTGCTTAGATTGTTAAGTCGTCATAGACCTCACCCTCAAGTTCCAAAAGACTATCATTCATTCCTTCAACTCCTGGGTGCCTACCATGGGCCACACATGAGAATACAGGCCTCTGGCCTTGGAGGTTTCTAGTCCAGTGGAGATGCAAACAACAAAACTGGTTGTAATTGTAAAGTGGGGGGAAATGCTATGAGGACAAAGCATATCTGGGGAAGTGCATAAACCGGACTTCTCTGCAGAGTTGAGCCCAGACACCAGTCACAGTGTGGATCCACAGAGTGAGCCGCAGGCCGTCCAGCCTAGAGGCTTTCGGGTCCTTCGGACCAGGCCTCTCTGCTGAGGTCCAGGCTCCACCCCTGCCCTGAGCACTGACAGAAACAGGAGTCTGGGAGGCTGGCCTGGAGGCAGGAGGAGCAGGAAAAGGAGGAGAAAGGAAAGGAAATCGCCACTGCCTCCCAGAGCTGATGACGGGCAGGGGTGGGGGGCACACGCCTTCCAGGACAGGGAAATCAGAAACCCCTAAAATGCCAGGGACACAGATCCCAGCATGACCTGGTGCTTGGCTGTCCCTCCTCACACACCTCCCACAACGGGACACTTACCCACCACTCGAGGCCACAGAAAACTGGTGACAGTAAGTTCTTCTTGAACAGACTAAAGTGTGTGTGTGTGTGTGTGTGTGTGTGTGTGTGATTAAAGCATGATAAATGCATATCACAAACTAGTAAAGAAAGAAATATTATTCATTCATGGTACTAGATCAATGGTCTAACTACAGAGGGTGCCAAAAAAAGTATACGCATTTTAAGAAAGGAAAAAGCTGTGTTAAAATTGTAATACTCAATATATACCGATAACAAAAGATGACTACAAGTCACGTGTATACATTTTTTTTTGGCACCCCCAGTATAGGAGATCTCAGATGAATTTTAAGTCTCAGTAAAAATCAAACAAGAAAACTGGGGGAAAAAATGTAGGCAAATGGAATTTGGGCGTAGGGAAAGAATTTTCTAAGCATAAGAGCAATGGAAAGGTTCACAAAGGAAAAGATAATGACCACATAAAAATTTTAAATTTCTCTATGTTATAGACTCGAGCATGATAATCAATACCACTTTTTAAAAGGGGCAAAAGGTGGAAGGAGATAATTCACCAAAGAAGAAATACAAACAGCTAATATGCATATTATTAAAAATGTTCAATTATGCTCATAATCATAGAAATGCAAGTAAAAGCAGCTCTAAGGTGTCATCTTTCACCTATCAAATTGATTTTTAAAAATTTTAATGATATTCGGTGCTGAGGATGAGAAGTACACTCACTCACGTGGCTGGGGTAGGCGCAAACTATTACCACCCGCCTGGAAATTGGTTTTCTAGTATGTATCAAGAATTGTAAAATCCTTTATACCAGATTCTTCAATACACAAAGAACAGACTTTCAAAAGGAGGGAGAGCAGGTATCAATTAAGAGAGACTCACAAGATGTATCTACCAAATGCAAAGTGTGCACTTTTGTTGGGATCCTCACTCCAATGAGCTGACTGTGCTGAGACATCTTTGCGATAACTGGAGAACACTGGACCTAGCCAGATATTAGATGATATTTAGGAATTTATTGTTCACTCTTTTCAGGCGTGTGTGAATGGCATTCTGGTTATGATTCAAGAAGGTATATATTTTACCTATTTGAGAAGTAAAACTTAACTTTTATAGGGGAAATAATACATCTGAGACTTGCTTTAAGTTTTTCACCAAAAAAAAAGAAAAATGGGGAGGGATAGATAAAACAAGATTGTCAGAATGCCAGTAATTGTGGAAGCTGGACGATAATACAGGGGTGTCCATTGCACTAGTCTCTCTGTGTGCATCTGAAATCTTTCCATAATAAAAGGTGTTTTATCACTTGATAAAATGATAACGGTTTATATCACCTGAACCAGTCATCTGTCTTTGAGATTCTATCCAAAGAAAATTACCAAGGATGTGACTAAAGATTTATGTATAAATATATCAACAAGAAAACTGGTCATAAAAGAAAAAAAATATCAGTGAAAGCAAATTATCCCATAACAAGTTATAATATAGCCAAAGAGACAAATATTGGGCCACTATCGTAAAAAGATTTTTTAAAAAACACATATTGGCCTTTGAATATGTGTTAAGTGAAGGGGAAAGGGGAAGCAAGATACAAAATTATATTTTCACTACAATCCCAATTCTCTTAAAAATGAAT
Organism: Hipposideros armiger; assembly: GCF_001890085.2. NCBI lineage: Eukaryota > Metazoa > Chordata > Mammalia > Chiroptera > Hipposideridae > Hipposideros > Hipposideros armiger. Next base: position 1,019,142 of record NW_017731381.1, read on the forward strand.
ATATTTGCATATGGGGAAAAGACCAAAATGTTAACAGTAGTCATCTTTGGGAGGTATAATTACAAATGATTTTTATTTGCTTCTTTAAACTTTTCTCTATGCAACAAGGTGGAAAATGTAATTATCTTCAGAGCTGGTGCCGAAATTCCTCTTAGGAAAGCATTGGACTTTGGAGAGATGCCCTCATATGCACGTGGGCTACAAGCTGAATTCTTGAGGGCCCGACCCAAGAGGGAAACTGATGCCAGGCAAGCTCAGGGCAACGCAGGTCTAAGAAGCAGAGGATGCTTGGAGAACAGAAACTGGCCAGGAATGCACAGAGCTCCTGGCAAGCGTTGTGAGTGTCTTCCACTCACAGGTCTAGCTCATTTAACCTATAACTCTGAGAATGTCTCTCTCCCTGCTCTCCAACTAACATAACAGGTATTGCTTATACAATTAGAGGGGGAAATGGTTTCTTTTTCTTTTTTAAGGAAAATGAAATCTTTATCCCAAGCTGGAACCTGCCTTGCTGGGGCCACCTCCCTATTGGTACCCACCTGGAACCATCTAGAACAAGTCAGCCTCAGAGTGTGAAGATGGCATTCACTTCCTCTTATCGACTGGCATTCCTCTCACATCGGTTCCTGATATTGCCTTGGTTCTATTATAAATCTCCTCCCCAGGGTAAGCCCCCTTCTCTAGGTGGGCACTAAGGAGGCCTAGATCCTGCTTCAATTGTACTACACACACCTGAACATAATGGGTCTGACCAATTCAAGGTAAAAGGTACTATCATCTCCCTCAGCCTACACTCTATATTTCTAATAATGCAGCCTATAGCTACATTACATTTTTGTTGCCTCATGTTGTGTCAATTATTGAGCTATCGTCTATCACTTTCAAAACCATATATTCTGAGTTTGATGCTGAAGCTGGGACTCTGCAAACTACATTTCTCCTTGGTCAGAAGGGTCCATGTTTGACTCTGACAATAGAAGGCTGGAAGAGGAAGAACAGATATGCTCCTTTATGTTTTCTCTGTTCTTGTTCTAGTCCTTGTTTGGGGTGGTGCTGCCCCAGTACACACCTTCACCCTGGCAGCGGCATTTCTTCCCAGTCACAGAAACTGCATCCTGTTTGTCTTTGTTTCCAGCACTTGCAGAACCAGCCCCATCCAGTCCCCTGGGAGACACCGGCACTTGCCAGCTAGCGCCGCCTCCTCGGAGGTCTGAGTCCCAGCTCCCCGGGCTCCTCCTCCCAGCCTCTGACTTCCACCCTTTCAGCTTTCTGATGACTGGCTGTTATGGCTATGAAGTACTTTCTGTGAAAATACCTGGGTGGTTTCTGTCTCCTGATGAGACCTCAACTGGTAGGGCTGCTGCAATGTCTCATCTTCTCCCACTGTATATACCTAATGGGTGATTGCTCTAGAGGTAACTGCTAGATTCCTCCTGGTAAGTTGGAAGTCAGATCCTGACTATCTTTCAACTCTTTGACTATCCCTCCCAGTTTCATGCTGTCTATCAGCATGATCAACGGACACACTGAAGCCCTCGTCCAAGTCACTCATCAAAATATCACCCAGGACGGAGGCATCCATGTACCACTGAACACCTCTCTCCTTTGCCCCTGAAGCATCTCCCAAAAGAGGCCTTCCTCCCACCTGTGCGCTCCTGAATCACATCAGAGGCAAGATGTAGAACAAGCCATACGTGAATCATCCTGAAACTGCAATCCAGCACAAGTGGGGCACGGCTGCCGTCAGCTGGCACTGCCTGGGCTGCCTCTGGGGACAATGGGCTTCCACCGTGAGAACGTGTGCGTTACCTGGAGAGCCACACCCATAAGGCCTCCTTTCCTGAGCACATGTTCACCCAGGTCCAGTATTTATGCTGTTTCCTAATTGCACAGCAAAGCAGCAGTACAAACAATATCAAAGGTCTATTTTGTAAATTGCGTGTAAATTATATAATTTTCTCAGAAATTGTTTTTACATCTAATTAGCACAAATTATCTTACCAAAACTAAATAAATAAATAAATAAATAAATAAATAAATAAATAAATAAATAAATAAATAAATAAAAAGGAAGTTGCATCCAAAAACAGCACATGGGCTTTGGTTACCTTAATTAGAAATGCTTCCTTTAAAATGGAAATAAGCAATCTTGCAAATCAAAGCATCTCCAAGGTCAAACTTGGGGACCCCAGTTTCTCCTGGGAAATCCTGGTGCTTGGAGGACAGATCTTGTTGGGAAGAGGTTTCTTATTTGGGAAAGAGAACGTCACTCAAGGTGACCTGACCTCTAGAGTTGGGGAGTTGTACCCCAGAAAGAAAACAGCTATAAATAGTAGCCAAGCATATCTTTTAGACCAAGCACCATGTGCTGGGCTAAACCCTCCGCGTGGCTAATGCAGTCTCTCCAGGGTCTCCTTCAGGGCGATGGTCCTCCAAGCAAGGACTCCAGGACCCAGGCCCTTATGCCAAGCTTCATCCTCTGAGTCCCCTCACTCAGGCAGCAGAGAGGAGAGGAGAGGAATTGTGGAGTGGGTACCCCCCCCCTTAACCACCGTGTTTCCCCGAAAACGAGACCTAGTCAGAGAAGAAGCCCTAGCATGATTCCTCCAGGATATGGACGGCACACACCCCTCACATGAGGGTTTTATGACCTGTTTCAGGGAGAAGGGCGCCTTTTCCACAAACTCCTTCAGCTTAAAATATTCAGTATGCCACGGTGTCATGTTTTGGCACCTAAAAATCATGCGAGGGCTTATTTTCTGGCTAGGTCTTATTTTCAGGAAAACAGTACCTGGGCCCATAGGTGTTTCCCATCACTTCTCTTACATACATTTGACAAGAACTAGTCAGAACCAAGTGGCACTGGGGACAGTGCTAGAACATTCCCGGTGACACTTGGTAAGTTCTTGGTAAGCACAAATGATGACACTGGATGAGCCTCATACGTCTCTGCTCCAAAGCCCCCCATAAGACCCAGGTCCTAGCAGTACTCCCCCAGGGACTGGAACCAGCTCCCTCTCCCCTCAACCATTAGCTGTATACTTCGTCCAAACACAAAAAGAGCTCCTCAGATGGCCATCTGCCTAGGAAGACTTGCCATTTCTGTTTAGGGACCCAGGCAGCCGCAAAACCACATTCGCTCATCCACAAAGATGGATGCCACCGTGGCTCCAGCCAGGCCAGTTCCCACCCCTTGGACACTTGGGAGGACGAGGCTCTGGGTTGCCACCCGGACAGCTCTCCACTCCCTCTGCCCTGCCTGCATCCCACCATTCGGCTTTGTATTCGTTACCTAGGGCTACCACAAACTGAGTGGCTTAAAAAACAGAAATGTATTGTTTCAGATTGCTCAAGGCTATGATATCAAGGTGTCAGCAGGGCTGGTTCCCTCTGAAGCTCTGAGGGAGAAGAATCTGTCCCACTGCTCGTCCCTAGGTGCTGGTGGTCTGCTGGCAATCTCCGGTGCTCCTTGGCTTGTAGACGCAGCGCCCTGATCTCTGCCCTCAGCTTCACTTGGGGTGCTTTCTGTTCCCCTTCTCGTCATCTTCCCTCTGTGCATATCAGTTTCTGTATCCAAATTCCTTCCTTTTATAAGGACAGAGTCTTATTGGATTAGGGCCTACCCCCAATTATCTTATTTTAACTTGATTATCTACAAAGACCCTATTTCCAAATAAGGTCATAGTCACAGGTCCTAAGGATTAGGACTTCAACATCTTTTGGGGGGACTCAATTCAGCGAGGTCCCAGCATGCTTTGAAGTCTTAGCTGAAATTGCCCTGACAACTCTGGACAACCCCCGCTGCCTAATAACCAGAGATGAGGGAGAAAGCCTCCTCTGATGGGAACATGCCTCCCCTACCCCCAGGCCTGATATATGAGCAGCTATGGGTGGCAGGCACAGGAGAAGAGGAATGGAAGCAGCCCAGCTCAGAGCCCTGCAACATCAGTAGCCTCATGATGATTAATAATTATTAATAAGTTATTAATAAAGATTAATCCAGACCCTTCCTCAGAGCTGCAGAGGAGGCTGGCTCCTAGCATGAAACAAATGGATGACAACAACTCAGAGGAAACCTGCCTGCTGGCCTGGGGACCCAGTGGGTCCCTCTCACCTCCTGGGGCGTGCAGTCTCAGAAGCACACCTGAGTGGGCTGAGACATCTTGGGCAGGTCCATCCCTCCCTCCCAGGATTGAGCGAGCATTGCATACAAGGCATCTGCAAAGTGCCCATGCAGAGTGGGTGCTCTCTAAGTGTTTGTCGAGTCTTCCAGGGAAGGCCTGAGCCCTGAGTCATGGCAACCCTGGCCTTAGCTCAGCCTGACCAGCTAGGCAGAGGGAGTGAGAGGCAGAAGGGGAGCGCTGCCTCAGAGGTTCCCTCTCCTTAGAGAATCTGACAGCCATGCTGGACCCAACTGGTTAGCAGGCAGCAGTAAAAATGGTAGCTTATCCCGTTTCCAAGAGTCTCCTATGTGCCAGGGGCCCTGCGAGTATCACCTCCACTTTACAGAGAAGGAAGCTGTGGGTCCAAGAGGTTACATGAGTTCTCCTAGATCACACAGAGGGCAAATGGTGGAGTCTTAGCAGATCACATGGCACAGAGGCTGGACAAGACTTTTTTCTGCTCACTCATGGCCACCAAGGCCTGAGCCATTAACACCTAAAATGGACAGAGCACAGCAGTGGAGGTGATAACACAGACACAGACTGAGATACAGGCACACACACACTGCCTGGGTTTCAGAACCCGGTTAGGACCTAGGGCCATTGCTCCCACTCTGCCCTGTTTCACATTTCTCCTGATGTTCCTAGGACCTTCCCTTTTGAGGTTCTCAGCAAGTTTATATTTGGGAATAATTGTAACGTAATTTGATACATAATTAGGCCAGAATAGAAGACTGCGTTTTTAACTGCCCATACATCCTCATCTCATTTAAATAATTCCTAATATATCCAAGCAGGCTGCCTTGGGCGGCACTGATGTGTATTGAACTGAGGCTAATGAAATAAGGGATGGGAGAGGGAAAATGCTATTTCAGAGTCTGAAGATCACCAATTAATGACACGAAAAACCGAGAGGGACTCTGTTCACCTAATGTCCCCTGTGCGAGGCACAAATGCAGGCCCCTCGCAGCCTCCCTATTCACCTCCTCCAAGGCAATAAAGACGAGCAGAGGGACAAGGACGGGGGTGGGGAGAGTGGCAGGAGAGCTTCGAGGGGACTCAGCTGGTGCAAAGGCTGCCTCTGCCCCCACTCACCAAGACAGCCATTCTCACATCCCACCACCCCTCAGTTCTGACCCGGCTCCCCCGTAATGCCTCCACTCCCTCTCTAGCCCACATTTATTGGGCACCTACTGTTTCATTCTCACACTGAGATCTAGTAATAGGCTCAGAGGCCTTGTTCTGGTAAAATAATCAATCCATCAACCCATTTGCTCAGCTTGGCCCCCAGAGGATCAGGTGTTTGTCTACACTTGCATCTCAGGCCATATGCCACTCACCGGGCTCTAACCTCACAAGCTGTCTTTTAGTTCTTCAAACACTACAAGCTCAGGGGCTTTGCATATGCTGTTCCCTCTGCCCGGACACAGCCTTTACTCCTCCCTGGCTGGCTCCTATCCATCCTTCAGGCTCCACTTACAGGGCACCTCCTCCGAGAGGCCTTACCAGACGCCCCCTGTCCTTCACTGTCTCAGTAACCAATTTATCTACTCACACTTCGCAATACTAACCATAATACAAAACTTGCTTGATTCATGTCTGTCTCCTGCCTGGAAATGTAAGCTCCACAGGGCAGGGACCATGTCATATTTTCTCCTGTATACCCTGAGCTTACCACGGAATAAGCACACAGCAGGTACCAGTGAACATGCTTTGCATATATTGAACGGATTACTCTACAGGAGAGAGAGAAGTGGTAAGCAGCATCAGGCCCCCCCCCCCACTGCCTCTCCCATCACATTTCTCTGAATCCCTCAACACCTAGTACTTGAGAAAGTTCACGCTTCCTCCTAGTGGCCTTTCTCTCTGCCACCCTTTCTCTCTGTGTTCCCATCACTCGTTCTCCATCAGTCAGCTCTGAGACATTACAATGTGGCATCCTGAATCTCCACCTGTGAATGCCTAACCCAGCAAAGTCCCGCCATCATGCAGAGAGGGGAGGGGTCAGAGCTGGGGCTGGTATGGGACAATGAGCCAGGGCTTCAGGCAGGAGCCCAGATGGGATGGCAGGAGACAGAAGTCACAGCTTGGGGTGGAAGCCTGGGCCAGCCAGGCCTTTTGGAGTGAGCCAGCAGAGAACCTGCTAAATGGTTCCGTGATGCTAACTGTACTGTTCTCTTAGCAAAAATAAGAAGTGATCCAGCCCCCTCGCTAACTACCCCATCTCTCTCTCTCTCTCTCTCTCTCTCTCTCTCTCTCTCTCTCTCTCTCTCTCTCTCTCCTGTTTTCCCAGGACTAAGACCTCAGTTCACAGTGCTGCGTGTGAACTTGGTAAAATAGTTGCACTGAAAGTCTCCAGCTGCACAGTCCACAGGAGAGAGATTTCAAGTTCTCTCAAAGGTGAGAATTTGGGGAGATTTCGCTTTTCTCCCAAATGGCTTCTCAGCAGCAGATCTGACTTACAGGATCCGATCAGGAGCCTCTCTCTGGAAGGAGCCTGGCGCAGCGACAACCAAGCTGCCCCACGGCCCAGGATGGAAAGCAGGCCCAAGTGGTTCCTGCCCAGGAACACCACCTTACCCCTGCCCTCACTCGTCCACTGTCACCCAGATGCCTGCTCATGACTGGGGTGTAGGGCCTCTTGGCGAAACACCCTGGGCTGCTCCCCCACCCAACATTCCCCAGCTCTCTGAGCCCTTTATTAATAAGTTATTAATAAAGATTAATCCAGACCCTTCCTCAGAGCTGCAGAGGAGGCTGGCTCCTAGCATGAAACAAATGGATGAAAACAACTCAGAAGAAACTTGCCCGCTGGCCTGGGGACCAAGTGGGTCCCTCTCACCTCCCGGGGTTTCAAGTTCCAGCATGTGTGTCTCCTCCCTGTCCTCTCCCTCTGGTCCTCATTGGCCTGGGAGTTTGGGGAAGGACCTCAGGGTCATTGGCTATGTTTCTGGACAAAAGCACTGCACACCTTAAGGCCAAACTGGCTCCCCCGCCTGGCAGAACCCTCCATGAACCAGACAGACCAAACAAGATCAAAGATTGGGCCCTAAAGGCCAGCGAACACACCAGACCGCATCACCCTGGTTCCCAGTTCGGAAAACCTAGTCATCCCACTGGTGTTTTCTCCGGGTTCCAGGCAGCAAAACGGAGTGGTTGGGAGCTCAGACCGGAAACCAGACTACTTCTGTCCAGACCCAGGCTCTCTCACTCCCTGGCCTTGTGACCTCAGGCACATTCCTGCCTGTATCCTGATTCGTAAATGGAGGTAAGTGCCATGTCTCTTTCCTAGAGCAACTGTAAGATCAAATGAATGGATATTAGGGTGATTGACTGTTCTGTTTTAGCCAGAACTATCCCAGATTTAGCGCTGCAAGTCTGGCATCTCAGGAAACCCCTCAGTTCCCAGACAGTAAATAGGGATTTTCGCCCTAATTAAATATATATGTATATATAGTGCCTGACACATGGTAAGTGCTACACAATGTATTTTTTTAAAACTTGAGCTGAGCACAAGTGACATCACTTGCCAAAATGTGTCCCCCATGTGTCCCATCCCATGCTCTCTGGAAGGCTCACCAGTTTGATTTTGGGATAGGCCCTTAATTCGGTGCCCGAGGCAGGCTTTCCCAGGCCCCTATATGAGGAAGACCCCTTCCCTGCTTGCCTCAGATGCCTGGAGGGGTCCCTGGATCCGGAAACGTCCTGTCCCATGGCCCCTCCTCTGGTGCCAGAGTCTTTCTGCTCCAAATGGATGGGCCCCCAGGAGCCACCCCCGCAGTCTCAGAAGGGCCGCCTTTGGCCAGGCCCCAGCCCCTTTCACACTCAGGTAAAACTTTAACCAGAGGCCTTTGGCGGCAGCACTGGACCCTATACTCCCATTCAGGCCATGATAAATGACTGCTGTCACCGCAACATGAATGCTCATATTGAAAAGCCCTGCTTTCTGTCTCCCTCCCATTCAGGCTGCCAGCTTCTTCTCTCTTAAGTCACTGGGCATCACTCACGTGTCACCCTGTCCTGAATGCCCCCCAGTCAGGGACCCTTGCTCCCTCTGCCCCTCGCCTCCCACCTTCCCCTCCCCCACTTCCTCCTTCCCAGATTCTCTCCCCTTCCCTCCCCATCTCCTTCCTCTCCTCCCCCACCCACCTTCCTCCAGCCCTGATTTGTTTGGTCCCGAGCTTCGGACCAGGGAAGCTCATATGCCGATGCTCGTCACCCATGCTGTCGCCACCAGGACAGCTGATCACAGACACAGGAACTCGCCCTCACTGTGTCTCCCCATCACGCTCCAGGCTGGAGTTCCACGAGCATCAGCACCACAAATACCGCCCTAGAGGGAAGAAGGGAAAAAACAAATAGGGCCCCAAAATGTAAATGAGAAGAAAGCCTACGCACCGTGCCCTAATGCCAGGGTTCTTATTCCAAATGCCAGGCACGTTATATCTATGTGAGCCTGGCTTGTGTATCTCTGGGGAGAGCAACAAAAAGATCCATCAGATTCCCCCAAAATGGACCACAAGCCACTCAGAGGCTCTGCTCACCCCAAGATGGCCCAGCAGCACTGGAAACCCCAAACCAACTCCACACTGCAGACAGATCACCCCCAAGCCTGAGGCCTCAGCCCAAGTGGTTTCCCCTTTCTCCCCAACAGCTTTATCTGCCATAAGAGGGAGTCACGCTGGCACAGCCAAGGGCAACCAGGGGCCAGAAGCCACCGCAGAAGAGAACGTTGCATCGCATTCTTGAAGCCAGGAAAAACTGCTCCTTTCTCTGGGAGTGAGAAGTTGTATCTTTGTCAGCACCCTCTTCCCCTAAACACCCATCCATCTGGGAGCCAAGGGAACTGAAGGGGAGTTCTACCCGGCAGGGACTGCTCAGGAGGTGCCTCACTTGGCAGAACCCCGTGTGGCTACTTTGACTCTGACACTTGCCACATGGGGTCGTAACAATCTGTACTAATCGACAGAAGGCCAAAATGTGGTAAATATTCCTTAAACATTTTCTCTGTTCCTGTGGAAGGAAGGGAATTCTCCCTCCCAACTATACACTCGCTGCCATCTAGAAATGAAAAATGGCCACCAGGGGAGCTGATGACGCTGGTATCCCGATTGCAAGTCTGAGATAGGCTTGAGCCAAACGATTGTAACAGTTTGAGCCAAACAATAGTCATAGCTAATGTTCACGGAGTACTTGTCACGTACCAGCACCCTGCCAAGCACTTTACACGCACGTTTTCTTCATCCTCATATCCAAAGGAGTGGGTATCACCATGATCCCTATTTGCAAATGAGAAAACTCAGACCCAGAGAGGTTAAGCAAATGGCCCAAGGCCACAGGAAGCATGTAAGTGACAGAGCTGGGACAGCAACTCGGGTCCATCCGACACTAAAACACGGCTGTATTGTCTACATTGTTCCATGATTGGAAGTTGAGCCTTGAACTTCCCCATGGCTGGGTACCTGCTTCTCAAATAATGTAAACTCCTCACAGAAGCAGCACTAACCTTCTATCAACGTTCACATCTCAGGTCAGGTTTCACGCAAACGGACCTTGAGACAAGGATTTGGGCACAAGAAGTGTTCCCAGGAGAGACCAGTAAAAAGACGGGGAGCTGCAGGTCAGGGAAGTGGAGGAAACCGTACAAAGGTGTGGAAGCCCCAGCCTAACCTGCAGGGGGCCTCCGGGGTGTAAGTTACACCTGAGGGTGGTCTTGACCCAAGGCAGGAGAGCTCCACCAGGAGAATGGATGCAGGTGAAGGTGAGGATGTAAACTGAAGCCTCCCAGGAATGTGTTGGCTCTCTGTTCATGGGGCAAGGCCACTCCAGTAGCCTCAATGCAATTCTCTAAAGAAGAGAGAAGAGACCCACGTGCTGGTGATTGGAAACACAGCCAAAGCCAGGACAGGAGGTGGGACAGGCAGGGAAACAGTAAAAGGAGTCCTAGAGGGATCTGGACAGAGCATCAAGGTTGCTACAGGTCGGCCGTTTTTCTCAGGCTGAGGGTAGACATTGCTGCATTGAAGTCCATCAACCATCAGGACCGCATCACCCTTGAGTGGAGCTGGGAGCAGTGAATTGGAGAGCGGGTTCAGCTCTCAGTCACCAGGCAGAGGGGTTCTGGCTGGGTCAGACAAGAATGTTTCCTCCTTCCGAGGAAATGAGCACTCTGGGGCAGGGCAGCAGATGGGTCTCCTCACAGTGACTCGCTGCTGAAGGGTGCGCCTACGCCTCTACTGATGACAATGGGGGCTGTTATAGGCACTGTGAGGCACCCTGCAAATGCAGTCAGGATTGGGGTGCTGGTATTGCTGATTGAGGCTTTATTTTACAAGAAGAATTGACTTTTATTTCCAGACAAGGGCCTCAAAATGAAATACTCAGGCATCTCTATTAATGAGTCGTTCTAGATTTTAAATACAAAAAGAAATCTTGCATCATTAAAAGAAAAAGAAGTCTTGACAAGTCTGCTATGTAATGTTAATGTCACGTTTCTATACATCGGGGATCTCAACTCTTCGGAAAATCAAATACTAAGAGGGGGAAACTTAGCAAACGTGAATCTAAAATGAGAATTACCTCATTATTATTAGTGAATAATCATCCTCACATTAGTGAATTAACTTTAAAATATTAAACTTAACTACCAATTAACCTTCAATCGATGCTTTAAATGAATTTTATTGAAGTTACTTTCCAAAGTAAAAATATCATTAATAACATATGTTCAATGTTATATATCTTTCTTGTACTGTGACTAATAGAAAGTGTTTTTTTTTTAATTTTCCAAACTTGCTATTTTTTAAATGATATTAAGGTTGGGGAAGGTGGAGGCACACAGAAGTCAGATCACAAATGTCTGGTCAGGTTACCCTGAGACTAGGCAACCTCCTGAGGGCTGAACCTGATAAATGCAAGCAGCCCCCCTGCTGATCCAGCAGGAAAAAAATCTGTCTAGGACATTTAGGTTTAAGGCCCAGAAAAGCATCCCTGAGTTCCTCCTGATACCTACCCCAGCCGGCCACATGGAAATAGCCAGAGCCCCAAATCCAGATCCGATGGAACGAGGCATTCAGTTCATGTCCTAGCACCAGGAGGCCTAAGCAACCCATTTCTTCTTTCTCCTCAAGGGTGGGGAGGGGTCGTCCCACACAATCCTGCCTCCCAGCCACTTAGTACATCCCTGAGACCTGAGGGTGTCATCATGGAAGAGTTACTATATGCCAGGCCCTCTAAGAAATCCTTTCCAGGTATTATTTTATACCATTTTCTTAATGAACCTGAGAGGTAGGTATGGTGGGGACAGTCACTGAGTGCCAATACCCATGTGCTCCTCTGCATTTCCCAGATGCCCTTGCAGCTAGTTTGGGGTCATTAAGACTGAGTTGTAACCAGTGGACTGTAGGTGGACATGATGGGTGCCACCCCCAGGCCTAAGCCACAAAACCGAGGTCAGGAAACGTTTTCTGTAAAGAGCCAGGGGGTAAATATCTTCGGCTTTGCAGGCCTAATGGCGTCTGTCACCACTGCTCAACTCAGCCACTGCAGAGCAAAAGCAGCCCTAGACAATAAGTAACCAAACAGGTGTGCCTCTTCCAATAAAATTGTATTTACAAAAACTGGCCAGAGACTAAATTTGGCTCGAGTGTAGTGTGCCAACCTCTGTCCCAAAACGTCCCACTAAGTCCTCACTCTCAGCTGGCTTAATACAGAGGATCCTGCAGAGAGAACCCTCAGGACGTATTTGGGGATGACAGGTCCACAAAAAGGAACGCCCTAGGTCCCTGAGTCACTGCTTTAAGGAGGTCACCGAACTCAAATGGATGGAAGCAAGAAATAACTTGCATTGTGTTAAGCCACAGAGATTTGAGGATTGTGTTATAACAGCTCCTGTTTATTAACCTGACTAACAAAGGAGGGTTCACTGTTCCTTTTTGACAGCTGAAAGAAATGAGGTTCAGAGAGGGAAATGATCCACCCAAGTCTCCAAAGCAAAAAAAATACTGGAGCCAGGTCTAGGATGACCAACTCCCCCTCATTTGCCAGAACTTTCCTGGTGTTAGTGCTTCAAAGTCCCACATCCTGGGAAACACCTCTGTCAGGGGGAAACAGGCCAGCAGGTCACCCAGCCAGAACTCAAGCATAGGTCTGTCTGGTGTCAAAGCCCATTTTCACTGCCCTTTGGGAAGAAAGTCATTGGGGGGGGGCCAGTTCAGCTTGGCCTAGTCCCTGCTGGAAGGCCTCACACCCTAGTGCCCATTCCAAGTGTACCAGACCTGGGAGGTGAGCGTGGAGCCATGTCATCTCCGCGTCCCAGGCCTCAGGCCTCCTATCCCAAAGGCAGTGAGTCAGGAATGAATTTTAAATATATACTAGCTTGAGTGTAGAAGTCGGCCCTGACATCTATAAAATGGCACTAAATCCTGCTTTTATGAGCTCTCGCTACATTCTGTTGAGTGTTTCATCACACTCGCTGGAAGTTTACTGAGGAGAGTTAATAACACAAAAACACTGGGGCTGCCTGTCTCTGGATGGAGGACGGGTGGGATGCCCAGCTGATGATTATGGATGAGCTGTTAGCATTTGTGCTAAAGATGCCTGCGCTCCACTTTCCCCATGCTCTGCTCTTCCCAGGTCCCACCCCCTCCTTCACTCTTCCATTCACCTATCAATCCTTCCAGAAGCTCAACGCCCAGCCCCAGGCTCGGTCCTCAGGTGGCCAGGGAAGACCTGTCTGAGAGGGTGACATCTAGGCTGAAACCTAAAGGTTGAGAAGAAGCTGGTCATGCCAGAAATGAGGGGTACAGTATCCCAGAGAGAGGGGACAGTGTAGGCAAAGGCCCTGAATCCCATGACACTTGATCCAGGCAGAGAAGGCTGCCCAGGGGAGGAGAGGAGGGGGCCTGGACAAATCCTCCAGCAACCACAGCCTCAAACAGATGGACAGAGAGGACATCCAAAAAGGAGACTGAGGCAGGAGAGGAAACCCAGGCTAAGTGACCTTGGACTCGTGCTGAGTGACCTTGGACTCGTCCCTTCCATGCTCTGGCCCTCAGTTTTACCCCCTTTGAAATGGGGAGATGAGATTATCCCCGCCAGTTCTTACACTCTGAGAGTTCTGCGGTTATTTTAAGAGTTGGCGGTTCTGCGAGTACCTTTCATTTGTATGCATCTGATACAAACAAATTCATTGAGCAGAATCATGATCTGCCTTGAGTTTCTGAGAAGGGCTGAAAGACAGTCAGGGCCATGAATTCCACCAGCACATCTAAGACTTTTTTCCCCAATTCCTTGCTGAGGATGAGAAGCGAGGACTTTATCATGGCCCAGGGGAAGGGCTGACATTTGGTGAAATGTCTGTATTTAACTCCCACCACTTGACATCTGTTTTCAATTAATCCGCCTGTAAGAGGGATGCTGCCCCCAGCACAGGATTCCAGCTCAGCTCTGGAGAGGCAGAGAGAGGCAGCCGTAAAGAGTTAGCGAGGACCCTGGTCCACCCACTCCCCTCCACTGTACGTACCCATGTGCCCCCCAAGGCCACCTGGCTGGCAAGGTGCCTGAGGACCTACTCCATACACACACCTACTTCACAATTTACACTTCATCAATACCAAGCGTGGTGTGTTTGAAGAACTAAAAGAAAGCCAAGGTTACTGGCTGTGCTGAGCAGAGGACAGTGGCATGAGGTAGATGAGCAAATAGCAAGGGGCCAGATCATACAAAGGCCTTGGAGGCAGAAGGAAGGAGATACATTTTCATTCCAGGTCTGGCAGAAAATGACATGGTCTAACTGCATATTTAAGAGATCTCTCTGGCTGCTCCTTGGAGAATGGGTTGGACAGAGGCAAGAGTGGGTGGGGACACCATTTCAATCGGCACTGGAAAAGGCAAAACTATGGAGACAGTAAGACTATCAATGGTTTCCAGGGGTTGGAGCAGGGAGGAAGAGATGAATAGGTGGAACGCAGAAAATTTTTAGAATGGTGAGACTATTCTGTATGATACTATTGGGTTGTCAAAAAAGTCATGACGCATTTTTGCAATGAAAAACATAGAAAAGACTACGTCATGACTTTTCCAACAACCCAATATAATGGTGATACTACAAATGCCATCATACATTTGTCAAAACCCATCGAAGGTACAACACCAAGAGTTAAACCCCAATGTAAATTATGGACTTTGGGTGGTGATGTGTAAATATAGGTTCATCGACTGTAACCAATGTGCTACTGGTTGGGGATGTTGAGAGTGGAGGAGGCTGTGCATGGGTGGGGACAGAGGGTACCCGGGAAATCTCTGTACTTTGTTGCTATCAATGTTACTATCAACCTAAAACTGCTCTAAAAAAAAAATTCATCAATGCAAAAAACGAAATCCAGCTGTTTCTGTTCAGTTTTTTAATGTGGCCACTAGGAAATGTAAACTTTTGTGAGTGGCTCTCATTACGTTTCTAGAAGATCGCACTGGGTTAGAGGGATGCTGGTTACTTAGACGAGGGTAGTGGTGGTAAACATGAGAGCAGGCATAGCTGACATGGGTTTCAGAGGCAGCACTGGCAGGTCTTGCTGATCAGTGGGATGTTGGGAAGGAGTAAGAGAAAGGGGGGGGTATCAGAGATGATGGCGTTAGTTCTGGCTTGAGCATTTGGATGGAGGATGGTGTCATTTCCTTGAATGGGGAGATGGAAGAGGGAAAACATTGGGGGGTGGGGGATGGGAGTTCCTTTGGGACACAGTGAGTTTGAGATGCCTGTAATATGCCAAGTGGAAATGCCAAGCAGAGCATTGGATACACAGACCTAGTGCTCAGAAGCAAAGTCTGAACGAAGATCTAAATTTAGAAGCAACCACTTGGAAAAACTAGGTGCCTCCTCAGTATGCATCGCATCATAGACAGACAGACAGACAGACAGGAGAACAGAGATGTGAATGCACTCCCTTGCTCTCTGTTACAGCAAAATCTTCTGAATATGCAAATATCTCTCCAGCTTTGAATCTTCTCTGTATGTCACCAGCTCTCTCCTCTTCACTCCCCCACCCCCTCACCCCCAGATACACCCCCTTTCTTGGCTCGCCCACCCCCCAAACTTGCCAAGGCAAAAAACTATGCAAAGGCACCCCGTGCAGGCAGTCTTCGACAGTGAGCTATGGGTCAGGATGTTTGCACAAATGCCTCACAGCATCATTTATCTTGAGGGATGTCAACTCGAAAAATGTTAGTTCATGTCACTGTCGGTGTAAATGCCAAAAATTAGCTTTCTTTCATCAGAAAACGGAATAATTAACTTTGCAACTGTTTCCAAAACTGCTAATTAATGGGTTTTACCCACTTGATTTGTCAGACTACACTGTGAGCGGAGCAGCAGCAGGGGCCCCTGGAGGATTCCTGTCCTCCCCTCCTCTCTGTCCCTGGCACCAGAGTTGGAAGAAGTTCCAGGTAAGCAGTGGAGACAAGTGAGGCCAGGGGAAAATACCGCTGTTTTCTGGGAGTCAAGCATTTTCCTTTTCCTTGCAAAATCAGTCTCCCACCACTTTTCTCTCCCACGTTGCTGTCCCCAGTTGATCTCAAAATTGCGGTGCTCAGCCTTAGCTGATGGGGTCGCTATCTGCCTGTCACCCAAACTTAGGGGTCACATCAGATGCCTCTGTCCCTCACCCAAAGCAGTAGGGCAAGGTGATTAAAGACATAGGTCCTGCAGGCAGGCAGAGGTGGGTTTCAAGGCCAGTTTGAATTCCTACCAGTTGTATGACCTTAAGCGAGACACTGCCCTTCCCACTACATTATCTGGAAAATGGGACCCATAGTAGACCTATGTCATCAAGTTGTTGAGAGGAGATGACAATAGCAAAGCCCTGAGCATGGTATTTCAGACACAGTAAGTCTTCAACGACAGAGCTATTGTTACATCTTTTATCCTAGCTCCATGTACACTGCCCCTACCCTGGCTCAGGGCTCTTACTCTCTCACCTGGATTGTTGCCTCTTCACTGAGGGCCAGACCCTCCCCCACTGTGACTGCCAGAGAAATTTTCCCACCGTGCAAATCTGAGCATGTGCTGGACTGGATTATTGGTCTCCATACTTACTCCACTATATCAGGATTACCCATCCCCATCCTTCGCCTTGCAACTTTACAGGGCCTCCCACTGTAGATGGATAAAGTGTACTTCCCCACTCGATTGATTTTTTTGTTTGGTTTTTTTGTTTTTGT
Source organism: Hipposideros armiger (assembly GCF_001890085.2). Classification (NCBI taxonomy): domain Eukaryota; kingdom Metazoa; phylum Chordata; class Mammalia; order Chiroptera; family Hipposideridae; genus Hipposideros; species Hipposideros armiger. The sequence continues at coordinate 1,035,521 of NW_017731381.1, forward strand.
TTTCCACCTTCCCTTTCCCTGGGCTGCTATCAATATTGGCTGCTAATAGCTTTCACCTCCACCCTTCTCTGGAGAATTACCATTGGCTAAACATGATCTGTCAGCTTATGACCAGTGATTGATTGACAAGGGAGGGATGTGTCAAAGGGCTTTAAGGTGGGACCCTTAGGGGGTGAAGGGCTACACTTTTTGCTCCAGAGCTCTCCACTGAACTTGGCTGAAGCTTATCTCAAGCAAACACCACATCTTAACTTTCTTCCTCTGCTTTATCATGCTCCCTCAACCTCCCTTCGCCTGAGAGCAGCCAGTCCCCCCGTAAAACATTTCCACATTAATCCTTATGAGCAGTAATAAATGGTTGTTGTCTTAAGCCACTGAGTTTTGAGGTGTTTTGTTACATGGCATTATGAACTAATACAATTAGAGCACGTAAAACATGGAAGACTATCCAGCCATTAAAAAGGATGATGGGGGCTCTATATATTGACTCCAGAACAAGTCAACAAGGCAATTTTGCTTGAAAAAAGTGAGTCGCAACAGAGCATGCATAGCAGCATTCTTTCTGGTAAGGAAAATTAACATATGCTTCCATTGGCTATTCAAGTAGAGAAATGTCTGGCAGGGTTAATAGTGTCCATCCCTGTGTGGTGAGATTATGGACAATAGATTACTTTTATTTGGTGTTTAAATGGAATTTTCTTTTTTATTTGGATTAATGTTCCTTAAACCACAACAAAAAATGTTACCGCCTTCAACATTTTTAACTGTAGTGTTTAATGGTGTTGAATACATTCACATTGTTGTGCAACTAATCTTCAGGGCTCTTTGCATCTTGTAAGGTTGAAACTCTGTATTAGTTAACTAATAACTCCTCCCCCCAGCTTCAGGCCACCACCATTCTGCTTTTTGTCTCTCTGAATTTGACTATTCTAGGTATTTCGTGTAAGTGGAATCAGATAGTATTTGTCTTTTTGTGACTGGTTTATTTCACTCAGCATAACAGCCTCAAGTTTCATCCATGTTGTAGCATGTGTCAGAATCTCCTTCCTTTTTAAGGCTGGATAATATTCCTGTCGTTGGGCCTAACCGTGTGACTTGCTTTGGCCAATGAAATGTTATCAAAAGGAGGTGGTGCACGCAGGAGCTTTAAACGCGCCTGCATAGCTTGGCTTGGCTTCATGTGCTTCAGTGAAACGCCATGAGAAGATCACACCCCAGAGAGCTGCTGACTCTTCAGCCTGGGTCCCAAAATGAGGACACATGGAGCAGACTTGAGCCCAACGAGAAGCCTCGAGTCCAGCCTGGCCCAGCCAAACCCAGTCAAAGTTAACTAAAACGCTGATGACCTGTGAGCTCAGAAACAAGTGTTTGGGATTTTTTGGTTATGCAGCAAAAACTAACTAATGCAAAGTATGTTACTCACTCTTCCTGCCTCATGCTGGTCACACTCTCAAAGACACGTGGACACGTGGACTTCCAAGCACATGGACTTGACCTCACAGCTTGGATCTGTGTTGTAGAACGGCCCTGTGGGTGAAGGGTGGGCTGAAGAGGGCAGGCTATGGGAAGAACGATAGGCAGGAGGCTGGGACAATGGTCCAAGCAAGAGTGGAGGAGGCACCCATGAGATCAGGTCTGGTTCGCACGCATTGATCTTGGACTTGTTTCAGGATGTTACAGACCCACAGATCTGAGGCTGGGGCCCTGAGGACACCTCCCCTGCAACCCCACCCCTGCCCAAAGACCTCCCTGGGTGCATTAAATGTGTACTTCCCAAACAAAGATAGATGGAGGCTCTTAGCTTAAGAGAGCTCTTGATAGCCCATCTTGTCCCTGCCAAAGGTCAGTCTTCTCCCACCACAAGAACACCACCAGGCCATAGAACTGGAAGGCTCACGGGCTAACCTGAGATGCTCAGATCACAGTTTATTAAACTAATTAAGACACGAAGCAAAAAATCAAGAAAAAAAAGGGGGTAAGGCTAGCTGGTACACTTACGATGGGCTGCAAGTGAGTGGAAGGACCAAATGACCCTGAAACCTTGAGAAACACAATGTTCATATGTCCTGTCTCTATCTATCTATCTCTCTATCTATCTCTATCTCTCCATCTGATGTGGGGTTCAGAGGACCAGAGTTGAGGTTTGAGGAGAGGAGTCCAACAGACAGAGTGTGCCTGAGGTTACCACACACATGTTCTATCGAAAAGACAAAGGCAAGCATGAACCACTACCGTGGTTGGGCCACTTGCCTACCAAACAGCCATGGGTTTTATCTGCATTTCTTAGACAGAGCATATGTGAGGGCAGAATGAGACCAGGGCTGGTAACACCAATGGGTGGCCAATTTCGGGATGGCCTAGCTGTCAGACCAGAAGTGGCACAATCGTTACTTGGTCTTTCCACCCGTTCCTATTTACAATACTTTTGTTTGTTTTACTATATAAGCCATTTAATCTACCTATTATTAGGTTACTGACATTCTTACTATAAATCTTTAACAGATCTTATGAATTCTGCCTGAGTCTCACAAACTTACTCGTTATACATACTTAACACATCCCCTAAGTTTTGCCTCAAACATTTCTTAGGAAGTTCATGCATCCTGTTTGTTTTTCTTGTCTTTTGTAACCGAATTACATATTCTCCAGGAATACTGCAAACGTTACACTTTTCAAACCACCCACTTTCCTGCACCACCTCCACCTTAGTCCAAGCCGCCACCGTCTTTCACCTGATCTGCCTCTTAACTGGTCCCCAGCTGTCACACTGACAACCCACACAGCAACCAGAAGGGGCTTCTGAAAGAGAAATCTCTTCCTGCTCTGCCTGGCCATAACGTCTAAACTCCTAAGTGGCATTAAGGCCTATTATGACTCGGCCACAACTACCTTGCCTCTCGCTTCAAGTGCCACCCTCCCCACACCATGCACTCTCAACACTAGCCCTGCCTAGAACAAGCTCTGTCCCATGTGCCCACTCAGCGCTTATACTCCAATCCAGACCCAGCCCAGGCATCACCTCCTGTGATGGTTGATTTCATGTGTTAACTTGAGTGGTCTAAGGGATGCCAAGATAGCTGGTCAAACATTATTTTGGGGTGTGCCTGTGAGGGTGTTTCTGGAAGAGATCAGTATTGGATTCTGTAGACTGAGTGAAAAGATCCGCCCTCACCAATGTAGGCAGACCTCAGCCAATTCATTGAGGGACTAAACAGAACTAGGAGGTTGAATAAGATTCTCTCTCTCTTTTCTTGAGTTGGGATGTCCATCTTTTCTCGTCCTTAGACACCGGAGCTTCTGGTTCTTGGGTCTTAGGACTCCAGGACTTACACCAGTAGCCGCTTGGTTCTCAGGCCATCAGTCTTGGACTGAATTACACCACCAGCTTTCCTGGTTCTCCAGCTTGTAGGTGGCAGACTGGGGCTTCTCAGCCTCCATAACCATGTAAGCCAATGCCTTTAATAAATCTCCGTGTGTGTGTGTGTGTGTGTGTGTGTGTGTGTGTGTGTGTGTGTTTCTGTCTCTCTGGAGAACTCTGGCTAATACACCTCCTCTGGGAACCATTTTCTGATTGTCTCCTCAATAGACACTTGGGAAGGAAAGAAAGGAAGAAGAGAGGCAGAGGGAAGGAAGGGTGAAGAGAGAGAAGGAAAAAAGAGAAGAAAGCCATGACTATAGAAGGGGTTAATTCCAGCGGAAATGACTGTCCTGCCCCTCTGGATATATAAGCAAAGGACTGAATGATGTCTGGGGGGGGGGGTAAAAATCACAGAAATGATTCAAACACAGAATGTGCAGTTGGACCAGTGATGATCTATAACCTTTCCTTGGATTCCGAGTATTCCAGGTATCTCCTGATGCAAAACAAACTATCCCGATATTTAGTGGCCTAAAACCACAACCATTTTATTATGTCTCGTGATGTTGGCAAGGTTCACCTGGGCCATTTTTATGCTCTATGTGGCATTGACTGTGGTCACTTCAGTCAGCTGGGCTGGACTGGAGGGTCCAAAATGGCGTTGGTGGGAACTAGAAGGCTGAGCTCAACAGGGAGCCTCCTCTTCTTCATGTAGACTCAGGGCCTGTCCATGAAGTGTATCCAGGGGCACGGTCAGACTTCTCAGATGGCAGAACAGGTTCCAGGAGATCAAGGTGGAAGCTGCCAATCCTTTTAAAGACAAGACCCAGGCTGGCACAGCATCCCTTCTTCTTTATTATTCTATTGGTCAAAACCTCCACAGGCCAGCCCAGATTCAAGGGAAGAAGAAATACACCCTTCATGAGGGGAGTGTCAAAAAATTCGCAGCCGTCCATCAGTTCCTGGTGCAGAACTGATGACCACACCTCCAGAAAGACTTTCCAGGAATGGTCCAGAGAAAACAGCTCCTGAATCCTCGACTCACAGCAACCATGAGAGATAATATATGTTTATTGTTGTGTAAAGCCGCTTCGTTTGGGGATACTTTGTTACTCTGCAATAGATTATGAATATATACACCTTCTCTAAACTGTCCTTCTATCAGAGACAGGGTCCTGGTGGGATGAAACCAGGGGCTGAGCCTGTGATGTATTTCACGATAGGCACTTGAAGAACTTAAGGAATTTATCAGACCACATCTTCAAAGCCTGCTATCTCAGGGACGATTGTCATACATGTATTCATTTAACAAATATTTATGAGTGCCTTCCTTATGCCATGCACTAAGCAAAATGCTGCCGGTAGAAGCATGAGAAAAAAACAGATATGGTCCCCCAAATTACAGGCCTCCCTAAAAATATCCCCTTCTGAGCCCTGTCTTGCTCTGCAGCCTGGAAAGTTCACCCCCAAGGCAGCTACTACAGATGAAAATGGGTCCCATGCACCTTTGATTACTCAGAGCCTGTCTTGCACTCTGTTCTTTATTCTACTACTTGGCTTCTGACCCCTGGGTTCATGTCTGGTTATCAGTAGTCATTGCCATTGCTTGGGCTTATTAGCTCTCTGACTTCTGGCTTCCATCACAAGTTCAAGCCCCAAACCAGACCCAGGTATTGTAGCCCTGTCTGTGGCATTAGCACTATAAGCCAGCCCCAGAAGTCCACGCCTCCAGACCGAAAGTTGTCCCGGCCTCATTCGCCCTATGTGCCCATGGGCCAGGTCCTGCCTCAGCTGAAAACTGAGAGTTACCCTGGGCCAGGCTGGCTCTCTGCTTCCCCTCGGGCCCATGAGCCATTGTCCCCGGCCAGCGAGGCGCATCATCTCAGAAGCACCATCTCCTCGGGCTCTTTTTCCTGCTCTGTCTGGATTGGGCTCATTTACTAAAAATTAGTTGGGAACGAAAAAAGCCCCTAGTTTATTAGCGTGCTATTATTCCCCTCCCGCCATCCCCCTGCAGCATGATGGATTGCCTGGTGAGGGGACGCAGCCCCAGCCGGGGAGTAAGCGAGCTCCTCGCGGTCCCCGGCGCAGACAGATGGGGAGGCCGAGTCCTGACCATGATTGATTAGCTCCGCAAAGCCTGTTGAGCGGAGTTCCATCAAGATTGATGCTTTCTCCTCATAACAGCATTTCCAAAAAGTTTCTATTACATTTTGATTATGTTTATAGAATCTCGCTGGTCTGGGGGAAGATGCAATCTCTTTCCCAGTGTGTGTCTGCGTGGGCCGTCGCAATGCCTTCCTTGTCCAACCCGGCCTGCTTGCCCTCTGTCTAGGGCCCCTCACTTTCTGGGCGGCAGGGAGGACCTCCCAAGTTTAAGTTGGAGGAAGCCAGTGTCCACTCTCCTGGGCCCCAAGGTCCAGTCTCATGGCAAGTCTGGTTTACCCGGGCCAACTGCCGCAGGTGTTCTAAGGCCTGGGCTGGAAGGTAAAGAGAAAAACAGAGAGCAGGGGTTGTTTCCTGAGATCTGAAGGATGCTGGGAAGGGACCAGGCAGTCCCCATTTTTCTACCTGGTTCCTATGGGCACAGTACAGGGCCTGTCAAATGTCTAATAAACTCCATGTTTAAATATTCATATGAATGTATCTATTTGTGCGCATCACACTTTTTCCTGTAAATTTTACTTATCCTGTAAATGTAAGTGATTTACAGGAAATGGTAAAAAATGAATAAAGAATAAGTATTAGGACCAGAGAAATACAAATCAGCCCCAGCACGCCAAGACCAAAAGGAAAAAAATAAAACATGTGCAGCGAGGAAGATCCCACAAAGTCTTTATGCTTGACCCTTTATTGTGGTCTGAGTTTCCTGATAGTCGAAGAGAAAAGGGAAATAAAATCAGTTACTTAGGTCTTACTGTCATTAATAAAAGAATGAAAAAGGCCACCGCCTCAGGGGACTCTTAAGGTTTCTTCCACTTTGACTCTAAAGGAAATTTCATACTAGAGAGCTCTGAATTTGAGACTGTGAGAAATGTGTTAAAATATTTCTCAGTTTTGACACTACTGACATTTTCGGTTGGATAATTTTTGTTGTGGGGCGTCTGTCCTGTGCATTGTAGGATATTTAGCAGCACCCCTGGCGTCTCTACCCACTAGATATCCATAGCACTCCCCCATCCTCTGTTGAGACAACTAAATACATTTCTAGACATTATCCACGTCCCCTGGGGTAGGGTTGCTAGATTTAATAAATGCAAATTCAAGATGCCCAATAAAATTTGAACTTCAGATAAACAATGAATAATATTTAAGTATAAGTATGTCCCATGCAATATTTGGGATGTAGTTATGCTAAAAAAATTATTATTCATTGTTTATCTGAAATTCAAATATAACTGAGAATCCCATATTTTATTAAGTAACTCCTTCGATAGGCAACATCCTCTGGTAGGAATAGGGTCCTCAGGAACTTCTCAAACCTGATACACAGCAAGGTGCCCACCCCCCTACACCAGGTTTTTTAAAGTGTTGTAATAGTGAAAATGTTTTTTTCTTCAGTGTTTCTAATTATTTCCATGTAACCAAGTTTGTCTTCTGTTTCATGTTCTTAACTGTAAAAGTCTATTGTGAGATATCTCGCGGATAAGTCATACAAATTTTTTTCACCAAAAAACATACCCTCTGATTGTTAACTACCGTGTTATAATGCTCTCAAAATAGCCCATCAGCCAGGGGGTTCTAGAAGCCTGTTTCTTGTAGCATCCATAGAAGGAAGGAGTCAAGAACTTAACTCTACAATGTAACTTAAAGAGAGTAATTCTTCAGCATTCTAAACAGTATCATCCTTCCCCACCATTTTCTGCTTGATGTAAAGTTAAAACCTAGAGACACTTCATTTCAACCTGGCCATGGCCTAACTACCCAGAATCTCTGTGCAAAAAGGCATCAGGGGAGTTTTTACCTGCTGACCCTGAATTACCCAATGCTGGCTTCCTGTGGTCACTGGGATTACTGAATAGATTCAAGCCATCTTTAGACGTAATCCATTCTTGGATTTTTCAATTATAAAAACTGGCTGGGCATTTGGAAAACTAATAAGTTGGATGACTTTCTCACTTTTCAATCCAAAGTAAATTCCAGACATAACAATAATCTTAAACATGAAAATGAAATCAGAATAGTACTAGAAAAAAGATGGGATAACTTTTGGAATTTCAGAATGGGAAAAGGCTTTTAGGGGTCACCTTCTGGACACAAGATCCAAGCGACAGAGAATAAAAGAAAAGATTGAGAGGTCTAACTTCATTTTTAAAAATCTAACTCTCTGCATGGCAAACCGAACAAAAATGAGCGACAGACTCAGCGGGAACTATAAGCGACATGAAACAGAGGACTAATTTCCCAATTACATAAAGAGCCTTTCACAAATCAATAAAGGGAAAAAAAAATTTTAACTGGGCTAAAAAAAAAAAAAAGAAAAGAAAGTTCCAGAAAAAGAAGTACAAATGGCTTTTAAACACAGGAAAGAGTGGTCAACCTCACTCAGATACAAATTAAAACCACAATTTTAAACCTCTTTTTATCTATCAGATGGGCAAAGATCAAAACTGTTTAAGAACAACACGCTGTCGGTAAGAGGAGGAGGAAACAGACAATGCTGTTGGGAATATATATGCATTGGTGCTCGCCCTAGAAAAGCATCCTGGGCAGTATTACATTTTAAATGTCTAAGTCCACTTTGGGTATTTATTCCACAGATAGTCTCCTAGATGGATGCAAATATGTATAGACAAGGTTATTTATTAAGGCACGCTTTTTAAAACAAACGCTTGTGAATAAACTAAATGTCCACCACCACAAACTTCTTAATTATGGTGTACCCATGAAAATGAATGTGACGCAGCAACTTAAAATTGTAGGATGGCGGTGAAACCTGTAGTGATAAGGGATGGTCTCCAAGATATATTGTTAAGTGAAAAGAAGAAGGTGCCCAAGATGTGTAGAGGACAGTAAGAAAAAGGGGATATATGTGCAAATACGCCTTTCGTATCCATGTCCGTATTCTTGGGTAGCTATGCACAACTGCTCACATTGATTTTTGCCTGGGGAATGAATATAGGAAACCAGGATGAAAGATGAAAACAAGGTTTCCTTGTTAATGAGTACTCTTTTGAACTGTTTGAATTTTTTTTTATCATGTGCATGTATTAACTTTTCAAAATAAACCACTTAAAAAAATCTTAATTGAAAGTGCCCAATTACACTTAAAGAAATTTATCTTATGGAATTAACCAGAGAGAGGTGCTAAAATTTAGTCTCCAAAAGATTTTTCATAATATTATTTATAATAATGAAAGATTGGAAACAACCTCAATATCCAATAATAGAAGATTGGTTTTAATGAATTATGGGATATTCATATAGTAGACTATTTTACAACTATTAAAAATCACATTCATTAAGAATGACTTAGAACATGAGAAAATGATCATGATATATTATTAGGTGAAAAAGTCAGGTACAATATACGTACAGTGTGATCCTGATTTTTTTCAAACACACACACACACACACACACACACACACACACACACACACAGAAATGTTTATGAAATAGGAAGGATATTCCCCAAATGTTAGCATCTGTGTTCTCTGAATGATAGATTTGCAGGTAATTTGTATTCTCTTCTTCATACTTTCTATATATTTCACATTTCCTATGAAGAAATATTAATTTTCTAATAAAAAAACATTAAATGTTTTATGAAAAAGAGATAAATTCCTACTGACCCACTAATATTATATAAAAAAGCAATAAATTCCCACTAAGATGGATACCAAGTTCTCTAGACCTTCTGTGAGGCTTGGATCTGCCATTATTAAACAAAAAGGCTTGGCTCTAGTGGGGGATTGTTTGGGGACCAACCTAACCTTGGGTGAAAGGTTATCATCTCAGTTGGAGGGCCATGTCTCATGGGATTCACATGAGGATGAGGAGAGGGGAAAACAGAAGTGCTGGCCCCTTGATATCATCTTGCCCACATGTTTTAGGCTAAAACCACTACCTTTATTTCCAGCAGAAAGCTATAGCTGCATCTCCAAATCCATCAGACCTTCAAAGCCTACCACATCCAGGCAGCCCTCCCTGATATCACCTCCTCTGCTTTCTTATGATATAGTATGGACACTTCTCCTCCAGTCCCCATTTATTTACTGTAATGTAAAAAAAATTTAAGTTTATTAATAACAGCTACCATTTATTTCGCACTTCATTTTGTACCACACACTATGCTAAACCCTTTACATTCATTAGTTCCTTCAACCTTTACTACAAGCCTATGATGAAGCCTCTATAAATTGTACAGTTGAGCAATCGGAGGCACAGAGGGACTCAGTTACTCACTCAGGATCTTGCAGACAATTAAAGTAGCACAAGGACTCACACTCAGTTCAGCGATTTCAAAGACCATAATCTCAACTACTATGAAATGCTGAATCCCATTATGATATGCATCTGAGAGCCTGAGAGTTTCTCTACTGGACACACCCTGCTAAGTATTCATTTCTCCTTCTGACATTAACAACCACATTTTGCCTCAGGATACACTCAGCCATCAGTACATGCAGCATTTCTGGGACTGTCATTCAAGGTGTCCCAACCCTCCTAGTCATATGACCCCAATTGAGCCAATCGTGCTCATTCCCAGGACTTTGAGTCTCAAATGGGTGACACAAGGACAGAAAGGGCAGCGATGCCTTGATCCAACAGGTCACTGGTTCCTGATAACTGGACTCCATCCTTAGGGCTGACTCTATTGACCTCACATCCTCCAAAAAATTCCTGGTTTTGTTTGGGTTAGCCGGAGTTTGCTCAATTTAGTTTATAACCTAACCCTACCTGAAAGGACTAGTATCTAGAATATAATAAAGAACCCTCAAAATTCATGAGTAAGACATGAAAATCTTCAACAAAATAAAAATTCAGCAAGCCAAATTCAGCAATATGTGACCAAGTGGCATTTATCCTGGAGTGCAAGGTTGGCTTAACATATAAAAATCAATCAATGTAATACACCATATTAGTAGAATAAAGGAAAAAAAAAACTATATGATCATCTCTTGATAGATGCATAAAAGGTATTTGACAAAATCCAATACCCCTTTATGATAAAAACACTTAACAAGCTAAAAATATAAGTGAAATTTCTCAACTTGATAAAGGCCATCCACCAAGAAAAACAAAACAAAACAAAACAAAACAAAAAGCAGCTAACATACTCGATGGTGGAAACTAGATGCTTTCCTCCTCAGATTAGGAACAAAGTAAGGATGTCCACCCTCACTGCCTCTATTTAACATTGTGCTGGAGGTTCTAGCCAGGACAGTTTGACAAGAAAAAGAAATAAAAGGCATCCAGATTGGAAAACAAGAAGTAAAATTATGGGCCGGCCGAGAGGCTCAGTTGGTTAAGAGATGGCTCAAGAGTGTGAGCTCTGAGCAACAGGATCACTGGTTCAATTCCCCACCCAAGCTGAGCTGCCACTGAGCGGCCAGCAGGTAGCAGGATGGCTCAGCCAAAAAAAAAAACCAAAATTATCTCTATTCACAGATGTGTGTTACACGCTGTTGAGCCAGCTCCAACTCCTGGTGACCCTATGAATGAGTGATGTCCACAGTGTCCTGTCCTCAACAGCCCTGCTCAGCTCCTGTGGACTCATGCCTATGGTTTCTTATATGGTGTCGTTCCATCTCATATTCGGTCTTTCTCTTTTCCTGCTGCATTCTATTTTCCCCAGCATTACTGTCTTTTCCAAAGAACCCTGCCTTCTCATGATGTGCCAAAAGTAGGACAGCTTCAGTTTTGTCCTTTCAGCCTCCAGCAATGTTTCAGGTTTAGTTTGCTCTGGGACCCACTTGTTCATCTTTCTGGTGGTCCAGGGCATCCATAGGGCTCTCCTACAACATCACATTTCAATGAATCTATTTTTTTTTCCTTACAGGTGTTCTTCACTGATTAATGGATGACATAGTCTTATATATAAAAACCCTAAAGAATCCACTAAAAAAGTATTAGAAATAATCAATGAGTTCAGCAATCTTGCAGGAGACAAGATCAATACACAAAGAATCAATTGTATTTCCATGCACTTACAATGAACAATCCAAAAATGAAATTAAGAAAACTCCATTTATAATAGCATCAAAAACAATAACATAGGAATAAATTTAGCAAAAGAAGTGTAAGACATATGCTGAAAACTATAAAATATCATTGAAAAAACTTAAAGGAGACCTAAATAAATGGAAAGCTATCCAATGTTCATGTATTGTAAGACTTAATATTGTTAAGATGGCGGTACTCCTCAAATTGATCTATAGTATCGCTACCAAAAATTAGTTGCCTTTTTTTGCTGAAATTGACAAGTTGATCCTAAAAATACAAATGGAAATGTAAGAATAGACAAAAACAAGAGACAAAATAGACAAAATAATCTTGAAAAGGAAGAACAAGGTAGGAAGACTCACACTTCCCTATTTCAAAACTTAACTATTCAGCTACAGTAATCAGGGCATTGTGTTACTGGCATAAAGATAGAACTATAGATTGATGGAACAGAATTCAAAATCCAAAACTAAATCCTTACATTTATGGTCAAATTATTTTCAAGAAGGGCACCAAAACAATTTAATAAAGAAAGAATAATCTTTACAAAAACTGGTACTGGGACAAATGTATATCCACATGCAAAAGAATAAAGTTAAGCCCTTACTTCACAACATATGAAAATTAACTCAAACTCAATCAGAGACCTAAATATAAGAGCTAAATCTCTAAAAGTCTTAAAGGAAAACATATGAGTAAATCTACATGTCCTTTGATTAGGCAATGGTTTCTTAGATACAACACCAAAAGCACAAACAACAACAACAAAAAACAAATAAATAAATTGGATTTCATCAAAATTAAAAACTTTTGTTCACCAAAGGGCACTATCAAAAAAAGTGAAAAGACATTCCTCAGAATGGAAGAAAATATTTGCAAATTATGTATCTGATAATGGACTTGATCTAGAATATATAAAGAACACTTACAACTCAAAACCAACAACAAAAAGACAACTCAATTTTAAAATGGGCAATGATTTTAAATAGACACTTCTCCAAGCTAATAAGTACATGAAAAGAAGCACCACATCATTAGTCATTAGAGAAATGGAAATCAAACCTACAGTAGGATACCACTTCTTGCTGACTAGCATGGCTATAATCAGAAAGATGGAAAGCAATTGTCAGCAAGGATGTAGAGAAATTATAGCTCTCATACATGGCTACTGGGAATATATAATGATGCAGCCACTCTGGAAAATAGTTTGGCATTTCTTCCAAGCATAGTTACCATAAGACCCAGCAATTCCATACCTACCTATACACAAGAGAGTTGAAACCATGTTCACACAAAAATGTGCACACAAATTTTCGTATCAGTATTATTCAAAACAGTCAAAAAATGAAAACAACACAAATAGCCATCCACTGTTGTGTGGATAAACAAAATGTGGTATATCCACATATTTAGAATATTATTGACCCATAAAAAGGGGTGACGTTCTAAAACATGCTACAACATGGATAGAACTTGAAAAATTATGTTAAGCGAAAGAAATCAGACACAAAAGGTGATATATTTTATAATTCTATTTTATAAAATGTCCAGAATTGGCAAATCTATAGAGACAGAAAATAGATCAGTAGTTGCCAGGGGCTGGGGAAAGAGAGGAATAGAAAGTGACTGCTAATGTGTATGAGGTTTCATTCTGGGAGGATGAAATGTTCTGACATTAGATAGTAGTGATTGATGCACAACTTTGTGAATATACTAAAAACCACTCAGTTGTATACTTTAAAAGGGTGGACTTGATGGCATGTGAATTATATCTCAATAAAGCTTTCCTTTTTAAAAAACAGCTCAAAAAAATTTTAACAGTAAAAACAAACAAACAAACAATCCAATTAGAAAA